>NC_091742.1:85565926-85875926 GCF_043380555.1 Nothobranchius furzeri
ATAAAGACCTGAGATGTTAAGATACAGAAGCTCCTAACCATGCATGGAGGGTCCCATCCCAAATCTAGCACCCTGAGACTGTACACTAGCCGTAAGGAAGGAGGCCGAGGACTAAACTTTACTTTGAAATCAGTACAAATGTACGATTTTTATGAAGCAAAGAGAAAGTTGCCACATGAAGGCAGAGAGAGGAAACGAAAACGGGGTTCGCCTGTCTGTTTTGGCTGTGTACTTTCAGTGATTTAGGTGTCTCAGACAATGGCGAACAGAGGCGGAGCTGCTGGAAGTACCATCATGGGAGGACAAACTCCTACATGGGATGTACCATTGACAGATTACTGAAGTGGCTGACATCAAGAAATCCTACCAATGGCTAGAAAGAGCTGGTCTGAAGGTCAGCACAGAGGCACTCATCATGGCTGCACAGGAACAGGCCCTGAACACCAGAGCAACAGAGGCCAAGATCTACCACACCAGACAAGACCCAAGGTGTAGGCCATGCAAAGAGGTCCCTGAGCCAATCCACCACACAACTGCAGGGTGTAAGAGGCTGGCAGGGAAACCTCTTTGCAGAGTATGGACTGGAAGCCCCAAGGTCAAAGAAACCTGATCTCTCTCCCCCTGAGCCTGAGATCAGTGGACTCAGTGGTCTCCTTCAAAAAGCAGCTGAAGACTCACTTGTTCAAGCTGGATTTTGTATGACCTTCTTCACCTCTCTCTCTTTATTCTGCTCTCCCCACCTATTCCACCTTCCTCAGGATCCACTGATTTCCCTCTTTCCTGTTCACTCTCTCTCTTTCTTTATATTTTTTAATCACAATTGTCTATTTTTGCTCATTTAAAATATATTTTTAAACATTTTCTAAATGTTTTTTTATATTTTTACATTTTTTGTTTTTGTGAAGCGCCTCGAGATTTTTATCTTGAGAGGCGCTGTAGAAATGATACTTTCTTCTTCTTCAAAGTGGGAAACACCCCCTAAGGTGGTTGAGAAAGAGAGCGCCGTGCTCCTGTGGGACTTCCAGATCCAGACTGACAAAATGGTGATGGTGAACCAACCAGACAGTGTGATGGTGGACAAACAACAGAGGACGGCCGTTGTGGTTGATGTGGCAATACCAAGTGATGGCAACACCGGCTCCAGCCATCATGGACCATGTAGGCTGGCTGGGTCTTCCAAGGATGCAGCCTCTCGTTTAGAACACGGCTGCTTGTGTTGCTGCTTAAAATGCAACACAGAGAAATGTCTGTGTGGGAACGCGTCTGCGTCGCACCACAATGTCCAAACATGAATACATCTACAGTCACCCATACCTTCTTAACTCAGGAAGTCTGCAGTTTATCTGTACCAGGTTTATACGGTGGAGGGTTTTTTCCTTCAAAAACGTTTTGTGAACGTTGGGACTCAACTCATCATCTTAAGAGGGCTTCAATGTCCAGAAGTCTTCCAGTGAGAAGCCGGGACAAGGCTCCCGTCCAGGGACAAAAACCGGAGTGGCCTTGGAAAACCCACGCAGGCATGGGGTGAACATACTAACTCCATGCAGAGAGGCAACAGCCTGGATTCGAACCAGCAACCATCCATGCGCAACGGTGCTACTGACTGCTCCACCATGCAGTAATAAATGCTCCAGGATAAATTACCGCCACAACTTTCAGATCCTGTCCATTATTCAGTGGATTATTGTAAAAAAAAGCCCCAGAATAATCGTTTAAAAAGGGTTTAAATTAGAATATTTCAGCTTGGCCAAGTGTGGAAAAGACAATAAAATAGAGTTGTTTGCTGGTGGGAGACAGAATGTGTGTGTGTGGGGGGGGGGGGGGGGCGGATGAGTGAAGAAAACAAAGGAGAAAATCAAGGAGATGACGCAAAGTAAGGAAAAAGAAAAATGAACGAAAGTGAGGAGGAGAGAGGCAGATCCAGGTCAGGGTGAAGGGTGAGACATACATCTGAGCTTTCACGCTTACAAAATATAAATAAATGCGTTCAACTGGACTCACACTAACAATATAGAGAAACTGCAGGTGACAACGGCAGGATGATCTCATCTAACTGATCTCAGGTCAGTTAAAGGTTCTGGTTTTAGTCCAAACAGTACACGATTCTTCATAAATCATCACTGAGGTCATATAAATCCTGGATAGTGACCTCACCATGGGGAGAAGCAGCAGGCCGAGGCCACCTTCTGTTTGTTTAGCTAGAAGATCTCACCAGATCTTTGTCAGCTTTTCAATTGTCCTGCTGATCTTTTGTTTAAAGTTGTTTTTTCTTTAGACGTTGGCTGATTTTTCACCAACTTTCTCTCTTGTCCTGCTCCCTGACTCTGACCGGATGGGGAGGACAGAGGAGGACATGTCCGACCTAATAATCTATCTACAGCAGATGGACAGCCTCTATGGGGGGAACTTTAGAGGTCCGGGTTACATGAAAGACAAAAAGCTGACACAAGCACAAATACAGATGTGGATACAGTTGTTGGTTTCTTTCAAGTGCATTTTCATCCAGACAATGAAACCTGCTGCTGATCAAGTGTTTTCTGTAACTCTCAGCTGGATCTCTGCACCTGTAGACAGGTATGAAATATTGATATTGGTGATTTATGACCTTTTGCTTCTCACCGAGGTCTGCTACCGTGTATCGCTGTCCTCTGAAACGAACGGCGTCATCTTCGTACACGGGTTTCTGCAGGTTTCTCCGCTCACACAGTCTGCACAGCAGCTGCCTGGGGGTCAGCTGGTCTCGCCACTGGTTTACCCCAGACCTGATAGGGATGGGGGGGGGGGGGGGGAACACACAGTTAGGAGGAAGTGGGGTGAAAACATGGTACTTGGCCGTAATTAATTTTAAAAATGATGAGCACAACTCGAGGGTCAACGGTCATAATAAGTCTCCAGGCTTGAGCTTTGCTCGGTCCTCTGCCTGACGGAGGGTGAGCGTCTCCTGGGCTGGACGGTTTACCAGGCGCAGTGGGGTGTGTACTCACACACAGTAGGACCGTGGGAGGCCGCACAGGGCTCCATATTTGGACAGGAAGCGGTTCTCCAGGTCAATGATGGTCTCTCCGATCTTCTCGTCTTTGGTGATCATGTCGTGGTCGTACAGCATCACCCGCAGGTCCTTCTCCAAAGGGAGGGAGCAGGTGAGCTCAAACATCCTGAAGACACACAGGTTATTGTTGTTTAGGATCAATGTCAAGTGGGTGGGGGGGTTAGCTGACCCTGTTTTAGACACAAGTTCATCTTCTGGTCAGAAACATGACTTTTCTGAAAGACCTCACAGCTGATTTTTATTGAGTATCTTCCTGCCCGCTCATAAGCCTTCAGCCCGAGCACTGATGTGAACTTTTCCCCTGATTCTCCCGGGCTTCTTTTCTGTGATGGGCTTGTGTCTAGCGCCCCCCACTGGTGCTAAAACACATAGACGACAGGGGAAACAATGAGGGAGAAGGAGATCACATAGCCACTGATGAAAGATGAATCTGTCAGCCTGCTGAGCATGATGTGATGAATGCAGTCATTAGTCCTCTTCATTAAAATGTTTAATGTGTTCATGGAAAAGACTGATGAGAATCTGAGTAATGTCCCTGGGCTGGGAAAAAGCCCATCCACCCACAAACCAAAAGACACCAACGGTCCAGAGACTGGAGCAGAAGTTTCACCTAAAACAACTTTTTAAAAGTTATCAGGAAACGTTTTAATTTGATCAGGTTATCAGAGAATTATGTTGCTGGATTTAAAAAATGTATTAGGTGCATCTTTTAGAGTGAATGTGACAATGTTTATCAGTCCAACAGTAAAACCAAGATTTCTAGTTCCTTACTATGAATAAGAAAACCTAACACGACTCTGACCTTTTTGCACAATCTGGTTCTGGATTAAAAAAGAAAAAGCTGTACGTACTTTCCAAAGACAGGGTCCAGCGTGCAGGGGACGTAGTTTTCATGGTCACTGATGGTCTTTTTACCCAAAGTGATCTTAACATAGGGGTCACACTGAAATGAAGGGAAAGGGTTTATATTTTTTTTTCTTCAAATTACTTAAAAAGACTTTAAAACCTTCAAAGCCTATAAGTAACGAACATCAGACGCCAAATTTAATCCAAGCTTCTGGACTAAGGTCCTCCAATGTTGAGAAATTATAGAGAAATAGTTTTTTGGTCCAACCCTAATAATAACTTGTGTAATCTGTCAGATTACATGTGTTGTGAATGAGTCTCACCAAATCTTAACTCTATCTAAAATCGACTGAACTTTAGCTATTTTTGCTAATCTCAATTAGCTTTGGTGGTCATCTTGAATTGAGTTAACTCCAAAATCTGTCAGATTCATCTGGTAGTTTAAGAGATATTTTGCTGTTGTTTCTACATCTCCTCATACTTTGCCGTTGGCGTCTTTGGGCTGCAGCCCTTGAGCTTGGATGACGTAGACTCGGATCAAACACTCCTCTGTGCCATTGGGAGGAAGTTTCCTGAACTGTCTGGGTGGAGCAGGCGCTGAGGGGTCATCGGGCAGGGGGTAGACCTTAAACATACCCTGGTGAAAACATGGAGAGTCATGCCAGAGGGCAGAAACGACTCGACTGCAAAAACTGTGCTTTTAAAAAGCAAGTCACCCCCAAATCAACTTACTTTTTCTGATAAACTATATAAATGCGCGTCTAATTGTGCTGCAGACACGTGTAGTCAATAGTTTAGCACTTTAGTGCATTTTAGTTAAAATTTTATTTTTCTGCCTAAAACTGTCAGTGTTGTGCCATTCTCAGGTAAAAACTCTGCACTGCATTTGGATATAAATCTGCCATCGCTATTGTCTAAGAGGTACCCTAGAACGTTAGCTGGTACCATATGATGTCACAATGTCATTGTGAGCCTATGTGTGTGTGTATTTGTTAGCGGCTCCACCCTCTTGGTCTTAGAAGCATTAGTTGCATTTTTCAAACAGGAAGTGGGAGTTGAGTAAGAATCTGGTAGGGATGACTTGCTCTTTAAAGAATTGTGAATTTAGTTAGCATCAGAAGAGTTCACGAAACATTTATGTGAAATAATATATAATCAGTAAAGGAAAACTAGTTTCAGGTTACCTTGAACTCTCCGACCACCGACGGATCATCTCCTTCATCCTGACTCTTTCCCCTGTACAGTTTGAATGTTTGGCAGAAATCAGAGAGACCTTGAAAATCCTCAACCTTCTCCAGCTCCTGATCATACACCTGAAAAGGAAAATCGACTCAGTTTTACTGTCCTCGTCCCCACAAAGACATTATGCATGTTTTGTGTTGGACATCTCGCCCACTCTGGTTTTAACCATTCCAATACACAATGTCTTGTTTTATAATAAAACTTCAGCTGCCAAAGGTAAACCCTTTTCAAGTCAGATTCTAGCTTACTTTGGTGCTATTGTGTTTGCTTAAATTGTTTCAAAATGTAATGTGTGTTTTCTGTCATACTCCAGGATTAGCCTAAATAGTTTTTAAATCTTGGAATGAAAAAATAAAACTGAAAAAAGCTGCACCTGTAGGCTAGCAAGCTAACCACCAAACATTTTACAATAACTTGGTGACTATCACGGACTTCAGATCAAAGCAGGGAACACAATTTAAATAATTTATTCTGCCATTCACAAGTCTTAACCCAGCATTTTTGATGTACCTGCTAGTTAGCAAGTTAGCTTAGTTAGCTGTTCAGCAACCAGCAATGAAACAAACGGACTAAGATAATTCAGTGACTGGTGAGTAGTAATCATAGTCTTTTCGTTGCCTCAGTTCTCAGGATTTCACTGTAAAACATTCTGTATTACAGTTAAATGTTTACGTTTTAGGTTAAAGGTGGAATATGGAATATTTCAATAAAAAGCTATATTTAAAAAATATTAAACCTCCACAGGGTGTTTAGAGGTGTGCAGAATGAATGAAAAGTTTTCCTTTAAAAGTTAAATCAAAATAAATAACAAGAGGCCTTCACAGCGCTTTCGCTTCTCGGGCCCATAGACTGTACATACTGGACAAACGGATTCCATTGGCTTCAATAACACGTTTGTTGTCTATAATGGGAGGTGGCCACCACCGCCATTTTGACCGTGTCACAGGTTCCGTCCAGCCCAGACAATTCCATAAAAGGGAAGAGA
This sequence comes from Nothobranchius furzeri, assembly GCF_043380555.1. Lineage (NCBI taxonomy): Eukaryota > Metazoa > Chordata > Actinopteri > Cyprinodontiformes > Nothobranchiidae > Nothobranchius > Nothobranchius furzeri. The sequence goes on from NC_091742.1 coordinate 85,572,049, forward strand.
GGAGGCACTGAGGGTGTGGCTGTAAGGCTGGGCTCGAGTGACGACACCAAGGTGAACTAGCTACGAGCTAACCTGAAGCTAACCCTGGCTAACCCAAAGCTAAAGCGTAGGTGGGAGCCGAGCTAACGGATGTAGCCACCTAGCTTCAACCCAACCGGAGCTAACTGGAACACCCATCGACCTTGGGCCTAATAAATTCTTTTTTTTTTTTTTGACGGGCACGACACTGGATTTATGTTTACATCTACCAGTCACTAGAGGGCACAGTTGCGTTAAAAAGTCCGATCAGCACGGCGATGCAGGGTCTGTGCAAAATGGCAGACCGGACAAGTCAAGCAGCTGGTTCTGAGCCCAGAAGATGTTTTAATGGCAAATGCTGACGTAAAATAAACATATTGATAGAAATGAGTCCTTATCCTGTACGATTTGTCACTGAACATGGTGCCGCAATGTGTCAGCAGTGATCCAACATTCTGACGGCAGGACAATTAGTTATGTTGTTGCGATATCACCCCTGAACATCAGATGTCGCCAGAATGTTCGCCAGAGGGTCCATGTTCCATATTGAATTATATTTTGTTAGCTGGTAAGCTAATCAACAAATCTGTGTGCAATTAGTAAATATAAAGATGTCAAAGTTAGCAAAGATTATCACAAAAATGTTGAACCAAGAAATACTATTTACAACAAAACTTTTTAGTTTAACACATTATTTAGACCTGCCAGTTAGCTAGCAACACATTAGACTAGTTTGATGCTGGCTAACCCGACGTCAGCCTACTAAGGTACTGTCCTTTCTGTGCTTATTTCCTTGAGTAACTCCTCATTAGTTTGCCTAAAACATCAAGTCAAGACCCAAAGTTTATCCCTAAGTAATGATGTTTTTACTGTCATAGAAGCAAGGAAATGATCATCCAGAGTTATTGAACATCAAATAGAGGATTATAGGATTTGAGAAGGAAACTAAGGATAAGAATGTTTGTAATAAAGGCAACATGATGTATGATCTGAGCAAGGAGGAGTGAAAAGGTTGGATGGAAGGGGAGGAAGAAGACGATGATGATGTCACAGAAATAAAGGTTTGTTTCAGCACATGAAAACCAAACCCAGAACCACATGAGAGCGAAAGGGGAGACAAATAGAAAATCACTAAGAGAATGGAACATGCAAGCTCATAAATCATGTCTGTTAGTAAAGTTTACTCAGTCTTTGAAATTATAATAACAGTGTGTCTAATGAACAAGGCTAGAATATGCTCTTCTGCTTTCTGTCCCCTAAACTTGATTAATGTGGGTCTTTAAACAGTTTGCCCTTAATTACAATCAAGTAATCTCTGTAAAATTTGTTTATTCAGTTTTTGAAACAGTTTTGGAGCCTGATTTAAGAATGTGGGCGACGATGGCACAGGAGTCAAGCACTCGCCCCTTAATCAGGTTCGAGCCCCGCTCAGACTGTCACTGTCGTTGTGTCCTTGGGCAAGACACTTAACCCCTCTTGCCTGCTGGTGGTGGTTGGAGGGACCAGTGGCGCCAGTGTACGGCAGACTCGCTTCTGTCTCCCCTTGGGGGTTCTAGGACTCTAGAAGGTGTAATCCTAAACATGCTCATTAAAAAATTAAAAATCTAAGTTTGGTGATGCTCAAGTCAATGCGAGGCTTAAGAAGTGTCTTTTCTGACAATAGTTGTCCAATTACTCAATAAAACCAGAACAAACCAAATGAATGAAAGCAAACAGTAACTAAAGCACATGGTAGCATGGGTTGAGAGGAAGGTAAAGGTTGGAAATAGTGTCTCATTTCCTTGCGACAGTAGCAGATGTGAGCAGAAGGCTTGTCAAATAAATGAGGGGAGCCTGAGAGGGCAGGCATGAATAAAAAAATAGGTGCTGGCACAAAATCAGTGGTAGCAGGGGAGTAGGAAGAGGATGAATGGGAGGCCAAGCAACAATGGGATTGGTGCCTCGTTGGTCGTTTTTACTAGTTTCCGTCCAAACGTTAAGTAAATTTGGTGATTAGAGTTTGGAAATATCACAAAAACTCAAAGGCAACTTCAACGTGTTTCCATCAGTATGACTGAAAACATTTAATAAGCTTCCTGAATCAAAAAAATACACCCATTAGAAAACCAGAGGGAGACACTTAGTGGTAAATGACCGTTGGGCTTCGGGATTTCTTGTTGGTTGAACCCGAAGGGTTCAACCACATTTCAGTGTTTATGTTGTTGTCTTTCATGAACATTACTGATGTTTCAAAATTTTTGTTGAAACACTTCATTGGTTGATTTTTCCCTTTTCTACCAAATACAACCAGAGGAACATATGTTGTCCATGGACAATGTTCTTTACAGCTTACAATAATCCAGTCTTCAGGTTACAGAAAGCAAAATTTTAATTAAGCATCTTGCATGTTTGATGCTTAACCTTAGCAACCCCCAGACTCTCATCGCAACAAAATCTCCCTAAAGAGACAGAAAAGGTTACATTGTTATCTATACAACATGGACATTTGGTCTAAATGAAAGGTCTTAAATGCATCGTTCATAAAGCCTGGACTAGAACATCCTACCAAACCATTGGAACCAAAATCTGAGGTTCCGCCATCCATTGGATCAGAACTTGGTCCTAATAGGCACCTATGGACCTCGCCAAGATCCTGCATAGACCACCGATGTTCTAGTTGATATTTTACTTCACAGTGGGGCTTTTATTCTGTGTGAAGGGGCCTAACACAAATTTGCCACCATTGAAAATGCAAGTCAACACGCTGAAAGTGCCCTTCAGTAGAGCTGTCTGGAATAATAATTCTTACATTCAATTTGAGGCTCTTTGATTGCCTTAACTAAACCAATATGACCGTGTGGAAACAAACTATAACTCCTCTACAATCATATTTTGTAAGCTTTTTGACAACAGTCAAGTCCCCAGCATGCTCATGTGTGAGTCTTGTTTGGCTCACGTGTCTGATGTACGTGCAGAAAACTTGTACAGCATGTCTGAGATGAAGCAGCAGCATTCCTCTGGGAACGCAAGACACAAACCGAGTCCAAGCAGCAGCACTGACGTGAGCTGGCTTTTGGGGGAATCTGATTTAAGACCATTTTCTGACGTGCTTAATCATTTGTTTGGGCACCAGACTAGAAGAGTGACATGTGCTTTGGGACCAGATGGAATAAAAGGTCGACGTTTGGACCGAAAGATTCGGGATTAGAGCTGAACAGAGCGTGGGTGACAGCAGAGCAGAGGAGGCTCCTGGGACGACGGCAAAGTCTGGAAAAAAACGTGACTGAAGACAAACTGGTGACGACCGATGAGATTGGTGGTTTCAGACATTGCTGACATCAGACCAGAGTCTTATATCAGTCCCACTGCTGTGATCCCAAAGAAAATTCACCTCAGTGAGTCATTAAAGAGCTCGGAAAATTGATGGAAAGTCACAGCAGAAGGAAAGGGCATGAGAAGTCTAAGGGTTGGAAACAAACAGAAATGCTAAGTTTAAGGTTTGCTCTTATTCATAATCACTTCTGGCCTGAACTGTCTTGTTTTTCCTTTATTGTGTGAAGAAAAGAACGATTCTAACAGAGTCAGGCCCACTTTTGTTTCTGCAGATGATGTTTAGTGAAGGTGGGGACGTTTTATACTTGCATGGTTGGATAATGATAATTAGTGAAAGATAATAAATGTAATTATTTTAGACTGGATTCGTTCCAATATGCATATGGTTTTGTTGGCAAGTTTCTAGGCTTAGAATACAAATTCATAGAATACCTGAGAAATTATTAAAATAGAAATTTATTCTTGTATTTATTGATATTTTAACAATTATTTTCATTTCGTGTTCAAAAGTGATGAGATGCAAGCCAGTACCTTTAGGGTGTCGAAGCCTCTCTCCAGGTAAGTCCCATACTTGCTCTTATCGCCGATGGATGCATAAAACTTACTCCACCAGTCTAAGGATTCTTCTTCCTGGAATCAAATCGTCCGTCAGAAAACAAAACAAGCATGTCGAGTATTTAAAGTATCCTAATATATTTACTGTAAGCAGTGTATGACGGTTTTGTTTGACTTTTTTCTCTCCAAGACACACAAAGTACAAATTCAATATTTTTCTGTTTCAGACCTCAAGTTCTTGGTTAAATATTTGCGTTGGATTCAACTCCATCTACGCTGGACGTTTTTCTCAAGCCTGACATGTAATCTCACGTAAAACCGACAAAACGGACTTCTAGGCTCAGCCACCAGAACGTCTGCGGCTACTTACACTTGGAATGACATCACCTGACGGCTGAACTCCTTTGGAAGCCTTTGACCTTCCAGAAACATTCACAGCTCCATTTCTGTTTGCAGAGCCTCGGTCAGAAATAACCAGCTTTTCATTATTTTTTTTTCTATTTTTTCCAATGATCACATTGGCCAACTCACGTCAACACAAGTAAAAGTTGTCTCTGGTGGCTCCAAGGCATAGGGTCATGGTATACGGCTGTTTGAGGCAATGGAAATGTGCAACACTGCAGCAGCTGGACGCGGTACAAAGTGGGTGAAACCAACACACACTCTACAGGAGCCGTGTTAGTTTTTAAAAAAGAAACGAAAATCTTATGTTTACGCATGAGTAAAGAAATCATTCTGCTGTTCAAGTTTCTGAGGACCCGGCCATCATCCCATCATCTTCTGTCTGTATTACGTTCTATCTCTGTGTGGTGATCACTGATGGGAAGCAAAGCAGGACTAACCCCGACTGTGATTCATGTAATGACACGTAATCTTCTTTAGAGGCAGCAGTCAAGCTTAACAACTTGGCTCTGAGGGCCAAAGTCAAGTCCAAGTAGTAAACTTTGGGTTTGAACTCCGACATCGTGCAGCACGGCGTGCAACGCCATTCAGGATCTGGCAAAGCAGAGGCTGAGTTGGTATCTGCAGCAACACAAAATACCTTTAATATTCCTAAAATCAGTTTGTGTCTTGAGTTTCTACTGTTGTTGAAAATTAGAAAGTAAAGTAACTACACAAGTACTTCAAAGGTTGACTCAAAAATTTGAATTAATTGTATAGGTGGCTTAAAAATGCTAAGTTGTTTGTATTCAGAGTAACGTTTAGACATAAAAAGGCCAGTTCTCGTCCATGAAACATATTTTATTTTAATGACATTATTGAAAAATATTCATGGTAGGCCATTAATATGAGACATCCCTGTTCATAATCACCGAGTGAAAAACCTGGAAAAGGAGACCCCATCGGACAAAACACTACTATTGGTATAGGTCAGTCGGCTTCTCTCTTTAAGCCATAAAACATTCAGTTTTACCTATTTATATTATCTAAATGAAGATTTTTTTAATCTATTTATATATACTTTGAAAACTCTGTTGATTTATTAATGGTAAATCATGTGTTAAGGTGTTAGCCTAATTTACACAGAGTGCAAAATGGATACGGAGTGGAGTCCTTGCAGCTTCCGCAGAGACCAAAAACCATTGTGTCCAATCAGAGCATTCACATCGGCTGAGGTGCAGTGCTGATCCGGATGTTGAGCTACGGAATGTGTGGTTTCTGTTTTTCCTGACGCTGCATGAAGATCGTCATGAAGTTGAAGAAATTCGATGAGCCAGACAGGAAGTGAGACGTGTGCCCGTAAGGTGCATCCAGTTTATTTCAAAATAAACCCTGTGTTGCATCATTCTGTCAGCTTATTTTTTTGTTTTTAAGGACGGGTCGTTTTGCACATGATCCACAGCCAGAATAAATGGAAGTCTGTCCAGAAGACGGTCTGCATTCGTTCTCCACTTGGTTTTCCTTGAGGAAAACAAGACTAGTTGTTCCCAAGTAAACATTCAAGATTTTCATGCCCTGGACAAGTCGATACAAATGTAAAAACAAAAAACTATTTAAATGTGAGAAAAAGATATTTTCCCACTTATTTTTAACCGTGGTGCTCTATGGTTTCCAAAATTGCATAATTATGGATATCTTCCATGATAATACATTGAGCGCAATGTTGAGCATCGATGCAAAAAAAAACTACTTCCAGATGTTTGACTTTTACCAAATGATGCAAATCTTTGACATCCTTCTAGGAAAATTCTCTGTTTCAGTTATAAAATAGTTTTTGTCCAGTTTCAATAGATTGGAAAGAAAGTGTTTTTAATAGCTCGAAATAAAGATGAATGAAAGATAAATGAATGAAAGTGTGAGGTATGGTGGCCTAAAAGGTTCAACAACAAAAATAAGCCACAATGAAACAAATAATACTAAAATCAAATAGCATATAATGGATGTTATGGTCAACAGAAACTCACGGTTGTGCTAATACCTTCTTTGGTGTGTTCTTACTGTGTCTAGTTTCTAATTCCATGGGGTCTACACATTGGATCGTGCATGGGACTGCATCATCGGAGAGGGGAGAGCGGGCAGCAGAGGGCGACAACGTCCTCTGCTGCCCGCGAATAAACGGAGTAGGAAGTGGCGCCACCATCAGCGTCAGCTTTGAGGATGTTTTGTAGTCGACAAACGAAACATTAGCAAGGTAAAGAGAAACCTTTCCTGTGTTTTAAAAAGAACCAAAAATGGAATGCTAATACCTTGATCGTGCCAACGCTGGAACTATGGGGTTTTACGTTGGTGCTTCAGAATCAGAACGTTTATTTTTAATTGTGCAATAAAAAAATTGAACAATGGTGAATGCAACATATAAACAGACAAATAAAATCCAATAAAAAGAAAAGAGGGTTGTTATAAAAATAATAACAGAAACCAATGCTTTGCATCTGTTCAAAAAAGGAGTAGGAAGTAGCCTAAAGTTCAATAAGTTAAAGTCCCGTAAAGGTTGGTTTATGCTTGACGCGTTCGCGAGGTTCGCGCGGCTAAATTGTGTCATTTTAACAACCACGCCCCTCCAATGCGCCTCCGCACGGCCCAAACTTTCCGCACCGCGCACCTAGGAAATTTTTTAACCACGCGGACGGTCGGACACGTAAAAACTTGGCAGACTGGCAAGAACTAGTATGGCAGAGGTTCATAAATACAGACATTTGTATGATTCAGCTCTCAAAGATCACCGTGATCAGCATGTTGTTAATAATTCTTGGAGAGAAATAGCTCGCACCGTCGGAAAAGACAAGGATGCTGTTAAAAATGCTGGAAGGCCATGTTGTAAACAACAGTAATTGTTACTTCTACTATGGTGTAGTGTTGGATTCATGCTGTAGAGCTCCATGCTGCCAACTACAGTTTGGGAGAATATTGGCTCACCGCAGAGACAAGCCACATGAACCAGAGGACCTCAGGGCCGCAGAGAACGTTCATGTTTTAAAGTCAAGACTCAAGACCCATCTTTTTAGGTTAGCTTTTATCTAAATATTTTCTACAGTTTTATTTCTCGTTGTACATGATTATATTTTATTACTTGCTTTGCATGTTGTATATGATTATATTTTAGCACAGTTTCATTATTTAAATTATTATTTTACTGTTTATATCATTTTATTTATTACTTATTTTCTAATTTTTGTCATTTATATTAGCTCTTTTATTACATTTTTACTCATTTTAATCCAGTGTTTCCTCTGTGGGGGCCCTCTGCCCCGGGAGCGGTGGTCGACTGTAGCTTCCTGGGCGCTCTATAGGTGGGGGTCTATGCTCCCCCTCCACTGAGCGCCCTGACTTAGTGTGGAAGACCTGATGCTGCCGGGACAGACGGCTCCTCTGATGGTGTTTCCTTGCGTTACCATACTTGGCTCATCTGGACTCAGCCTAATATAATTTTTACTTGTGTGTGTGTGTGAGTCTGTGTGTGTGCGCGTGTGATTGCATATGTTTGTTAATGTTTTTAACCTGTTATGGGAATCTGGGGTCATTTTGTAAAGCACTTTGAATAACACTTTGTTTGAAAAGCGCTTTAGAAATAAAATTTGATTGATTGATTGATTGATAAACGCTGCGAGTTGTGAAGCGCGTTCCATCCGCGAGCCGCATCACCAAGCAGAAAGTAAATGCATCAAGCATAAACCAAGCTTTAGTTGTCACACACACTGATGTGTGTGCGAAATTTGTTCTCCGCATTTGACCCATCCCCTGGGGGAGCGGTGAGCTGCAGACACAGCCGCGCTCAGGAACCATTTGGTGGTTTAACCCCCCAATCCAACCGCGTAATGCTGAGTGTCAAGCAGGGAGACATTGGGTCCCATTTTTTTCTAATTCTTTGGTATGACCCTACCAGAAATTGAACCATGATCTCCCAGTCTCAGGGCGGGCACTACCACTAGGCCACTGAGCCGGTCATGTGGTTAATAACAAAATTATGTTTCAAAAACGGTTTCATAGTTATTTAGCTTGTGATATTAGTCTGTGAGCACAAAATCAGAATAATATGTTTTGAGTTTAAATGTTCTTTCATTTTCCAACATTTTTGACATATTTAGGGTTAATATACGTTCCCACTGACAACAATTTCCATTTTATGCAATTGTATTTTAGTATTGTTTTTTTTACTTCTGTTTAACTATTACTTCCATTGCAGCTTTTGAATTTCATTTAACCTTCTGGGCCGCCATAGTGAGGAGCTTTGAAGCATATTTGCAAAATCTTACCTGATTACTCTTAAATTATACACCAAAGCACAGCCATCTTTGTTCACTTTCACACAATTAATGTTTCACTGGAATCAGACATTTGATTTTCTCTCCCAGAAGACACTAAGTACGTAATAACCGAGCTCTACCTTTTGATTTATAACAGGAAATAAAAGGTCTTTTGATTGTGTCGCATCATGAAACTCAGCAGAAACCTAAACGTTTACATGAATGACCATCAGAGCTAATGCAATACAACTTATCATTTATCCGTTTGCTTGTCTTCAGATAAAAAGGTGGAAAAATCTAGCTCTCTGATTGGTTAAGGCTGCATCAAGCTGCCTTCATAGTTGTAGAGCTTTTCTACTCTGTACTAACGTCAAGATTTCTTCCACCAAAAGGATTTAAATTAGTTTTATCTCAAATGTCACTAAGTACCTCCTCATAGGACATTATTCTTCTTAAATTAACCAAAGATACAAACCAAAGCGTGGTACACACTTACCCATTGTAACAGCTAGGGTCCGCATTAACAGCAAAAACAAAAGTTGAGTTTGATCCTGATTGTCCACCCACAAACCCTGTCAGAATGTTACCACACATTAAAAATAACCAGCTTAACCACAGTCTGAGGAGATTTTCAACACTTTTCTTAATACCTAATTCACATAAAACATTAAAGGTTTTCAGTCCAAAATGAAACATGCACCATTAGAGGAAAAAGAAATAATCCTTCTATAACAGAATGACTGCTGGCATGAAAGTGAAGGTTGTTAAAGTCTCGCTGTTACAGCTATGAGTCATGTTGAGGTCTTACAATGTCGTTCTGTTCAGAGGGCGAAACACTGATCGTTGTTTTGAAATGTTGAGGTTTGGATCCCAATTATTTTCATTCATCTGCTGTGATTTTTTTGGGCTGGCGAACGACATCTTTGAATCCAGCTTTGTTATGATCTTATCGAGTGTGAAGCCGCCTCGTGCATCAAGTTTACTAAAAGTCTGCTGACATTGGCAACGCTGACAGTTGAGCTATTAGAAGTTGCTTTTGGGTTGTTTTTTCACTTCTCCCCAAAAAGGGAGCTGACTTGCTTTCACACACACACACAAAAAACACACGTATTTGAGCGTAATCAGCCTCCACCCTGCAGCCTTCAGCTCTCTGAGGAACATTCAAACTCATGACGCATGCTTGCTTTCAACTTTCTGTGCATTAACGTGTAACAAAAGTGCTCTCATTGCAGCGGGCTAGTGTGGATTCCCCTCTCTCCCACTTCCCAGGTAATGAAAAAACTCCTCGCTTTTCCAGAGTGGCAGCATGGCATGGAAAAGAGCTGCACGTGGGGCTCGGCGGCAGCGTGCACATGTGTCTGAGGCGTGAAGTGTCTGCTGTGTGTTAATGTGCCCTCTGAGTGCAGCCGGTGCCAAGCGCTGATGACAGGGGCGCCAGAAACCGTGTGTGTATGCTCCCCACCGCCGTTTCAGGGTGTGTTCACTTCGATCCTCGGCTCTCGATTCAGACAGATTAGGGCCGTCGGGTCCAGACTGCGACATGGATTAAGTATACACAGCGGTGATCGAGTGTGCGCGCACACACACAGCCTTCTGTGGTTTGCTTAAGGTGTCGGTGTGGTCTGCAGCCTGTCATTATGCCCCACAGGGAACGCCGGGCTAACCGAAGCAGATTGGCACTGCCAAGAGCTCTGAGAGCAGAGAGACTGGGTTTACGTAAGCGCCCCCGAGCTGCTTCATAAAAGCTTTTTGTGGGGAAACCCCTTCCATAGAAAGGTCAGTGCTCAGGTTACGTTTCTTCATTAGAACCCTCAGAAATATGTTTTTCAGTGAGATACAACAGTTCAGTAAACTTCAACCATGGCTCTTCACAAAACTAAGAATTATTTCTTTTCTTTTAAAAGAGTTGTAAAAACATAAAACTAGTACTAAAAACCAACTTCTATCTGGCCTACAGCAATGCTTTTTGTTACCCACAGCACAGGGACGCTGGAGGCAGCTACAGCCCACCAATAGCTGACCAGGCGGGTGTTTCTCAAGTCAGTTTTTTAAACTTGGTCTTTCTTCCACGTTGCTATCCAATGTGGGAACTTCTAAACATTGAATTAAATCAATCATAAACTGTGTTTTCTAAATCTAACCAACTGTGCATTGGTTGGATTTAGAAAACACAGATTATGATTGATAAATATGATTATGATATGATGATTATGATTTTTAGAGGTACTGCTCGTACCACTAAAAACTGGGAAGGCAAAAACTGTTCCAAACTGGTCTCAAACTCAGATCAAAGGATTTGAATTATGAAGCCCTTTTCTGTCTTTAACCCTATCAGGCTCAAAATAAGTTTTGATGAAAGGACGAACAACTACAGTAAGACCTTCAGGGGTACTTCTGAGTTAAAAAATGCTCATGAAATACGTAGATGGAGTAACCAGGTAGGTAGGTTTTAACGTTGCAAATCTGCAACGCCTGTCTCCAGAGGGTTAATCCCAATGATTTTTATGAGTTTTATATACTTTTGTTTTTTTAATTTATATGGATTATTTGAACTGCTAAAATACCACTTGAGGAACAACACCTTGGACTTCATGATGTACTTCACCTATTTGTTTATTTTTCCAAACACGCCCAATGCTTTTCCTTACATGCATGTTAGATGTGCACAGAACTAAGATGTAAATGGATACATGCAAGATGACTCAAAGCCGATGATTCCTGAACTCTACACTGTACAGCTACCCCTCGTTCACACAGAGTGTGGAATGGATGTGATCTGGTTCCGTATGACTTACGTACACTGGCCCCACCCCCAAAACGGCCATTGTCCAATCACACATCATAGCAACTTTTACTGACTGAGGAGGTCCGACAACTCCAAGCAAGATGGATGGCGTTGCGCCCACTGCGTCTGTAAGTTGGATAGTCGATACTCAGAGAGATTGTCTGGAGGAGTTGTGTTACATCCATTCCCAAAGCCGAAAACAGCGTGAGAGGTGCCTAATATGGATCAAACAGCGCGGACGGCCCCACTCCCAGTTAAATGTTTATCACGAAGCATACGTCTGCTCAAAGGTAAGAGTAAAGCCTCATTTATACTTCTCCGTCTGCGTCAGGACGGATGCATGCAACTCCATTATTCGTCCTTTTGAGGGCTCTCCGACAAGCTCGCAAGGACGGACAGACTACAGCTCTCTTTTCTAAACATCCGTCCGTCGAGATGGAGAACGCAAGCTCGTGATTGGTCAGGACGCCACTGTCATCTACCGTGCCGCCATTGCGCCCTCAAAAACAAAGAGAGCTGATGATATCTAGCAGCAGACACGGAGCAGCTTGAAGAATACCTCATGAAAAAAACTCTACAGACATGAACGTTTTATTCCCCAGTGACAACAGGAGTGAAAAGATGTACAGCAAGCATTTTATTCATGGACGAAAATGACGGGAAACATGGGTTTAGAGGTGGCGAACGCAGGACAAGGTGGAAAAGGATGAGGGACAAAGTTGTCCATGTTAAAAAGTCTCTTAAATACAGAAAAACACAATATAAACACACTATCTTGGACCAAATACGTGACAGGATACCACAGAACTGCACTACGCCCTCTGTTGTCCCAGTGGGGAACTGCTTTGTAACACTCATCAGGAGACGGAGAAGAATGAGGGCAAATTGTCTCCGTCCGTGTGTCATATCTCTCTCTCGTGGAGCTGAGAGAAGTATAAATTAGGCCTAACGGCTAACTAGCTACCATGTTGTCTATATCTACTATCTAGAGGCAAGAAAACTAACTGGACCAACGTTATGATTACCATTAGGGATGTGTATTTATTTAAATTCGGACGATACGATACATATCACGATACGGGGAGATGATACGATATATCACAATATATTGAGATGCATTCAGTCAGACGTTACAAGCAATTTTTTTACTGAATTTATTGTAAGAATGTTCAATAAACAGTCCAAACTGATACGTAACATGTTTAACAAGAGGTATCTGAACCATGATGGAGGGATTTACATTTCAGTGGTGAAAACAAAACCCGCTGCACACTGCTGCCAACTAGCGGGTGGCGATTGAATTGCGCAAAACGAAAAGAAAATACACAAATGTTTGCATGTAAATTCTTTCAGGAATTAGATACACGGCTTTTGAATATCGATGTAATAATCGCAGGAAAAAATATCACGATATATTGCCTTATCGATATTTCTGATACACAGCTTTTGAATATCGATATAATATTGCTGGGAAAAATATCACAATATATTGCCATATCGATATTTTCTTACATCCCTAATTACCATGGAGTCATTACCAGAATGTTGATCTCAAAGTTCAGTTTAACAAGCCCTTTAGCTTTAGACATTAGTTAACATGTTAGTTAACGCTAGCTACATTAGCTGCTGTGTGTTGGGTCTCTAAGCTCCACAACGTTATTTTTCGTCATTTTACAACAAAGATGTACACAGCTCCCCAACAAGCAACAATAGCAATAACAAAATTTCTTGCTGAAGCCATACGGAAACCGGACCGCTTGCACTCTGTTCTTTACGAACAAGGCTTTAGGCTTGTCTGAAAAGTTTACTTAAACTGTTTTGCATAAAATAATTTTTTCCAATAGCAAAACAGGAAGAGCTGTTATGGAAGGGCTCTTAAACATGACCAAACACTTACAGCTAAGATTACACCATTACATTTTACAATAACTACACTACTTATAAAAACTTGTCTATAAAATGTGAAGTCCAGATCAAAACCATTAAAATAAGATATGTCCCACAGTCACTGGTTAATTCCGTGACTCTAAAGAGGCTATCACTTGAATCAAGGAAACCTTCTACAGGCAGATTTAATCTTCTGAACCAGTGAAAATCTGCCCTTATTTCTGTATACCCTGCCCTATAAACTCCCCCTTAACCAGCCAGGTCAGTATGAATAATGTGGAAAGACCAGGGTAAGTTCTTCAGCAGAGCTGTTTGTGAAATGTGTTTTTGTCATTCGTTCCATTGTGGTCTGAAGGCAGAGCAGCAAACCTCAAGTAAAAATCTGTGGCAATCTTTAACATAAATAAACGTCTTCTTTGCTATCACTGACTGACGTTAGACAGAGCCGACTCAGTCTATATCCAGTTCCTGAATGCTTTTCCACTTGTTGCTTCAGTCTCATGCTGCCTGGTTAGGGATTTTCTTTTCAAATTATTCTAAAATAAACCAAATAGCTAGTGAGTTATAAAGAAATAAAAAATACATATATAGGTAGTTAAATAGATAGTTCTGAAGTTCTCGTGTGTGTTTATGTGAGACGTCTGTAACCAATGAACCTCTTAGACAGCTTCTTTAACCCCCTGCTCAGAGAAATATATCAATTCTTAACAAGCTAATAGCTGGTCCCTGTGAGGCTAGTTCCAAAGTATTTATAAAGATACAGATTAAAATATGAAAATTATAGAGGTTCATGCAGGTGCTCCGTTACACTGCAACAAAGTTCACAATAGATTTCTAAAGGGATATTCCACCTGAGTGATATTTAGTCTGGTTCGTATTTCCCAGAGATAGATAAGTGGGAAAAGCAGCCCAGTCATTCTCCTAATCCGGCATTATTCTGTTAGCTTTAGCTTACCATAAACAATGTAAGTGAATAGTAACAGTTAGCATTTCGTGTAGAAAAGTCACAAAACGTACTCAATAATGATCCTTATTCTGCTTGGTAAACCTTAATAATCAAATTAAACTGCAAATGAAAATAATAAGCAACACTATGAAATTACTGGAGCCAATTTAGACTTGGGGCTACAATACGCCAAAGCACTGCTGTAAGGTGCGAGGACACGACACAGCGGCCTCAAAAGACACCTGCTCCGTCTGTCTTTTTTAGTGCAGTTTCCTAATCTGTTTCTTCAAATTAATGAGCTGGGTATAAGCCTAGTAGACACGCATTTGTGTTTATGGAAGTAGGTAATGCTAGCTTTTACCATTCAATCACATTGTTTATGCTAAGCTAAAGCTAACAAAAACTGCCAGATTAGGAGAATGACTAGACTGCTTACAAAATGCTTTTTCCCACTTATCTAATTGAGGATTATATGGCCGCAGAGTAAATTTCACTTATTGGGAGGAAAGTATTTTAATTGCAAATAGTGCTGAAAATAGCTAGGAGACCAAATTCTGCTGCAAATAAACACAATTATTAGTCATTTATTGAACAACGTGTTGCAGTGAAATTTGAAAAAATGGAATGTCCTTGAATTGCGATGATACATTTTCAGATTACAGACACTTTTAAAAGATACTTGTTACTTTTTCTTGGTATTGCTCAAACTATCCGTTAACTTATCAATCTCATAAAAGCAGCAGCAAGATCAAAAATAAAGATGTTTGAATGAAGCTCCAACAAAAGCCCCTGGTGGCTGGTTTCAGCACAAATTTTCGGCCCCACCCCCTACGTGTAAACAAACACTGTTCTTGTTAATAATAAAAAACAGAATAATCATTTCCTGAAGTTGAATTTTGTTGACTTGTGTAGTTCTTACTTTACATTAGATGTTCAAATGTCCATTTTTCTAATATGTTTAGTTAAAATCAGAGTTATCCTGTTACTTTCTCTACTGTACGGTCTATTGGGATTTTTCAGCTGTTTACACTAGTTATACATCAAGCACATTCTTCTTGCTCTTCACATACTAGCTATGACTTTTATTATTAATATATTTAAAAGTTTTTATGATATTTAGCTTTTTATTATTTTTTTTATTTTTTGCACATTTGAAATAAATGTAAAATCCTTCAACTGCTTTGCTTCTGCTCAGCAATCTAGAGATTTAAATCCAAGTTTTAAATGGTCAAGACTGGGTTTTTGATCAAATCAAATCAAATGTTATTTATAAGACACTTTTCATACAGCTGATGCAGCTCAAAGTGCCTTACAGATTAAAATGACCCCACATGGACAGTCACTATTATTATTTTGCCTAAAGTTCTAATTCTAAAAACGTTTCTTTTCAAAATAAAAGTAATTTGTTTTGTTGTAATTAGCAATCTGATGCTTTAAACATGTCCGGCTATGCTGGGAGAAACCTTCAGCTCCACATCTCTAACGTGCAGACTTTTGCCAAAAATACAACATGGTGGCACCTTAACGGTGTCATGGCTTCAGTTTGCTACAACAGAAGCATGCAGAGATGCTACGTCTCTAGTCTAAATGTCAGAACTAATCTCTGTCCAGATTTTCATTGGTAGTCCTAAAATATTAACAGAAACACTGGCACACCAACTGTTTTAACGGATCACTCACATAAATCCAGACCTACGATGTTTATCAAAATAATAGACATTGAATAATTGTAAATACCAAGGAACCAATATTTATGTCTAGAATAGTGTCTTTGCAAGCCAAACACTTATAAAATCTGTTATATTCTAATACTCTGCAAAATGTATAACAGCAACCTTTCAAAAGCAGAGCACCACCCCGAGCGGCATGAACACATCTGAATGACATTCTGGGCAGAAAATATGTGCAAGGTTGGGATTTTTCTGGAAAAGAGCGGCGGCTTACATCAGTCTGAGGCCATAATTAGCAGAACAAGAAAAACAATAATGATTTAGTAAGCTGTGTTGACATCTTGTTTCTGGTCACAGTGTCATTAAAGGGCCATAAATGTGTGTTTCACAAACCTCCCCTCAAAAATAAGGCCACACCATCGCTTGGCACCAAGCCATGTCAGTTAGACTTCTTTTTTCTGCTTCCAACGCAGCCAGACGAGGATTTATGGAGGTTCAGGCAAACTACAACATTTTCAAAATGGGATTTTAACCCAATCTGACTGGTGGTTGGCAGAGAACCTGAATAGTTTTGAATGGGGATTAATGGGAAAGGAAAGGTGCAGTAAAACCACATTTTTTCACCTACAGAAAAATAGGCTAACGACCACATTACGTGCAACTGATCTGAGTGATTTCTTTAATGCAGCTACCTTATGGCAAAGCTGGTTGTACCCGCAATAAATACTGTCATCAGGCGTGGATCCGACCAACGAGACAAGACTTTTTCCATATGAGGGACGTTAGATCTTCGATATGTTGAAAGAGGACCGGTTTGTGGAGTCGTGACGCTACCGACAGACGATCTTCTTAAACTTTTCCTCTGAAACTAAATCTGTCTGATCTGCTTTGGAAGGCGATCCAGAGGGCAGCTTTTACTGCAGTAATGTGGTAATCATCAGACAAACGTCTATGACCTGCTTTTTGGTCGCAACCCAAACATTATATGGCCAGGATTTTTCCTGGTGCCATGTCATATTAGTCCCTTCATTCACTCAAATGCTTTCTGATTCTTTCAGTCGCTCTGCCTCTCCTTTAGTCAATTTCTCCCTCCTTAACCCTCTCTCATTTATTCATCTTTCCTTGTGGTAACCCTCGGCATACAGGGAGTTGTGGTACAAAGGATCTGTACCAGCTCTGTTGACTTTGGCCCCAACCAGACAGAAAGCCGAGCCTTTAATTTGACTGGTTTCAATATCTGTCCCTTAATAAAACAAATAACTTTGTTTGGAGAGAAAGAAATCACCCCCCACCCCCAATTACTGTCGAGCGAGGAACAAGAGCACACTCCTGGATGTGTGTGTTTGTGTGAGCCGCCTGCTTCGGGTCAGGCTTAGTCTTCAAATTGACCTGGCTTAGAAAAATAAAATGAAAGAATGTAAGAAGGAGCGTGGTCTTCTGTACAAGCCGTGGATCGGATTACTGCTGAAACCACATGGATCGGAGTGCGTCGCTAGGCTAAGACCATGATTTCTTTTATTGGAAAGGTTTTTTCCCCCCTGAGAGAAGACCAAGAACGTCGAATGTAAAAAGTTTTCATTCCTTCCACATCGACCCTCGTCTCTCTAGGGCCAGTGGGTATCCATCAGTGTCAGACTAAGAGTAAACCTAATCAATAGAAATCTTTGCTTTGTATTAAACTCACATGAATCATTTATCATTTTTAGACTTTTGTGCTAGTTTCAGATACACTCTCTGTCATCAAATCATTGCCATTTTTGATTTATAACTGCATCTTTATCTCTAATGAGACATCCATAGGCGGTGATCCCAGGGGGGACAGGGGGGACGCGTCCCCCCTCACACAAAGTTGCCCCCCCCCAACACAAAAGTTATTGTAAACACATTAATGCTATCAGTAAACCTGTATTGTCTTCTAAAACCACAACGTAAAATTTAGTCTGCAAATACAAAACAATATGCTTTTAATTGTTGAGAAATTATAGTCCACCCCCCCACCCCACCCCACCCCCCACCCCCCACCCCCACACCCCCCCACACCCCCAATTCCTCAAGTTGGTACGGTCGGTCCACACACGCTGTTTCCAACGGGCGGGGCTACCGGCTCTGCCCCACTCACAGCTTCACAGCAGCCCACAGGCTCACAGGAGGCGGGAATCAAAAAGCCAGCGGTTTCCAGCAGTAAGTCATTTATCACACGCTTGTTCTACAAACTTAAATATGTATGTCAAATGTGGTCATAAATGTTAAACATAGACACCGATTATCTTTAGATTTTGATCACCGGTCGGAGATCCCTTTATGACAGACCACCACCACCACAGTAAAAAAAAAAAAAAGTTGTCACTTCATGTTCTCTGGTCATTCCAGGATTATTCCGCTATTATTATTCCATTCACTAAGGTGATCAAAAGTTCCTTTTTCCGGACACGTACGCTTTCACTGTCTTCCCCTGGAATCTGCGGAGCATTTATAGATCGATGAAAATGTCCGCGTTTCATCCTATTTAGCCGATGAATGTGGTAGAATCAAAACTAGCTGGTCCGATGTATGGAAAACCACAGCGTTTAACCGCTCTTATCACGTCTTCCCCAGGCTCTGAAGTTGTTTACAAAATGTCAAAGTGCAGGTGCACCGTGCAGCTTAGGGAAGAACTGGCTGGTTGCAGCAAATGTGTGGTGGAGGCAAAGCTCTCAGTGTAAAACATAGAGCCAAAGATCCCGTTGGCCACACAGACCCAAAAACACTATGAAAACTGAGAAAAGTGAGAGATTGATTAAACTGAAAGATAAACTATAGAGTATGTATATGTTTAGTGTATTTGTAAAGTAAATGTTTTTAATTTTTATTATTAAAATGAAACAAATATTTCAAGAATCTATTTTTAGATTTTGTGTATCTTTTCGTTCAGTAGGACTTAGATAAAGTTATTAAATATTACAGAGTTATTCTCTAATACCCTACAAACATTTCTATGATTTATTAAAGAGATTTCAGTCATTTTGATACTTGACTTGTAAAAGCTGATTTGAAGGTTGTTATTTTTTCTAGACATATTTAGAAGGAAATTTTCAAATATATTAAAATCAATATGGAACTATTTGGGTTTTAGTAGCTTTCATGTTATGTGATTTAATAAAATTTTAATTTGACATTTTGTGTTCTCTCTCTTTGTTGTGAAAAAGTTAGATATGTTTTAGTACTTAAAACTAATGCTTTGCATCCGTCCACACGTGTAGCTGTTGGTCAGCTAATAGCCGTGTCATTTCAGGACATGTTGCTTCAACTATCAACGATCTACTTTTAAATCTTTATTCGGAATTGCTTATTCCGTTTTAGGCCACAGTCTTGTTATTGAAATGAAAACAAAAGAAATGATGCTTATGAAGATGTACAAAATTGGCAAGATATTATTGTTGATCAATATCCTCCAGCTACGTTCTAATGACAACATCCCATCTGTGTGTGTGTTGCTGTCCAACTGTCAGCAGACCAGGTCAGTTGAAATGGCAGAGAAACGAAAAACGGCAGACATCAGGTCGTTTTTTAATGCTCCAGAACGTCAAGCAAGTAGAAACTTGCATTTTGATAGACATCTATAAGAAAGAAATGAAATGCCTATGAAATTGTTTCTAAATGGTTTCGTTAGGCAAAGTCCAGTCACTTGAGGACAGGCAGCCAGAGCCTGTCAGACACAGGCACAGAGTCTCAGGTCAGTCTCTTATAAGGACATACAGTGTTGTATGTAGAGAGCATTTTTTCATGCCCCCCCCCCCCCCATACACACACACACACACACACAAAATTTACTCTCTGAAGTTTTACTGTTTATTGTCCCCCCAAAATTGAAATGGGATTTCTGCCCTTGAGAGTCCTGGGGCAGCTCCAGCAACCTCCACCAGCTCCACTTGTGAATCCCTAAGGTGTTCCCTGACCATGTGGAGATTTTATCCCTCCAACGTGTCCTGCGTTGACCTAAGGGCCTCCTGCTAGCAGGACTACTTGAAACACCTCAACCAGAAGATGTCCAGGAGGTGGACGGGGATTGATGTAAAGTCGCTGACACAACAAGTATCAGGCAACAACAGGTCTTTTACATCAGCTCATGCTCCATGGTCAGAGATCAGCGGAGCATTAGCTACATGCTAAACCAACGTTTTTCAGGCGTTTTTAGCAAGAAAAACGCGGTAGAGCGACTCCAAAGTGAAGGCAACTCTGGCTTGCTTAGTAACGAAATCATAACTAGGTAAGCTGACCGAGGATATCGGGTTTTGCTGTCCACCACAAAGTCCAAAGGTCCGCGAGTGTAATTCGCTTAATTGTTTAGACCAGATTCTTACATTTTTTTCCATCCTCTGCCATTTTTAGGAAACATTATATTTGAAATTCAAAGAGCGTATTTGGATTATTGTGAGTGTGAGCAGGTTTGTGTTACTTTGTGAAGTGTCTTGGAAACGACCCTATCGTAATTTGGCTCAATGTAATAAACAGAATTGAATTAAATTGTTAACCTTCACTTTCATGAGAAGCAGGATTCAGATTTAATGTTGTCTTTATAATCCACCAAGCTGAAATTTGTGCTCCATTAAAAGTTTATTAGATTAATGATTAAATAAGCACATAAAAGATGTGTCAAAAATAAATGGATGGAGAGAAAAAAAAGGAGCAAAAAATGTGAAATGAGTTAAATATGATTATGTTTTACCTACATGAAGACTGGAACTAGAGGCCGAGAGGTTAATGATAGCTGAACTGGCTCCATCTGCAAACTACAAGAAATCATGCAAAAGCACAGACATAAACATAACACACACACACTTCCAGGTCAGCTGGTTAGTCACACACTGTTAACACATCTTCGGAACGACTTTTATGTCTAAGGATGTGATACGTTGTTAGATTTTATACCATGCACTTGTTATACAAGCCCAACGTGGTCGATGATCATCACAAACTCGACTCTAGAAGGTTTTTACGTTCTTTGAGTTGAGGACAGCAACAAACTGATGGATGTGTTTTTGGCTTCTACTTTGGGAAAACCTCTGAATGTCCCATGGGAATTTAAGGATGAAAAAAAGGAAGATAGAGAAATTATTTAAACAACACTAAAATATTTGACTCACATTTCAGCTCTAGAGGACATTCAGAAGCTTTCATAGACAAATGTAGCTTTCCTGTTTGGATCCAAAGAGAACGTTGATGACCTTCTTGGTTTTTAGACTCTGAGATGAAACGACATCAGAGGGTCGAACAGAGCAGCTGTTAACAGATCAAGCTGCTGTTTATGTCCACCAGGGCCGATGACTCAGCAACATCTAAGTTGTTTTTCAAATTAAAAAGTCATAAAACACAGACAACCCCATGCCCACAGACAGTCCTGATGGGCTGTAAACATCTGAGATAAACTTAGACATCATGAAGCTTGGAAACAAACCCTCTTTGTACCAGTCTGAAAAAATTAATGTGTCTGGAAGTCTGCTTCTTTTGTCTTTTGCCAGATTATAAGATAATGGAAAAACAGCAGTTTGAGGACTAAATTGGGAATATCTGAAAGGTGAGGGTAGTCTTCAACCCCTATTGCCCACAGTAGTCGGCGAAAGAAAATAGGGGAAATGACCAGGTAGGAAAATGTCATGTTGATCTATATCACTGTGTAAATTTGTATTCACGGACTCACCTACTATGACTTGTGAAAGCTGTTATTAATTTAGCATCCATGAGTGAGCACACCTTGACTAGTAGAAGCTAACCATTAGCATTAGCAACTCCACCACACAGTAGAACTCCTCCAGGCATGTGTTAATTGTGGAGAGCAAACAGAGTCAGTGGTGGAGTTGTTAGCCATTCAGAAGCAAGCTATGTATCAAGAATATTAATGTGCAAGACTCCAAATTTGCCATTAAGTGAATCTCAGCTACTAACACACCAAATTGTAGCCTGATGTTTGTAATGCTTACTGACTTGTAGCTATTTTACTGGGTAGCTGTGGTGGCCATCTTGACCTGGGTTGACTACAAAAGTGTATTGCTGGCAGACAAAACATCCAGGGACTATGCCCTGAAAATTTTGACAAACCCCATCCTGGGGTTCACAAGAAATGTCTAAAAACGTGTTTTCAACACTAGTAATCTGCAGGAGGACATGAAACAATGCTGCCCATTGTTGAGGTTGTTGATCAACTTTTGAACTTTGTTTTTTTTATAAATAACTCCTAAATCTCTTGCTAGAAACAGCGAGCATGCAGAACATTCAGCTACCACTAATTTCTAGTCTTGATGCGTTGCTTTTATTGTCGTGTTGAAGTCGAAGCCCTTTAACTAGACGGGGGAGTGGATGTCGGGGAGTAAACACTGATTTCAACACCCGGTCCGCTCACACAGAAAGTGATTTATATATTTTAGCTCATTCTGTGCATTTTTGGACCTCCCATGTTGGCTAACTGTGGAACCTGCTGCTCCCACTTTAACACAACAGTACCAGTGATTTTTTAGCATTTGCATGAAAGAATGTGCAGTGTGTGCGTGTGTTTGGGATGTTTGGGTGTGTGAGGCAATGGCAGAATGAGCGTTTCCTGTGATCCTAATTACTGTTTCAACAAAGATGGAGGTTTGTTTTATTCTGAAAGAAAAGAGTGATATTGATATTGGAAAAGACGCATGATATGCTGTAAATTCACAAATTAAACAGGGAAACATGGAGAAAGAGATAATGTAAAGGAGATTAAAAACTTTCAATGAACTAACAATGGAATGTAGAAAAAGTTTGCATACATATTATAACAACAAGGAATTTGGCAAGACAAAGTGTAAAAATGTCTAATTATTAATATTACATAATGTACCCCATGTGATTTGACCAAATTTAAAACTTCTTACCAAATCATCCCACATTGAAACTAGAAGTGGGCAACATCATATTAGATAACAAAGGACTTGCCAAAACAGAGAGATCCTAGCAACCGATGTTCTGTCAGAGAGACTGAGAATTAACCCTGGGTGTTTCTTAATGTTAAAGAACCTCGCCTTGATGCCTTGGTCCCACCCCGGTTGCCTAGGGGATACGTCATCAGGAACCGCCTAGGCGTGTTCCAGTCGATTCCAATGTTCATATGCTACCGAGATCTATCCTCTGTTTGTTAGCCGTTTAGTTAGCTGAGCAAGGATACATGCAAGGTGCCTTGTTGCCTTCTCTTGGTCAAACATTTTCCAGAATACAGCGAGGTATTTTCAAAAGGATGGTGGATCACGAGCCGGCAGGTACTTCGGGGGCTAATTTCTAGTTTAAATGTAAAGCAACTAAGATTTTTGGCATCTGCCTGATGAATCCTGGTGGCTGCCTGGTGGGATCTGGGTCCCTGGGCTCTGCTGGTTCCACGGCGGGGGTGGTCGCCCCTGGGTCCCGGGTTGCTGGGTCCTGGGCTCGGCCGGCTGGGGGGTGGGAGGCTGCGGGCGGGCCTGTGGGCTTGCCACTGATATCTCCCGGACTCTGCCGGCTGCTGGTTGTGGCCCCCCGAGGCGATCCTCTGCGCCTCTCAAGGGGGGCAGGGGCTTTTCTGGTCGCGGTCTCCTTGGGGTCTCTGTGCTCTGGGGCAGCTCCTGGATCTCTGGGACTTAGAGCTCCTTTCATCTCCTACGCATCTTTGAGGGGCAGATCTGTGGCCCCTCACACTCTCTATTGGATGCTCCTATAGAGAAACTTTACATATACAAGCGCGTGTACACACACAGGTGCTCACATGGTGCTCTCAAAAGTATGGGCTTGGGCAGGTTCAACACTTGTCTTAAGGCTGTCGTTGCCACTAAATGCACTATGATTTATTATCGTGTGATTGTTCAGTAAAACAGTGTTGATTTTATATTTCTTCACCAAGATGATGCAGTGATAGCTTGCTTGCTCCTGTTGTATTGTTATGTGACCCTTTTCTGCAGGTCTAGAAGCAGACTCTTGTTCATCATTGATTGTTTTTTTTTGGGGGGGGGGGGGGGGGGGGGTAAATAAAATAAATTAAAATATAAAATCCAACATGTAGGCTAAAAATGTCCCAGAAAAGTTCCATGTGATCTGCTTTCAACAGTACCCCAGTTGTTTCACTCTGTGTTGACTCCAGTTGGGTTTGAAGAGTTAGGAACCCATCTAATATGGTGGTGATGCTGTGACAATTCTCAGCGCCCAATGGGGCATGTATCGATTCATGTCTACTGTTAGCTTGACAATTAGCTGTAGCAGCTAATGCTAATATGCGCTGTCTTGTGTTACAATAAATAGCAAGGCACAATTTGTTCCATTTTTACACACAATATCAATGATTAAATATGAATAGTGTGATTTTGTGAAGTATTTCTGTAACGGTGAATGTTGTTAATGTACATAACTCACTTTAGCCTGTTTAATGTGTAAATGATGCTACGGTGTATACATATTTTACATGGCATAATGGTGTGGTTGCATTGATCAGTAAAATACAAAAAAACGATAAAATCATGAAAATTATCAGTAGAAAACAAAATATTTTTGTCAAATGTTTGCATAATTTCTCTGAATTTTGCCTCCACTTTGTCACCAACAGTCAGAAATTGGCTTACATTGGCTAAAGGAGTTTAAGAAGAGGGAGGTGCGATTATACTGGAAAAACTAAAGAAAGGACAGGAAAGAGAGGATGATGTGATACAAACAAAAGAACAAAAGCTGTAAACGTTGAGGAAAAAAGAGTTTGAGGATCCAGAACAGAAGTCCTGAGTTATTTTCCTTACAAAAATGAGGTCAACAGAAATCACGAGTTTGGAATTTTTTCCCCAAAACTCGAATGCCCTCCACCGATTCCCCGTCTCTAAACGTTTCTTCATCAGACACTCAAGGGACCAGTTCAGTGGTTTTCTGTGCTGAAGCTCATTAGCATCAAATCCTTTATCCTCGGAACATTAACACAGAGCTTTTTCCACGACCTGCCAGACTGCATTTCCTGATTTCTATCCAGAGGAACACAGTTCAAAGTTTTAAAAAAAAGAAGATCCCTTTGATGCATGAATTATGAAATCTTCAACCATGATTTTTTAACAGTTGTTTTTATTCATCTTTAGGTGTGAATGAAACAAATTTCAACAAATATTTGTTGTAACAGTTAATAATTTACTAATAATTTATTACATGTCCACCTCAGTGGACAGCGTCCTGAACATGAAATATGTTGGCTTTACTTACTGAAGTCCAAATGGAGGGGCTCAAATGCAATAAAAGCCTTCAACAGCTGTGTTTAATAGCAAAAAAAATAATAATAATAAAAATTTGAGTACTTGTCCACTGTAGTGACCATTATGCATCAAAGGGATAAACGACATGAAGCAATATAAATATAAAGAAGTGGATGTTTGAGTATTTTTTTCTGAAACATCCAGTAAACACGGTCTGGAGCTCATCAGGTGCTAGGTTTACATTTGGATTGTCTGTGGGAGGTATCCCTGTGCCCTCCGTGCATACAGCCAGGTTTTTTTATTGTATTGGTAAAAGTGGAGGTCAGGACATCGTCAGGGTGGTTTTACCTGATCTTGGACAAGCGGCTCCTCGTCATCGATGTCAATGAAGACCTCTCCAGAAGTTCCCTGGGGCGTCTCACCTGAACACACAAAGACACCAACATGAGATGTTTTCACCTCTAACCATCCCTTTGGAGTTCCTGTCGCTTACGTCTCCATCCATTCTCCTCCTCCACCTCCTCTTCCTCCTGAGCATGCTCCTCCTCCTCGCGAGTGCTGCGGTACTCCTCCAGCGAACGGATGGTGCACTGACCAACCACCGGCTTCCTCCCAAACTGGCGGTTGTCAATGACTTTGATGACAATCGGCGGCATGTAGAGCTCCTCGCGGGGGAGCCTCTGTGGAGGAGAAGAATGGTGTGTTGATGACCAACAATACCATTATTGTTCACTTCCACCCTTCTGTGGTGGGCCATGTTGAAATTAGAGAAGTAAAACGACCTCCATCTGCAGCTGCGCTCCTCGTCTCCTGACTCTAATTGGTTACGCCACCTGCCCGCCTGATGCTGATTGGCTCTGGTTGCTGATTGTGTAAAGCTGATTGGCTACGCCTTGGTGAGGGTCCAATCCAGACATGATTACACATTTGAGGACACGCCCGTTGGTCCAGTGATTTTAATCGTCACTCTGAGTCAGGGGTCTCCAACCTGTGGCTCTGGAGCCACGTGAGGCTCTTTGGTCCCCCTGATGAGGTTCCCTCACAACAATCTGAGTAATGTTTACATTTGAGTCCTCTGGAGGAAAGAGGAGTGTCATCAGAATTTTCTGAATGATTTTTGCAGGAAGTGTGAAGTTTCTACAAGAAAATGATACCAGGCTTCTTCTGCAAACTTAGGTTATTTCCACAGAAAGAACACGGTGATGTTATAAATGAACTTTCCAGACAGATTTACAACATTTCAGCATCAGAATCAGATATAATAGCCTAAAATTTTAATTTACCTGTGACTCGAATTTGGTAGCTGATATTTTATGTGCCTATGTAAATTAACACATTTATCAGAATTTACATCAGATTTTAAGCATCAAGTTTTGGAAATCTACAGCAATAATTTATTCTCATAAGAGTCTGGTTCTGACCCACAAAATAAACCCATAAAGACTTGGGACCCGAAAAATCACATAATGAATATTATTATATTATATTATATTATATTATATTATATTATATTATATTATATTATATTATATTATAATAATAATAGTAATAATAATAACAATAATAATGCATTGAACTTATATAGCGCTTTTCTAGACACCCAAAGATGCTTTCACACACTCTCACATTCACACACTGCTAGTGATGGTAAGCTACTTGTGGCCACAGCCGCCCTGGGGAGGTCTGACAGAGGCGAGGCTGCCATTTGGTGCCGTCAGCCCCTCTGACCACCACTAACACAGGCAAGTTGGGTGAAGTGTCTTGCCCAAGGACAAAACAGCAGGATACCCCTGGCGGGAGCTGGAATCGAAACCATGACCCTCCGATCATGAGGCAATCCGCTCTACCACCTGAGCTACTGCTGCCCCATTATATTATATTATATTATATTATCATCCATCCATTTTCTGAACCCGCTTGTCCACGCAGGGTCGGGGGGGATGGTACCTGTCTCCAATGATCAATGGGCAATCAGGCGGGGTACACCCTGGACAGAGAGCCAGTCCATCGCAGGGCTATATTATATTATATTATATTATATTATATTATAATACATGTTATGTGTGTATTTTGATAGCTCTTCACAAGCGTGAAATAAAAACATTCTAACAATTAATTGCTCTATTTTAACAAATGCATTAGATAAACAGGTAAAAAGATGTTAAAATTGACACTGTCACGTTGCGAGGATGGTTTGGACCCAAAATGCAGTAACCCAGGATGACACGAAGCAGGAGTTGAAATAAAGTAAAATCTTTTTATTGTAGGATGAAACAAAAATAATTCCAAAAGGCAGGGAGTCAAAATCCAAAAATCCAGAAAATGAGAACAAAGCTCACTTAGAGCACAAACTGGGGACGGGACAGGAAGCTCACACAGAGCACCAAAACAACACTGACAAATACAATGGACCGACAAGACAATGAGAAACAGACAGGGCTTTATAGACTGGGGCATAATGGGAGGCAGATGAGCTGCAGGTGTGTGGGGAGAGAACCAGGTGAAGGCAATAACTAATCAGGGAGGAGGAGCAGGAAAGGACACCGGACCTGACTGGGGAAGGACACACAAACACACACACACACACACACACACACACACACACACACACACACACACACACACACACACACACACACACACACACACGCACACACACACACACACACACACACACACACACACACACACACACACACACACACACACACACACACACACACACCTAGCTGAGAAGGACATACACACAAACACAAAACTGAAATAATAGACCTATAGAAATATGGTGGGGAGACCAAGAGAACATGAAGAAAACCAGGAGGGAGCTGGGGACAAAAAGGCTGGAGCTACAACTGGAGGGGCTGGGGATGACCTGAAGGGCTACAAACAGAAGACACATAAATGAGATGCAGACAAAGGACACATGAGGGCGCTATGAGACACAAAAGGGGAATCTAGAGCGGGATGGAGAACATAAGGAGACACATGGGGAAAGACGCAGAGGCAGACCATGACAGAAACTAGGTTTCCCTGAATAATAAAGTCTAAGATGAACAGAATAAGGTTTTATAGTGCATGATGTTATTATAGTTTATTATGCAATAAAATGGCAAAACCCAGACAACAATCTACATCAAATACATTCAACCTACAGTACCTATATCATCCACTACAGGGCCACGTACAGGAATTAGTGTAGGTTCAGAGGAATGTACTAATCCTGTTAAAGAGGTAGAGATTTTAGAAAATTAGATACAGTTGTATTAAATAATGAAGGTTGCTCTATACGAAGAAATTAAACCTAAAATATATGTATGTTATACACATTTTAAAGTAACACTAGATAGATTTTTAAACTTTAAGCTAGAGCTTTAACATTGATTTCACTGATAGTTGAGTTAGAAACTCGACCAGTTTCTTATCTGACACCACTCCGCAGCCCTCTGCTGGCCAAAAACCACACTAGGTACTTTTTGGAATGGGTAGGTGTTCTATAGGGGGAGCACTTTACCTGCTTTATGACTGTTAGCTGTAGTGCTATCCGTTAGCATTTTCAGTTTGCTGATCATCAAAAAAAAAGCACAAGAAGAAAGTAAAAAAAGAAGTGTTTTCTGTTGGCATCATGGTGCAGCCCGGAAGTAAAAATAAGAGAGTAATGTCTTTAGAGGGGAAGCAAAGAGCCAAAATCAGTCTACTCTAGTTTGAGGAAGCTAAAGGAGGCTACAAAATCACAGACTGATGGTGACCTGGCTTTGTTGCTACTGGACTTGTAAGTAATAATATTTTTTGCCAAACTGTGTGGGTCTTTTAACTTAATGTTTTTTTGTATTAGTTGGCTTTTGTAAGTGTTAGCTCGTTGTTATTGCTAGCTACAGTAGTGTTGTTTACAACTGTTGTAATTCCACTTTCAACCAGTAGAGCGGAGAAGCACAAAACTGTCTAGTGTTACTTTAATTTATTTAGCTTAAATAAAGTGAGTGTTTAGTTTATAACTCCTAACTGATTAAATCCTTCCTCAGGGATGTTCTTCCTTTCCCTGAAACTGTCACTGGGATTTTAAAACATCCTGTCTGAGTGGCGCTTTGACATGCAGACCATTGCTTGTTGAAAACCTTTCGTTTGGAGTTGATATTCTCTGTGACTTTGTCTTTTCTCTAGGCCGTCAAAACTAAGTATCCGACCGGCCGTTTCAGAGCCCAGGTGTGTCTGCAGACTCAGAGAGTCGGCCACATTTAAAAAACATTTCTCCGAAACAGGATTCAGTAATTGTTCCGACCTCTGCGGGTTTAAAGAGGCTTAACTGAACCTAAAGGCAGACCATTAAACGGAGAGAGCTCAAACAAGGTGGTCAGACGCTTCAAAGAGTTTGTGTTTAAGGAAAATGAACATGTGACATTTTTCTTGGCACCGTGGCATAAGAAAACACTTATTCAGTCAGCTTAAGATGTTTAAATGGTTACTGGTGGGCATTTGGACCTGGTTCTGGAGCTGAATTCTAAGAAATACCATGTCCACTGTCCAATTAAGACCATCTCAGACCCTCAATGTGGTCAACACAAATCTTTAATCTTGTTAAACAGGATAAACTGCATCTGAGGATGGAAATATGAGAAAACCTTCAAACTCCAGTTAAATCTGTCATAATAAAATAACCTTAGGTCTTAATATTGTTAACTTTAAACTCTCCAGAACTCTGGAGCTGCTAGCGCTGGGAAACATGTGTCCACTTTGTTCATTCCTCATTTCAGGCTTTTATAAGGAACGCTGGGAGAGAATGAGATGGCAGGGAATGGAAATATATCCTCACAGGATGGAGTATAATGACTGTTTAAGCTCATGGATTTAGATACGGAGGTGAACTTGATTAAAATAAATGAGTTAGGTGTAGATGTGTAACAACTTAGGCTTTTTGTGGCAGTAAAACTCTGCTCTGTGCCATCAGAAATAATAGTTTTGAACTTGATGTTCTTGGTGCTCGAGAAAATCTTAAGTTTTCCCAAACTCATCTGTTTAGTTGTCTGTTAAACTGTAAAAAGCTCAGTAATCAGATATTTCCTGACAGGATTTAGATTTGGCTAATGGGTTTTCCGAAACATTCAAACAAGTGAGCTGTGAATTTGGGTTACAACACATCAGGGACAAATTTAGCTAAAAACAGAGAAACAACTCAGAAGAAAACAATGGGATTTTGGTAAATCAAGTTAACAAACCTCGATGACCTTAAGAAGTTTCCTGCTTCTCCACCCTATAGGTTGAAAGTGGAATTACAATTGCCGTAAACAACCCTGCTGCAGCTAGTGCTAACAACAAAAACACAAACATGAACCAACTGATACTAAAAGAAAATTAACTAAAAAAAGATCCACACTTTTGGACCAAAAAATTATTACTTACAAGTCCAGTAGCGATCAAGTAAGGTCACTATCAGTCTGTGATTTTTGTAGCCTCCTTTAGCTTCCTCACTGTGCCAATGTTCACTCTGGTCTTAGCTCTTTGTTTCACCGTCAAAGACATTACTCTCTTGCTTTCACTTCCAGTCTCCGCCATGATGCTAACAGAAAGGCAAACTTTTTTTCTTCTTGTGATTATTGACGATAAGCTGAACTGAAAATGTTGTCCGCTAGCATTACAGCTAACAGCCATAAAGCAGGCAAAGAGCTCCCCCTAGGACACCTATATGCTCCGCAAAACTGTTAAGTGTGGTTTTCAACCAGCAGAGGACTGCAGGGTGGTGTCAGACATGAAACTGTTCGTTTCCAACTCAACAATCACTGAGATAAATGTTAAAGCTCCAACTTAAAGTTTAAAAACTAGTGTTACTTCAGAGCTCTAAAGCTCAAGTAAATGTCCCAATAGAAACAACATTTAAACTGTTCCAAGAAACAAACAGGCAAATTTCTCAGCAAAATAATCTTTTTAAGAAGAAACCTGTTTCTGTTTGTTAATGTTTTAATTAACAAGGCATCAGTATGTTCCCAGAAAGTTGTTCTATTTTTGACTGAACTGGTATGTAAAGTGTTTGAGTGGGATGATTTACATACATCAGTGACCTGCTGTTCCATATGTTCCTAACCGAGCACTTCACTCTCAGACTGCAGGTTTACTCGTGGTTTCCAGAATATCTTAAAACAGGATGGGAGGCAGTTCTTTTAGCTATCAGGCTCCTCTCTTTTGGAACCAGCTCCCAGCTTTAGTCTGTGAGGCAGACACCTCGTCTACTTTTAAGACTAGGCTTAAAACATTTTTATTTGATAGAGCCTATGGTTAAAAGCTGATGTTAGCCCAGATCTGGACGAGTGGGGGAGTAGAGGGAGGTGGAGTGTACAGTCGGTAAAGACGGCTCTCCCTTGCCCTGCCTCCATCTAAAAGGCTAGGTTATCCAGAGTTATCTCTGTACTTATGCTGCTATAAGCTTAGACTGCTGGAGGACACACCGACCACTTTCCACACTCTACTACTTTCTTCTACAATCTGCTCTTTAACTGCATTATTTCCTGATATTTCAGTTGTCAACTTTATTTTTTCTCTAAGTGTTTTTCTCCCCAGAAGAAACTACAATGATGTTCTGCTAAGCTGTGGAGGCCTCATGGAGGGGGCCTTCACTTGAACACTGTTGCTAAACATTTAAACATTCCCCCTCTCCTGATAATAACATTTGACTTTCCTTGACATTGAATGTGCGACTACTACTTTACCCGTTTAATTATAGACTCACTAGGATAAATACAGTTAAGTTTATCTCTCACTAAATACAATTTTTACTAAGATGTAACCATAGAAACGCTACTTGGTATTAGGGGTTGTATGAACTAGTCGACTTCACTGCTCTGTAGTGACATTTTATGACTTGCATCGACTAGTTGCTGTCACGTGATAATGACCGACAAGATGCAGTCCTCGGAAAAGACAGCAGGTGACGAGCCCCTAAGCGTCGGGAGGCGACGCGCTGTGCCAGAGCGTCGGTATATATACGCCCGCCGTAAAAAGGACATTTAACCAAATTGTGACCTTTACCCTCTTGCAATTTAAACTTCCCCTCACCCCATCCTAATCTTAACCAGCTTACGCATGCAAAGCTCTGATTGTTGACGCGCTTTAGACATCTGTGTCCTGAGCACGGCCACAGTAACATTATCAAATTAGGTGTCACCACTCAAAAACTAATTTAACACACGATCGTTCATGTCGGCTCATTTCCTTTTATGTTTTCTGTCTTTTATTTGTGTCTGATGCATTTCGCTGCTGTGGAGTGGGGCGCATCACCTGTTTTGCCCTCCGGTGACGCACCCAGAGGTGGATTGACTCTCTGGAGCACCGGGAGCCGTCCCGGTGGGCCGACGGCTGCCGGGACGGTCTGACATTTATTAATTATTTCATTCGTTCATTCATCCACTCATTTCGTTCATCTTCCTCTCTCGCCCTCAGATTTCTTACAAATTGGGCCGGCCAAAAGGTTACCGAGGCTAGCAGTGTGTTGCACACATCAAGATGTATTATTGGTCTGTTTCTCATTGTCATGGGCTGACTGGTTCAGGGCGCTGCGACAGGGCTGTCAATCACAGGCAGCACAAACCAGGGTGGGCGGGGCCTCATCGCTGGTTGGCGGGAGTGGTTGGAGTGCCTCGGACTGTTGATGTGAAAATGGAGAAGCCGAAGAAACGTTTGGATGGCGCAGAAAAGTTGCGGCATAAAAGTTTGAAGTCTCTAGATGTGGGAGCTGCTAAGTGTTCACAGTTGGCAGACCTATTTGGTCCTGGGCCGGCCTTAGTCACCACCCCAACAGGTGCTGCTGGTGCGCCAGGAGAGGGGCCGACACTACAGTAAGTAGCATTAGCACGGGGCTGGCTAGGTTACTTTTTAAAACTTAATGCGTATGTTCAGTAAGAAGTAGAACACGTTTTATATCTATAGCAGTCATCATGTAGGATGAGCTAAAAAGGCCGTGAGTGTTGGTATTTGGGTTGATTTAGTTCAATTATATATGCCGAAGGTTGGTTTCATGTAACATCACAAAATTCTAAAGAGCCCATAGTTCAACAGTGATTGTGACCCCCTTTCCATCGGACTGGACCAGCAGCGCCAGCATGTTACTGGGCAGCACATTCTCACATATTCTGCTGCTTGTCCCTTCCTATCGGCCGCTTATGAGAGGTGCATCGGCCGCAAATGCAGCGCGGCAGCGCCCATGGTAGATCAGAAAATATCCTTTTAATGCTCTGCACAGATTATAATCAAAACTTATTATTTTACTGAACGCATGGCGATCAGACACATTTATTCACTGCTGTATGAAGCAGATGTGTGGTAACAGCCCCCTGCTCTTCTCCGCTCTGCTCTTTTACCTGGTTTTTAACAGCTCCTCCGTGGACGTGGTGGAGGGATTTAATGTTCAAACTCCGTGGATTATCATCAGAACTCATTCTAGGCAATGCAGGACACTCCAACTGATTTATTATTTGTTGCATCATGGAGGAGAAGTGTGTCGAACTGTCGTCCCGCTGCCTGTCACTTTCTCCCTTCTGTCACAGTTTCTCCTTCTCCTGCCACCCGAGGCTGGAGGAGGAGAAACTTGAGGGGGGGAAGCACGACCGTGATGTTTTTAATTCACTTGTCTTGTTCCCAACACATCTGATAATCACAGGCTAAAGTGAAGCAGAAAAAGTAAAAAAAAATGTTTTTATTTAACTCCCCATCCAGTTAAAAAACTGCAGATATTTCCATCCATTTCATCTCCATTCTCATTATTTTCCCTCCCGCTCCGGTGGAAAGCAGGGGTGACTGAGAGCAACTCTAATTAATTTTCCCTTAAAGATGCACAAGTGTATTCAAAACATGTGTGATGTTGACCAGTAGAAAGGACTTTCAGCAACATAGGAATGACTAATATGGCAGGTTTGTGAATCCAATCACTGTAAAGTAATGTTCAGGGAAAACATTTGGACAGTTTCTTTTTGGAAATTTCTTCCAAAAAGTTTTTCTCCCATTGAGTTGTACTGCCTGGACCTAGCCTCTAACTGCAATCTGTGATCGATAGACTAGCAGAGAAGAGTGAGCTGCTTAAAAAGCTGCTCCACTGATAAGGTGGGAAATATTTAATAAAGTTATGATCACACATTATAGATGTTGTAATTCCTTATTTGTTGTTTT
Source organism: Nothobranchius furzeri (assembly GCF_043380555.1). Lineage (NCBI taxonomy): Eukaryota > Metazoa > Chordata > Actinopteri > Cyprinodontiformes > Nothobranchiidae > Nothobranchius > Nothobranchius furzeri. Next base: position 85,606,242 of record NC_091742.1, read on the forward strand.
AATGATCCTTTACAGATTTATTGTGCATGGGCATTAATCCTTAATTTTGTGTGATCGTGTACACAAAATCATCACTTATTCTCTATTACAGGCTGTTGTGATATATTTGAGGAGTCGTTCTCTCTGTTCATTGTGGACTTATTCGAAGACCTGCTTTCTATCTGCCTCCACTGTACCAAAGTTTGGCTGTTGAGTCTCTTTTCAAATGGTAAGTTTAAAATGTTTTATGAAATCATACTTAATTGTGGACTATTAGAGACTAATGTTGCCCATGTCCCTCACAGTTTGGCCTCTTGACATGCGCCCCCCCCCCCCCCCCCCATCCATGTTTGAGGACCTGCTTTCTCTCTGCTTCCACTGTACCAGAGGTTGGCTGTTGAATGGTAAGCTTATAATGTTCTATAAAATCCTACTCAATTTGAGAAGATTAGAGACTCAGGCCGTGTCCACACGTAGCCAGGGATCTGCCAAAACGTAGATATTTTTCTACGTTTTGGCCTGTCATCCACACGAAAACTGAGTTTTTTCACACAAAAACGGATCTTTTTAAAAACTCCGGCCAAAGTGAAGATCTGAGTTTTCTCCGTTTTGGGTGTCTGCGTATGGAAAGACAAAACAGGAGTTTTAAGGTCCGCAACGTCACTTTCTGCGACAAAAAAATGCTGACATCACGTGTGCGACCTGTGTTTACACTAGCCGGCATCATGGAAGCCCTCAGAGCTGCGCTCTGTCACTACCCGATCCATCAATTGTCCAAGCGCTTTCTGCTTGTTTGTTTTTGCAAGTGGAATTACTGCTCCTTGCGGAAGACCACAGACAAAGGACGAGGTTAAGAACGGGGGAAGTACTGCCGCCTACAGGTCTGGCATGTCCTTAACAATGTATTTATCCGGGTACGTGTGGACAGAGTTTGTTTTTAAAATGCGGTGGTGTGGATGCAAGTTTTTGGAGGGGCGGATATTCGTTTTCAAAAAAACCCGGCTACGTGTGGACTAGGCCTTAATGATGCATCCCATGTTCCTTTCAGTTCTCTATTGATGGTTTTTGAGGTCTAATGCTGCTATTTATTTAGATCATTTATCAAGATATTTAGTTATTTTTTCTCATTATTTGTTTCATTCAAAATTTTATATATAGGTTATTGTAGTTCTGAAATAATTTTTTAAATATATTTAGTGACTTGATTCTTTTATGCCTTTGGTAAGGTTATTCCATATTCTCACACCATTTACAGAGATAGTCATTTCCTTCATTCTGGTTCTAAATTTCATTTTTTTAAATACTTCAGTTCCTTTTAAGAAATAATTACTGACTCTTTTTTCAAAGATTTTTTGAATGCTGGTGGGTAACGTATTGGTTTTAGCTTTGTTGAGGGTCTGCCCTCATGAGAAAATTACTATGCGGTAATTTCTCCAAAAGACTGTGTCATCTGCGCTCTGAAAAAGCAGATACCGTAAATCCTCTAATACAGGCCCGGGCCTGTATTTGACTCAAGCTCATCAAGCTCCAGGCCTTTATTGGAAGGAGGGCCAGTATTAGAGGCAGGCCTCTATTTCTATTTGAGCAAAATGAACTAATGGTTTGCTGGAGTTTTTGACAATTAAAATTGTGCCCACATTTTCAAAGTTAAACACATTTCTTTTAACAACGGTAGTTTCTGCTTCAGCCCTCTCCCCCCTCCCCCTGCGCAGCAGCCGCAAACTCACTGATGTGCCTGCAGCCTCTCGGAGTTCCTGCTGCTCTAAACATTAAAATAATTATTTCATTTTCTGTTCCTCACTTCTGATGACCTTCAGTGGTGTCTGTTTGTTGCAACAGCAGGTACAAAAACTAACTTGTTTTTATTTGACTATTTTTCTGTCCTGTCTGTTTATTATCTTCCTGCATCTCCTCTCAATCCTAAAGAAAAACTGCTACCTGGGTTCATATATATTCACCTCATGAGTTACCTTTGAACTGCAGTTCTAAAAGATCTACCGACCGCAAAAACAGCGGAGCGCTCGCTGTTTGGCGGCCGTATCAGTGATCAGTGCGTTGGAGGACAAGTTGATGCGCGCACCGCCCCGCTCCACAGCATGCAGCGAAATGCATCAGGCGCAAATAAAAGACAGAAAACATTAAAGGAATTGAACCGACATGAACGATCGCGTGTCAGTACCTACGGTCTGGCACAGCGCATTGCTGATCACAGAGAATGTGATCATACGATAATTCAATAGGGAGCGTGGTTTCACAGACGCGGAAGTGAGAGCGTCGGTGAAACGCCGGCTGCTCTAGGAAACCCCCGAGCGTTCGAGCGTCAACGAAGTGACACAGAAATGCCGGGCTTTCCAGAAGTAAGTAAGATAACTTACTATGAGCTGATAGTTCGTTGGATTGATCGGTAGGTTGGAAACTCTGATCATGAATCTGAAGAAACGATGACTGAGCTGTAAAGGCGACTTCCGTTTATAGCCGCGGTTTGTGACGTAGATGCGACGTGGAGGGAATCCCCGCGAGGGGCATGCTGGGAGTCCCTACTTCGCGGATTTTCACCTATCGCGGCCAGGTCTGGAACGCATCTACTGCGATAAACGAGGGATTACTGTAGTTCATACACACCCTACTGCTGCTCTCCAGAGTGTTCTGCAGCATAATCAGCACGTTCTCTTTGAACTTGATAGTGTAATGACCTGGCTGGGGTTGTAAGCCAGGTGCATTCTGGGTATTGTGTTATATGTGTTTCCTATCGTTCTGCTAGTTCCTATGTGCTGATTTGCGTGTTGTGTGAGTGTTATGTAAGCCACAGGGAAGGTGATGTGTGTTCTGTGGAGCGGGTTGAATTAGCATGGTTAACTGACACCGTGACTCTGTGTGGTAGGAGCGTGATAGAGGATCGTGTCTGAAGCGTTATAAAGCTTGAAGAAAAAGCCTAATAAATGTCTGCGTGAACCCCTACTGCCCCCTGCTGGTTGATTTAGGGACTATAACCCTGCCGCTGGGACGCTTGTACTTGCTTGTTACCACATTCCATCCGGCCACAATAAGAGACCGGCCATTATTTACCTCCGCTGACTCTGACACCGGCCAAAATTGGAGACCCGGCCTTTAATTGAATACCGGCCTGTATTAGAGGATTTACGGTAATATATTCCAGCGCGAGCAGACTCCATGTCCTATGATTCCCTGCTACCGGAAGCAACGTGATGACGTCACCAAAGCGGAGTCGAACCCCGGAACACAAGTTCCGCGCATGAGCTGGAACCCACACAGAGTCCAGCCCGCCAGACAGCCGAGTCTATAAAAGAGAGACAAAACAAAACTTAAGTTCTCTTTTGTTCCAGTCAACTGGTTTGAAGAGACCACCCGATTCTGCTCCGACCGTGCTGGACGCCTATGCGTGAGGCCTACTGGGAGCGATCCACAGATCACCATCATCGTATCTGCTCAGCGCGAACAAAAGGGATGTCTTGGTTCGCTAACGCAAGAGTTTGACTTTTTATTTAATTTTTTTCCTCTCTCTTCTCCTCTCCCATTTTCTCATAGCCAAACAAGCGGTCAACCGCGTGATCTGCTTCAAAATAAGAGAAGGGTTTTTCTCTTTCGTACCAAAAACCGCCATCAGAACTCCAAGTAAGGTCTGTTTGTTTTATTGTTGTGATATCTGTGTTTGTTTAAGCTCGGCCCGGCTGGACAGGCTTTTTAGATATTCAATTTGATTGATTTGTTGTTTTCCTTGAACTAAGAAACAATTCAAAGTGTTTTGGTTAAGTTTCACTGTGATTTGAAAGTGTTTGGTAAAGTTTACTGTGAAAGCTGCACACACACCCTGGTTTTCAGTGTGGTGGGGAAAAAGTCACCTCCCACACACACACACACACACACACACACACACACACACACACACACACACACACACACACACACACACACACACACACACACCTACACACACACACACACACACACATACTTGTTTTGGTGTTGGTCGGGGACAAGACTAAAACACACACTTATTGGGTCAGATTGTTTTACATTATCATTTCATTGTTTCATTGTTTGTGTTTGTTTGATAAAATAAGTTGGTTAATATTGATTGGCTAAACGCTTCAGAAGGAGCTGAAGTGATTATATTAGTTAATAAATGTATTGCCAACTCAGTTTTTTCTCAAGTGAATTTGTATGTGTGATATGAATTTATGACTGCTGCTCGTAAACAAATTTTACTAACTTTAAGACAGACTGATAAGAGGTTTTGGATTTATTTTCCCTTGTTAAAAAGGGTGGTGCCCCGAGGCATATCTCCGGATATCCTAATTGTGTAATAAAATCGGTAAATATTTCCATATTTACGAATTTTATTGAAGAATCCAAAAGTAAATAAAAGCTTACAAATTATTCATTGACTAGTAATCACAACAGCTTTATACATTGTTTCCAATATTTTCATATTCACTAGATCATAAAATTTCAGTAGTTTATATTTGATGAATAACGGATTGGATGGATCTCTAGTGATTGTTATTAATGATTCTCAATGCTCTTTTCTGTAGAATAAACAGTGGTTGTGTATGAGTTTTACATGTGGATCCCCACATTTCTGCACAGTAAGTCAAGTATAGAACAATTAGTGAGTTATACAATGTCAGCAATCCAGAACTATTCAGTAAAAACCTAACTTTATGTAGTACTGCAATGGCTTTGGCAATTTTACCTCTGATATAACCTATGTGTGACTTCCAGGTGATAGCTTCATCAAACTGACTCCTAAAAATTCAGTTTCTTTCACCCTTTAGATGTCTATTCCATTTATTTTTATTGTTACATCTTTGTTGTCTCTGTCATTAAACAACATAAAATTAGTTTTATTAAGATTCTGTGAAAGTCTGTTTATGTCAAACCAGTTGATAACATTTATCAGTTCGTCATTTATCACTCTAGTTACTTCATTAATATCTGACCCTGAATAGAACAATGTTGTGTCATCAGCAAATAAAACAGTACCGAGTAGCTTAGATACACCTACAAGATCATTAATAAATAGTATGAACAGTTTAGGTCCAAGGACCGACCCTTGTGGTACACCATAATTAATCTCCCGCAGTTCTGATTTAGTGTTGTTTAGTTGGACAAATTGTTTTCTATTCTAAACTTCTAACCCATTGGTGTGCTCTTATTCCATACTGATGTAATTTCTGAAGTAACCTTGAGTGATCGATAACATCAAAAGCTTTCTTCAAGTCAACAGTTTTTATTGTCCGGGTCTGTTTTTAACAAACACTGGGTGTACACTACAAGATTTTTACAGTCACAGACTAAAAACTTGAAAGGTAGCACCAGGGCTCTTCCCATTAGTCTTGCTGCCCCACCCTTAGTAATGACACAACCTCTGTTGTTATTTGACAGTATAATGAATACAAACTGATTGCTTGATTGATTGATATAGCTGTCAATTTTAGTCCTTGAGTTAATTTACATCCTTTATTTGTTAACTATCACAGAATATGACTATCCTTTGTAGTATACAGAGACGCTGAAAATTTTGCCGACTTCTACAAAGTGTCCGCGCCTAATGTAGTGGGCTGGTCTGAAGAGAAAATTCCAGGGCCGAATTTTGGTCACAGTCCACCCTGGACGCACCTCACTGATGCGGCCGGCGAGCAGCACGTACTCCGCTGTTTTTGCGGTCAGTAGATCTTTTAGAACTGCAGTTCAAAGGTAACTCCTGAGGTGAATATATATGAAGCCAGGTAGCCGTTTTTCTTTAGGATTGAGAGGAGAGCCAGGAAGATAATAAACAGACAGGACAGAAAAATAGTCAAATAAAAACAAGTTAGTTTTTGTACCTGGTGGTTGCAACAAACAGACACCATTGAAGGTAATCAGAAGTGAGGAACAGAAAATGAAATAATTATTTTTAATGTTTAGAGCAGCAGGAACTCCGAGAGGCTGCAGGCGCATCAGTGAGTTTGCAGCCACTGCGCAGGGGGAGGGGGGAGAGGGCTGAAGCGGAGCAGTATAGATGCAGAAACTACCGTTGTTAAAAGAGATGTGTTTAACTTTGAAAATGTGGGCGCAATTTTAATTGTGAAAAATTCCAGCGAACCAACTGACACCCCCCCCCCCCCCGCCCGCACGCCGCTTCAGGTGTATGACGTCATCAACGACTAGTCAAAGTCGACTCAATTTTCATTACTTGACTGTAGACTTTAAAAAAACTTAAGTCATGCAACCCCTACTTGGTATATGTGTTTTGTGTGTGTGTGTGTGCGTGTGTGCGTGCGTGCGTGCGTGCGTGCGTGCGTGCGTGCGTGCGTGCGTGCGTGCGTGTGTGTGTGTGTGTGTGTGTGTGTGTGTGTGTGTGTGTGTGTGTGTGTTCTGTCTTCTCGATCCCCAGTGAGTCGTGGTGGATGGCTGCTTATACTGAGCCAGGATCCTGTGGAGGTTTCTTCCTGTTAAAAGGGAGTTTTCCTCTCCACTGTCGCCACATGACTGACACTAGTCAGTGACTCGATGCAACCTGCTGGGTTCCTTACATAGGAAACTTTTTACTGATTGGCTTAATGAACTGACTTGTATTGGAATGTTTACTATGTCAAGTGCCTTGAGACGACTCTATTTGTGATTTGGCTGTATATAAATAAACTTGAATTGAACTTTTGTCCAAATGCTCAAACGCCTCCTGTTCCAACAACACTTTCATCACAAATCCTACATGACAACGTTGGTGTTTTTGTCCTCTTTCACCAGCAGCAACTTTCACTGCTGTCTCACCTGCAGTTTCAGCTCAAATCTCTCCAGAGTCCAGAGAGAGCACATGCAAATGTCCATAGAGTTTATTTATAACACAGCTCTGGCTTTTCTCTACACTGGAAATGAAAGTACTTTTTAAGTCATCATATCTCCAACATCAAACACTGAAATATAGTCATGCAACCACCAGGACCCCCAACCCCGCCCTGACACACCAGATTCAGTGCTTGAATCACTTGTCTGGTAGGTCGTCTGCACAAACCTGTTAATTACGTACTGATCAAAATCAGGTGTGATGGAACAGAGCAATCTCTAAAATATGCAGGATGGTGGCCCAGGAGGGCCAGGGTTGGGGCATGCCACTGATCAGTAGCACAGTTAGCATCTATCGTAAATCATAGGCGTGGATGTCAAACATTTTTATTTTGATCACCAAATATATTCTGGAAAACAAAATCCTAATTTTTAGTGCCTGGTGAACTGGACCAGAGTTTTTATTGGTTTATCTTCTGTTTCTTTTTGCAAATATTTAGGTTTTTAAGGCACTTGACATTTAAAAATCTACATATCTAAACCTTTCTGGTTTTACTTTTTTTATGCATAATGTACGTTTTACGAAGCATCACAATCAGTTGACCATGTGACCTCGTTTTTCCTCCAGTCTTAAGTCATCTGGTCAACATCTGGACCTTCACCGTGCCCAGGATGAACATCTCCACCCTATATTTCTATATTTACGCTGTATTATTAATGTAAAGTACACGCTAGCAGCTGTAGGAAAACTTCTCTACCCTTTATCCTTTTTGATGGTGAAAGGCTCCACAGCTGAGCTGGAAACGTCTCAGCGTGCAGCTTTCTCCTCTCTACCAGCAAATTTGACGTTTTCACGGAAAAAGATGAGGAAGCTTGGAGTCCCTCGCCCTCCTGCCATTATTGTGGCTCCACTGATGAAGATAAATGACCAGAGAGAACCACATCACAGCAGAGCTCTCATTAGCCATGAAGGCAGCGGCTCCGAGCTCTGATTACTGTGTGTGTGTGTGTGTGTGTGTGTGTGTGTGTGTGTGTGTGTGTGTGTGTGTGTGTGTGTGTGTGTGTGTGTGTGTGTGTGTGTGGTACAGCTTCCTCTGCTCTCACCACATCAAGGATCAGAGTGTTCACATCAAAGTTGGGTTTCTTCTTCACGCTGCGGATCACACAGCTCTGGACCATGGAGCCTCCACACTCCACCTGCAGGCTCGGAGACGTAACACTCGCCATCTGAAAGCTCTTCAGGTTCCTGACGCCCCACGCTAAGATCTGACAGAGAAGGAGGGGCGGTTTTATAAAATGGATCAATGCTAACGACTCTATTCTCGTACCTCAATGGCGGTTCTCTGGAGAACAGGTTTGATTCCCTGAGGAACCATGTAGACGTTGGGTTCTCTCTGAGGGGGTGGGTAAGGAAGGTCCGACTCCTCCGGCTGTGGACAGGAACATGGGCCAGAAGTGGGTTGGATGCAGGTTATTCATAGCAAATTAACACGCTGAGCCCTTGAGCTTAGATCTGTGGACGACTAAAGGTGACGTTCAATTAAAGATTTGTCTCGTTTTATAAAGATGAAGGTCACTTAAGACACATTTTAAGAAGTTTACATTAAAATACATGCAAAAAAGGTCAAGGGGTTAATCCTAAAGTCCAGTGATTCTTAATTAGTGGGGCGCGCACCCCTGGTGTGGGGGAAAGGGGCAGTGACTGCGCAAGAGACAGGGGGTGGGGGGGTGGGGGGCTTCACAGATAATAATTGAGTAACACTGTCACATATTCACACCCAACATAGCTTTTAGCTTTAGTTACTAATAGTTAACAAAGACTGAAAACAGCTTTTTAGGAAAAAAACTAATTTTATCTTCATAAAAATAAGCGTTTCTGTGAGAACTGAAAGTCCTTATCTGGCCTCCGTATTTGTTCTTTGAAACAGTAACACAAACAGATGGATGAGGAAAAACAAACACGAGTGTGACTGAGATGATCTGGAAGAGCTCTGGTGAGTTGGGTGTCTGATGCAGGTTTGTACCCATTGTTGCTGCTGCAGGTTTTCAGAGAGGAATCCTGGAAACATCAGCTAAAAGGTTGAAGAAGCAAAGACGACAAAACATAAACAACAAAGAACACACTCCTCAGTTTTTAGCCCCGTCTACGATCCCAACTGAGGACGTAATTCCGAAGATTCTACCTCGTCCAGGACATGTGTTGAACTCACGTCTCCCTGTAAGAGAGGAGTTCAAAATAACCCAACGATAAAGTTTTGTAGCAGTAGATGTCAGTAGGATAAACTGACCTCCAGCCCTGGAAGGTGGTGAACCGCTGGCTGTGGACACAAAACAAAGATTAGTTACGTGTCAGTTATAAACAAAACGACATCTGAAGACATGTTGATGGAGTGGTGCGCTCCTCCTTGTTCCACCTTCACCGCCTATCCAGGATCAAGCCGCTGGTGTCGCAGGCTCACCTGGTGGCTGTAGTCCATGCTTCTTTTGTCAAGTCTATTGCAACTCCCTCTACTCAGGTGTTAGCAAGGCTGCACTTGCTCGGCTCCAGCTTGCACAAAATGCTGCAGCCAGATTCCTGACCGGCACCAGAAAGCGGGAGCACATCACACCTGTTTTGGCTCATCTGCATTGGCTTGCAGTTTCTTTCAGAGTCAGGTTCAAGGAACTTGTTTTTGAAGTCTCCGCAGGGCAGTGGTTAGAGCTATCTGTCCGTGTTACTCAATACGTCCCATCACATGCTCTAAGATCACCACAGCAAGACTTGTTCCACGTGCCAAATGCTCGACTAGAGGAGGCGGGGCTTTCTCGGTTTCAGCTCCTAATCTGTGGAACGATCTTCCACTCGCGGTCAGATAAGCACCCTCACTCATGCTTTTTAAAGGGACATTATGGAAGTTTGACAGCCAAAACATGTATAGAAATAATAAATTTCTTCTTCATACATTCTCCTGCAATGCCCTGGTCCTGTAGAATGAGCCCTGGCATTTTTACTGTGATTGCCCGTTTTTCTGTAAAATTACAGAAAAAGAGAGCTGCTCTGGTCGGGCAGGCTGCTTCATGCACGTTCACGCTCAGGCATAGCCCGTAGCATTTGCTATCCGTAGCTTTAGCAGCAGGGAGAGAGGTAGTGCCAACTCAGCGACTTTGTCGCTGTTCCTAACGCCTAGTGATGAACCTAGCTACATTTCTGAGGACCCTTAGCTACTTTCTGTAGAACTTTCTTCTAGATATTTCCTGCAAATTAGCAACAAACTAGCCATTTTCGCTCCGAACCGTTCTTTGGTTTGACGTTGTTTCAGGTGTCATCAAGGATATAAATGTTACAGATACATCTGGCATTACTGGTGCTTTAGCTCACTTAGTAACATGGCTGACTGACATGCTATCTCTCAAGCTGAGGACCTGGGTTCGATTCTGGATGTGAACATAGTTTATTTGGAGTATTTTGTTTTACAGTAATTGTATATTTTTTTTACAATAATAAGATGCCCAAATTTTTATTTGAGACTCGCCGAAAGGCATTGAATTCACAGATAAAAAAGATGTGGGTTCAAATTTCATTTTGGAACAATTTTTCAAGCAAGGGAAGGGAATGATCTGAGCATGCAGGAGGACTGACCCATCATAAACCTTTGTCGGCTGTGCTGAAGAGAAAGGTACAGAACCAAATTATTTAATTAATTAGCTGCGTGTTCTCCTGTCCTCTGTCCTCCGGGCCACACACACACACACACACACACACACAAACACTGCACGTTCGGCCGACTGACGAGAAAGTGCAGCTGCAGAGACAGAGGCACATTATTTTATTAATTTGCTGTGTTCTTCTGTCCTCCGGCCCACACACACACACGGGACACTCTCAGAGCTCTGTGCTCTGTCTCAGCTGTTATTTTCGTTAAGGAGTGTGCACGTACAGCATGCGCGCCTCGTGCACGAGCCTACTATTATAAAGCTGCCTCTATGCTTTTGGCCTGAGGGGACAATCGCAAGCATAAAAATTCTAAAGTCCAAAAAGTCCCTTTAAGAGTCGGATGAAGACTCACTTTTTTCCTGTGGCGTTCCCTCAGCACGTGAGTTATATATATATATATATATATATATATATATATATATATATATATATATAGTTAGATAATTTAGCTCATTTTTATCCAGTTTTATTTTGTTCTTTTACCAACATCTTTTGCTTTGATCTCCTGTTTGTCTTAATGTACATTTTGTTGTCCCTTGCTTGATTCAGTGATGTTTAAACATCCTTTATGCATGTGCAGACTGTGGTTCGCCTCCTGGCTGATGGAAAGTGCTTTATAAATAAAGTTGCTGATGATTATACGATCTGCCAGACACACTGAAAGTATACCATCAACACTACAACAGATTTCAACAGTTCACAGAAACAAACTATGATATCCGTGAGGTCGGCCGCTGGAAGCCTAAGCTAGAAAACTAGACTAACTGGTCCACCATTGGTCCGAATAACTTAGGCACAGCCAGTCGCAGTGTTTTATGTTTGTAGGGAGACATTTGGTGGACTTCGCACCAAAATTTCAACCAAGGAAAACTACAAAGATGGCAGCATCTCAGGAACGGCGCTCATCAGAAACGACTTTGGCATCAACGTTGAACGATTTGGACTTGTGATTTTCTTTGAGTCAAGGGCAGACAGAGGTCCTCTATTTAGAAAAAGATGTAACTGCTTCTTCTTTGAAGGTGTATGGTGGACTGTCCCTTTGACTGATGATTATGTCACGTTGTTGTTGCTCTGATTGCTCCTAGCGCTGTCCAGTTGTGCGCAGAGACAGTTTGAAAGACAACTGTAGAGGCCTCACCTCATCCTGAGCTCCGTCTATGGCAGTGTTGCCAACTGTTTTTGACTGAAAGTAGCTGAAGTTCTCCCCAAAAGTCGCTAGATGTCACCAGATGACATCACATGCTAATTTGCATACGATGCAATGACGTCATCTGGTTTGCGTGATGACATCACCACGTTTGCGTCATGACGTCACCGGTCTGGTAGAGTAAATCAAATAAAACCCACGTGATTTTATTAAAAAAATTATTTAATTTATTTTTTAATATTTTATTAAAATGAAACCCCATAGAATACAAAACAGCAGCCTTTAAAACATCAAGTAAAGATGGCACATAAAAATGGAAGGAATATTTCTATTTTGTCTGAAGCAAATGGAACTCTTAAACACGGAAATATTAAATTGATAGGAATGTATGTATGATTGAATTAAAATGAATTTTCTCTTGTAGTTTTCAAGTGCCTTGAGATGTATTCTTCTGTTGTGATTCAGTGCTATATATTGACCTAACAGATAATATATATCTTTTGTTTTTGTTTGGTTTTGTTGTTTTTAGTACTTTTGTGTAAAAAGAAGCAGGCCGTATTTAGTATTCAGAAACGTTACATGCAAACTGCCAATGACCTGAGGTGTTTAATCTTACAGTATAATTCTGTTTTTTATAAAAGTTTTAAATGTGCTACGTTATTGAACTCATCATAGAGTTCCAATGTTCCTTGAATGCACCACAAGTGGTGCGAGAAGCCATGTGTGAGTGCGACGCTGCCTGCCAGTGCCAGCCGAGCTCAGCTGTCGAAATGTGGCAGGATGGCAGAAGGAGCTTTATGTGGCTATCTCAAATAATGGACTTGTGAAAACCCACAAAAGGTTTGATTGGTCAACGGGGGTACCGTGATCATGCTGCACACACATGCGCAGATCATTTTCCTTCTGATCCTCTGGAAGGAAGGACGGTCCTGTCACTTCAGATGCATCTCTAATCTGCAGGTAAAGTTGGCTACATAGTTGTAGTCAAAGTAGCTGAGGGGGGTCAGAAATGTCGCCAGATTTGTCGCTAGGCGATTTTTTTTGTGAAAAAAGTCGTTAAGGGGGTCTGAAAAGTCGTTAGAAATGGTGACAAAGTCGCTAAGTTGGCAACACTGGTCTATGGTGGCCAGACTGTATATTCACATTTATAGGACAGGTACTAAAATCCTTAAAGGAGTTTTAGTCAACACGCATCAGGAAGAAGAAGAAAAGAGTGATTCAGCTGTAATGTTGAGTGTTCAGAGACTTATTTTAAAAGTTTATATTTGAAGCAAAATATATAAAGACACAAACCGGATGAATGAAAGTAATGATGATGACACTTCTGACCTTTTCCCTACGTATGAGTTCAAAGGCAGCCAGCAGTTCGCCGGCGCTGCGGTCTCCTCTGCAGATCGGGAACCAGGCCAGGCGGGGTGATGGACCATGGGAGGGCTGGCACACACAGCGACCCATGAACTCATCCGCTCCCTGGATGTTTACAACGAAACACACACTCAAATCTAGCTTTCGTTATAAAATAACAATAATGGATACGGCAGGTTTCTGATGAAGGCACTAATCCTGATACTTTGTCTAAATGAGGCAAGAAGACAACCAAAAGCATTTAGGTGAGCACCAATCAAGGCTGAGGAATTTCGGCTACACACTCACGTATGTGTCTTCGTCGTAGAACTCCACCACTATATTGGGAGGATTGGCTGCCGTTTCCTCAGGGTCCCCAAAGATCTCCACCTCATAGAAGATGAGCGTCTGGTCCCAGGTTGGGTTGAGGGTGTTCCGGACGGTCACCGTCCTCTGGGACTGGTGGAGGAATAACACAATGGCGTACGGATCTGGAGAAATGGAAATATTCTGTTTTTTAGTAAAAGTACAGATTCATCCATAAATTTTGTTTAAAGAAAATAATAACTTTGCACATGACACAGGAGCAGACTAATTAAATATGGCATGTGTTGATAGAAAAACTACAGATGAGGGAAGACTTTGAGATGATTTAACCACATTTGTGGTTTTAATATAGCGGAACAGACATGCAAGCCTGGTAGTGAACTCAGATAAAAGTCGTAAATACAGATTTCTAAGTTGTTATTCCACACTTTTAAACTGCAGGTTGAACAGAGCCTATTTTTACACATCACAGTTAGAAAAACAGAAAAAACTATAAAAAAGTCATTTCTCAATAACATCAAACATTGTTCTGTAAACGTCTGTAATTATTCTTAACTGCTGAATTTATCCACCGAAAGTAAAGATCATTTCAGTCGGACTTATATGTTCTGGTTAAGGTTTGTGGCCCATTTACTTTATATGTGAATGTGCATTGTAACTGTTGGAGATAGGCTTAACCCCCCCCCCCCCCCACACACACACACACACACACACACACGACCCTACGTGGTCAAAGCGGGTTCAGACGATGGATGGATGTGCATTGTGGGGATGAGGTGATGTTTAAGCTCATGCATTCCTATTTAATGGGAGTCCTCACTTGTATAGCAATAAATACCACGTGTGTGTGTGTGTGTGTGTGTGTGTGTGTGTGTGTGTGTGTGTGTGTGTGTGTGTTCCACGCAGTGATGTCAGCAACTTGGGAATGTCGTGCTCAAGAAGAAGCTCTGGGAAGTTTGATATTCCATGATGAATACATGCTCTTAAATCCTAGCACACACACTCAAACTTGATTCCCTGAGGAACCATGATGACGTCGGGTTCTCTCTTGTCTTTATTTGCTTAAGTGGACAGATTTTAACTTCTAACCTGTAGTGTGTGGACATTTCCACATTGTGGGGACATCTGACAAAAAACCCTTAAACATGGTTTTAGATGTATGGTGTGAATTAACTTTTGGTTTAGATTAGGATTAGGAACAAAAAAACTTTGGTTAGGATTAGGCATAGTGGAGTCCCAAAAAATTTAGAGATTAATGGAGGGTACACACGAGGATACAGAGACGTGTGTGTGTGTGTGTGTGTGTGTGTGTGTGTGTGCGTGCGTGAGTGCGTGCGTGTGTGTGTGTGTGTGTGTGTGTGTGTGTGTGCTATCATAAAAAGGACACATTTACATATACTTAGAGTTACACGGAACAACTGGCTTGTTGTTTTAGGCTGAGTAACGAGTCTCCACGGAGCCGTTAGCATCAGCGTAAACACAAGTTGGGATGCATTTTTCCCACCAGTCCACAATTAACCTCGTAGCCGACACACACACACACAGCACAAGCACGCCACCCACGGTGACCTGCTCAATTATCATCCATTCCCAAAAGCCTATTAGCTCATATAAACATCAACAAAAACAACCTAGAGGGGTTATCTAAATGTGTGTGTGTGTGTGTGTGTGTGTGTGTGTGTGTGTGTGTGTGTGTGTGTGTGTGTGTGTGTGTGTGTGTGTGTGTGTGTGTGTGTGTGTGTGTGTGTGTGTGTGTGTGTGTGTGTGGAGGGAAGCAGGCAGTAGTTGAGGCTCCTGTGGGGGAGACAAAGGTAATACATCTATTACCTGGATATATTCATGCCAATATGGAGCAAAACATAAAATGTTATTTTTCTATTAGTCCTATAGATTTACAACACATGTTAATGAGATTCTTTGCACAAAATCTGTCTCAAATAGTTTCATCTTTTTGACATTTTCAGCACCTTCCAGAATGAGCCGTTTCAGAGCTCTATTGCTTTAAGAAAAGCCAGCTGGAGCTGACACACCCACCCATCCCCCGATTGGCTGTTACGAGATGAGAAGCTTCCATATGGCGAGGGGCTCAGAGTAGAGCTGCTGCTTCTCCAGTGTTAAGTGGTGACATGGGTTTATACACTATAAGGGAGTTATTTTGAAATGGCAATTTTTTGAATAAAGACACAGGTATAGCCGAGAATATTTTTCTTCTGGGTGGATCGCCTCAACCATTGGTGTGCATAACTGTCAATCATTCTAGTGAATCATTCATGCAAGGCCGTCGTCGTACGTGCTAGTTGCTGGGTAGTTTTCACGTCCTGCGCAAAGCGAAGGTTGGGCGCTTCTGTTGTTGTTTTTCTCCTGGACAGGTAAGCTAAAGTTCAGCATTCCATTTGCAAAAATTAATTTCAGATTACTGTCAGAAAAAGTGCTGCAAGGCCAGCAGCTACTTGTAAACAGACCGTGCATGAGGACAAATGGGCATTCTCACTCATGCGCATTTTTTTCCAAATGTGGAGAGAGCAGTTTTTTCCTGAAATTCAGAAAAATCCTCTGCATTACCTTTCAAATCTGACAACAAGGAGGTAAAAGTTTAACTCAGGAATTAAATAAATTGATATGAATGAGAAGTGGGGAAAAAGCAATTAAGGAGAGGAGACAAAAATAGAAAAGAGCCAGATGTCTGGTCAAAAATTCAGTCTTTAATCACTTTGTATACCAGATTATCATCCATTCATCAGACCTCCTCAGCCTTACTCGTGTGGTGTGTGTGTGTGCGCGCCCGCGTGCGTGTGTGAGTGTGTGTGCACGTACCCTGTTTGATGTTTCTGTTTTCTAACCCTGAGTTTAAACCTCCTCCCATCGATCATCTCTCCCTCAGCCATCCTTCTGTTTGTAGAAGCTGTTTTTACATGTGGTGGAGCTCTGATTAGCACAGAAGCTGCAAATTTTCTGACCTTTTAAATCAAACATAAACATCTCCTCTTTCCTGGTTTTATCCGCTCATTACAATCAGGGCTCTTTGGTCATGTAAACAACTATCATACATACATATAGATAGATAGATAGATAGATAGATAGATAGATAGATAGATAGATAGATAGATAGATAGATAGATAGATAGATAGATAGATACATCTATCTATATATATATATATATATATATATATATATATATATATATATATATATATATATATATATACTGCATATATATATATACTGTATATATATACATATATATACATATATACATACGTATATATATACATACATACATATACACATATATACATATACATATATACATATATATTTATATATATGTATATATATACATATATACATATACATATATATACATACATACATACATACATACACACACACACAAACATACATATATATATATATATATATATATATATATATATATATATATATATATATATATATATATATATATATATACACACACATATATATACACACACACATATATATATATATATATATATATATATATATATATATATATATATGTGTATATGTATATAGTAAATCCTCTAATACAGGCCCGGGCCTGTATTTTACCCAAGCTCATCAAGCTCCAGGCCTTTATTGGAAGCAGGGCCAGAATTAGAGGAAGGCCTCAATTTCTATTTGAGCAAAATGAACTACCAGTAGAATGAATAAAAACGGGGTGTGTCTATTTGAACCTACAAAATACTTGGTTCATTTATTGAAAATGTACAGTTACCATAACGTGGTACGGTTTGCATATAAAACATTAACAACAAGGCTAAATTACAGTAGGGAAATACTATATTGTAACAAAACAATAGCAAACATACCTGTACTGCATTTTAAACGTTATTAAATACCGGTATTAGAAAAGGCCACAGCCACCTTACCGCTTCAAAGTTGAATCGTTTCGTCTCGTTTGGGTTGTAGTAAAAATAAAATAAAAACCCTCAAATTCAATTCAATCTTTGTCCAGTTTAAAGTAAAAAAATAAAATATCGGTAATCCAATTCAGTTTAATCCTCATACAGTTTGATGTGTTGATGTTAAAAGGTTTACCGGCTTGCTCCCCAGAGTGTTCTGCAGCATATATCAGCACGTTCTCTTTGAACTTGATATCAAAGTTTCGCCTCCTTTTCGTCTCTGCACCAGCCATGGTTAAAATTTCCCTGGTAGTCTATCACTATCAAAAGTGAGACGGATAGCAAAACCGCCCCCCTGTGGTACTTGCCTGTTACCACATTCCACCCGGCCACAAAAAAAAAAGGCCATTATTCACCTCTGCCGACACCGGCCAAAACGTGATACCCGGCCGTTAATGGAATACAGGCTAATATTAGAGGAGTTACGGTATATATATGCTTTTGTGTGATTTAATTCATCTCATTTAGCTCTAATGTGGCTATTTTTTGTCTTAAAGATCAACTTTACTCATATTTTAATACAACTGCAGTGGACTCTAGTAGGAATTAATGCCTAGTAAGTCCAACTGTGGAAGAAACGCTCCGGTGCACCTGTTTTAGGAACAAGAAGTGAGACAGATAAGAGCTGAGCTTCAGATGGCAGAATGAGCAACTGATTCTATTCAGAAAAAATATAATGAATAAAAAAATAAACACAACACTTGATTTTGCTCAGATTTTTCATGAGCTGAACTCAAACATCTGAAAAATTGTCTACATACACAAAACACCCATGACTCTCAAACATTGTTCTGAAATCTGTCTACATGAGTTAGTGAGCACTTTTCCTTTACTAAGATAACCCATCCCACCTCACAGGTGTGGCATATCAAGGGGCTGATTAAACAACATGAATAATGTACAGGTGTGCCTTAGACTGCCCACAATAAAAGGCCACCCTGACATGTGCTCAGGTTTGCTTTATGGGGGGGGGGGCAGAAAACCATTCAGCATCATGGTGTTTCCACCATTTTCCCCACACAGGGCAACGCATCTCTGTCGCATATAGTTGATCAGATTGTTGATTGTGGACTGTTGGTCCACTCCTCTTGTGAAGTTGCTGAACATTGGCAGGAACTGGAACACGCTGTCGTATGGTAAAATGGTAAATGGCTTGTATTTGATATAGAGCCTTCCAGAGTCATGGAACCCCCCAAGGTGCTTTACAACACTATCAGTCATTCACCCATTCCCACACACATTCACACGCTGGTGGGGATGAGCTACGATGTAGCCACAACTGCCCTGAAAGAGGAGAGGCTGCCGAGCACTGTTGCCACCGGTACCTCCGATCACCACCAGCAGGCAAAGTGGGTTAAGTGTCTTGCCCAAGGACACAACGACAGCGACAAACTGGGCGAGACTTGAACCTGCAATCTTCCGATTATGGGGCTAGCACGTAACTCCTGTGCTACTGTCACCCCTGTACGCCAATCCAGAGCACCCAATACATGCTCAATGGGTGACAAGTCTGTTGAGTATGCTGGCCATGCAAGAACTGGGATGTTTTCAGCTTCCAGGAATAGTGTACAGATCCTTGCGACATGGGGCCGTGCGTTATCATGCAGCAACATGATGTGATGGTCGTGGATGAATGGCACAACGATGGGCCTCAGGATCTCGTCAAGGTACCTCTGTGCATTCAGAATATACGCCTGCCCATACCAGTACCCCACCGCCATCATGGGCCACACTCGTTCCACAATGTTGACCTCAGCAAACCGTTTACCCACATGATGCCACACAGATGGGACGGATTATCCTGGTAAAGGCACAGAGCTCACTAACGCACATGTAGACAGATTTCAGAACAACGTTTGAGTCTTGGGTTTTTTGTACATGTGGAAAAAGTTTCGGATGTTGATAGATGTATTATTTCATTAAAACTATGCAACTCTCATTGTATTTTATTTTGAAGGACTTTGGGACTTTGTTGTTTCAGCAAAATCCTAATTAATAAAGCAAACAAAAAATGATGTTGCACAAACAGTAAACAGGGGAAAACTTTTGGCTTTCATCAGAAAGCTCTAACTAAATTCCTGAAAGCTGGGGAGGGAGGTTGGGAGGTTTCACAAACTGAGCTTTTCAACCAGTAGATGTCCCTGAGACACCAGCACAGACGGATGGAAGACCTTCATTCGTCTCACGTTACCTGAGAAGCTGTCTTTGTCCATGGCCAGCAGGTCTCTGGCCTGGTACATGTAGCAGCGCAGGTGGTAACGGGTGCCACCTGCACACATATAAACATATTAAACACGCTGAAAGGGCGCATTTGGAGAAGAGAAAAACAAAAGCAGAACGGCAGGAAGCAATTCCTTACGATCAAAGAAACAGGAAATAGTTGGTCTGTTCACTCCAAAAGTGGTCGTGACTGACTTGTCATCGTGCTTGTCCTCTATGCTGCTCTGTGGGAAGAAAAAAGTGAGACAAAAAAGCTTCCAGGAAATGCTTGCGTGTATATATATTAAAACTGAAA
Organism: Nothobranchius furzeri; assembly: GCF_043380555.1. Taxonomy (NCBI): domain Eukaryota; kingdom Metazoa; phylum Chordata; class Actinopteri; order Cyprinodontiformes; family Nothobranchiidae; genus Nothobranchius; species Nothobranchius furzeri. Next base: position 85,625,982 of record NC_091742.1, read on the forward strand.
TATGACGATTAAATGCCTAATTAAATACATGAATGGAGTCTTTGTTTGTTTTTTTCTATTAGTACTATTGTTTTTCCCAAACATTGTCACAGCAGCAGCTTTAATTTGTAGATCAGGGATGTGTTTAATGCATCTTTAAATGTTCATCCCCCCAGTCCTCACCAAGGAACACTCCAGAGCAAATATGGCGGCAGGTCCTGTCTTCTCCAGCGGCTCCATGCGGCACCTCCACCTGCGCCTCCGGAAGCTGTCTGTCTTCCGGGGTTTCAGGTGGAAGTTCCAGCCAAACAGTGAGGCGTATTCCCAGCCTTCCCTCTCCGTCTCATCTGGACGCTGCTGTGGAGCACGCACACACACACACACACACACACACACACACACACACACACACACACACACACACACACACACACACACACACACACACACACACACACACACACACACACACACATTGGAGTTCAAACTGAAGTTTCTTGGTGTTTCGATTTGTGAAACTTGACCACCATCTATTGGTTAAAAAGGGAATTGTTGGCTTCAAAACATGATCTTTTTTTTTTTTTTACTAAAAATTATATTCATATTAAAAACCAAACAAATCATTTTGTCTGCTAATTCTACAGAACAGTCATGGCAGGGGTTGCTGGTTCAATCCCAGTTCACCTGAGCACATATTTTCCCAGAATATTGTACCTCAAGGGTTTAACAAAGGCCAAAAAATTATTTGTTTCAACAAACTTTTTATGGATTTAGTCCAAAGCGTAAGAACACCTTTGGGAGGTAGACACTGCAAAGGTGGGGTCATAGAGCTCCAAAGGGGGTGGGGCTTTCTTACCTGTTTCGCCTAGATCTGATGGGGATCAATGAGAACATTTCTTGCAGCTGTTTTACTAACTTTGGTTACATTTCTGTCTCTTGGAACGATGGCTGACTCTCTCTCTCTCTTACCTTCCTAAGAGCCTCCATCTTCTGCTGGTCTCGTCGCCTCATCCGTATCCATCGGCGTCTCCGGTTGGTGTGATACATCTTCTCTGCTGGAACCCAGGATTTGGGGCGGCGGTCTGGAGGAATGGTGATGCCATACTCCCAACCTGAACACACACACACGATTTATTAGCATTGGGTTTGTTTTCTTCTCTGGCAGCTGTTGGGTCCTTTTGTGCACAAGCACCTTGGTCGTCCACAGCTCTGTTGAGGTCTTCACTCCATTCCACCTCATCCCACACCCAACCAGGAGGACACTCGACTTCATCTTTTGGCACTGCTTTCTCCCCATTCTGGCACAAATCACAGATTATAGACTCACAGACATTAAAGGACGCCGTAGTGGAAACGATTTCAGGTCCATACCACATCTGTGTACCCCTCTGGCATGCCGATCCACTGTCCACCCGGTAACCTCATCTGGTTCTCAAACACCTCCTCTGTAAAGGTCATGTGACCAGCGTCCACGTCAAAGAGCAGTCTGAGACAAACCAAACAAGGTATTATCCAACAAATATCAAACACTGATACAGGCATTTATGCCAAAGACAGTCACTCAAAAAATCTAATTTACATTCAAAACATAAAGTCATATTTATGTTTAAGCAATGTTTCGATGGAAAACTGTGCTAGTTTATGAACGTTTTGATTGTCCTCTACCAGCTATATAGCCTGGCCAGCCATGCCAGCGCTTCCTTATGGGAAGCAAATGTCCTCTGTGTAAAATAGACAAAGGGTGAGTCGGGTGGGCCAGGCTATAGGGCTGTATTAACAAAGTTGGGCTAAATTTTATTTTATCTGCTAGTTCTGGTCAACTCTATAGAATTTTATAGCATTTTATAGCAAAGAACTTTGGTGTGACCTTTGACCCAGCTCTCACCCTGGATTCTCATGTCAGTTCTCTTGTTCGCTCTTCCTTCTTCCATCTCAGGAACATTGCTAAGCTGAGTCCCATTCTCAGTGGCTTAGTGACCTAATGGTTGAGTGTCCTCCCTGAGACTGGGAGATGGGGGTTCGATTCCTGGTCGGGTCATACCAAAGACTTTAAAAATGGGACCCAATGCCTCCCTTCTTGACACTCAGCTTTAAGGGGTTGGATTGGGGGGTTAAACAACCAAATAGTTCCCAAGCGCAGCCACCGCTGCAGCTCACCGCTCCTCTCCATGGGGATTGGTCAAATGTGGAGTTGAATTTCACCAGTGTGTGATGACTATGGGACTTTTACTTCTGTCCCACTCTGAACTTGAGATTGTTATCCATATCCAAGGGAAATATAACCTCACGCTTAGACTACTGTAACTCGCTTTTCACGTGTCTGAGCAGAACCTCCCTGAACCGTCTACAGGTGGTTCAGAATACCTGTGCTCAGCTTCTGACCAAGTCATCCAAACACACCCACATCACCCCGCTTCTCCTCCAGCTTCATTGGCTGCCAGTCAACTTCAGGGTTCATTTCAAGGTTCTGGTTCTGATCTTTAGAGCCTTACATGGACAAGCACCATCATACATTGGTGGTCTTCTCAGTCCTTACACCCCCAGCAGGTCCCTGAGGTCCAGTGACCAAAGCCTACTGGTTGTGCAGCACCAGGCTAAAGACCAAAGGTGACAGATCATTTGCTGCTGTGGCCTCCAGACTCTGCACTCTCTCCCCCTGAGCCTGAGATCAGTGGACTCCTTTAAAATGCAGCTGAAAACTCACCTGTTCAGGCTGGTTTTGATGTGACCTTCATCATACCCTCTTCATATTCTGTTCTTATTCCACCTTCCCGGGATCCACTGATTTCCCTCTTTCCTATTAATTTTCTTTTTTCCTTTCCTTATATTATTATAATTTTTTATCACATTTTTTTGTTTCTTGTTTTCACTTTAAACATATTCTAATCTTTTCTTTTATCTTTTTATAATTTAATTGTTTTTTTGTTTGTTTGTTTGTTTGTTTATGTGAAGCACCTCGTGATTTTTATCTTGAGAGGTGCTATATAAAAGACTGTTTTCTTTATTTCTTTCTTTCATTCTTCATCCCAATTTAACCACATGTCAATAATACTATTCTTTCCAACTGGTTGTGACACTACATAATAACAAACAGTAATTGTTGTTGATTTTTAATTGGATTCTGGGGAGGAAAGAAAAAAATGGAAAATGGTCTAAAAATGGAAAGAAAATATAATTCCATGTGGTTACTTTGTACATGATCAGCCTAATAAATAATTATGTCAAAAAACAAAAATGTGTACTTAGGAGTGAGGTTAGGAAAAAACTTAAAGAAGCTTACTTTAGAGTGAATTTTAAAAACAAATGTTTGTCCTAATAAAAATTCCATTGGAAACAATGTTACCAAATCACACGTTAAAACTGACAATTGGGGGCTTGTCTGGGAAACAGCCCCTATAATAAACTGGCTCAAGTGTCCACAGAAAAATAGGAGCATGATTTAAAAAAATACATGTCCTTCTCAAAAAATTTGCATGCCGTAATAAAGTTCATTTTCTGTAATGTAGTGATAAACATTAGACTTTCATGTATATTAGATTCATTGCACACAACTGAAGTAGTTCAAGCCTTTTATTGTTTCTAATATTGATGATTTTGGCATACAGCTCATGAAAACCCAAAATTCCTATCTCAAACAATTAGCATATTTCGTCCAACCAATAAAAGAAAAGTGTTTTTAATTTAAAAAAGTCAACCTTCAAATAATTATGTTCAGTTATGCACTCAATACTTCGTCGGGAATCCTTTTGCAGAAATGACTGCTTCAGTGCGGCGTGGCATGGAGGCAATCAGCCTGTGCCACTGCTGAGGTGTTATGGAGGCCCAGGATGCTTCAATAGCGGTCTTAAGCTCATCCAGAGTGTTGGGTCTTGCGTCTCTCAACTTTCTCTTCACAATATCCCACAGATTCTCTATGGGGTTCAGGTCAGGAGAGTTGGCAGGCCAATTTAGCACAGTAATACCATGGTCAGTAAACCTTTTACCAGTGGTTTTGGCAATGTGAGCAGGTGCCAGGTCGTGCAGAAAAATGAAATATTCATCTCCATAAAGCTTTTCAGCAGATGGAAGCATGAAGTGCTCCAAAATCTCCTGATACCTAGCTGCACTGACCCTGCCCTTGATAAAACACAGTGGACCAACACCAGCAGCTGACATGGCACCCCAGACCATCACTGACTGTGGGTACTTGACACTGGACTTCAGGCATTTCCCTCTGCCCAGTCTTCCTCCAGACTCTGGCACCTTCATTTCCAAATGACATACAAAATTTGCTTTCATCTGAAAAAGTACTTTGGACTACTGAGCAACAATCCAATGCTGCTTCTCTGTAGCCCAGGTCAGGCGCTTCTGCCGCTGTTTCTGGTTCAAAAATGGCTTGACCTGGGGAATGCTGCACCTGTAGCCCATTTCCTGCACACGACTGTACACGGTGGCTCTGGATGTTTCTACTCCAGACTCAGTCCACAATCTTCCTCAGGGTCCGTTCACCTCTTCTCATTGTGCAGCGTTTTCTGCCACACTTTTTCCTTCCCACAGACTTCCCACTGAGGCGCCTTGATACAGCACTCTGGGAACAGCGTATTCGTTCAGAAATTTCTTTCTGTGTCTTACCCTCTTGCTTGAGGGTGTCAATGATGGCTTTCTGGACAGGAGTCAGGTCGGCAGTCTTACCCATGACTGCGGTTTTGAGTAAAGAACCAGGCTGGGAATTTTTAAAAGCCTCAGGAATCTTTTGCAGGTGTTTAGAGTTAGTTAGTTGATTCAGATGATTAGGTTAATAGCTCGTTTAGAGAACTTTTTCATGATATGCTAATTGTTTGAGATAGGAATTTTGGGTTTTCATGAGCTGTATGCCAAAATCATCCTTATTAGAAACAATGAAAGGCTTGAACTACTTCAGTGGTGTGTAATGAATCTAATATACATGAAAGTCAAATGTTTATCAGTACATTACAGACAATAATGAACTTTATCACAGTATGCTATTTTTTTAGAAGGACCTGTATTAAAATTATTCATTCATCAATAAATAGCAGATCTATAGATTTTGGTGGGAAAATTCGTAAATAAAAAAGGCCTTTCAAACAAAGGAAAATATAAAAAATTATCCCCATTTTCATGTTTTTGCATGAATCAGCTCAGGTGTTGACCTTTTACATCTGTCTGTGAGTTTATATAGTATCTAGTATTACTGAGCCAGGATCCTCTGGAGGTTTCTTCTTGTTAAAAGGGAGTTTTCCTCTCCACTGTCGCTAAATGCTTGCTTAGTATGAAGATTGCAACAAGTTGCAATCTGCTGGGTTCCTTATATAGGAAACTGTTTTCTGATTGGCTTATTGAACTGACGTGCCTTGAGACGACCCTTGTTGTGATTTGGCGCTATATAAATAAACTTGAATGGAATTCAATAGTGAAGAAAGTTTTAAGAACAAGTGAAAAATGTTTTTCTCATTTCCTGAAACTTTCAGCTTTCATAACTTACGTCCTCTCAGGGCTGATGAACCAGTCTCCAGCCCAGGTCCATCCAGGTGAGGGCTTGAAGCTCTCTTTGGGCAGCTTCACCCGCCCGGTAACGTCGCTGAACTTTGGGTAAGTTAAACCTGTTGTTCCCCAGCTTCCCACCAGAGCCAGTCGGGTCTGGTTCTCATACTGCAGAGAGTCCAAGGAGAAGTTTCAATCAACCTAAAGCACCCTCATCTCTGTCTTCAGTTAGTGATGCTGTTATTAACATCAGGATCTTTGTTAATAAATTTCACACTGATAGAGGTGGTGCTAATATGGAAATCTACATGCTGTCACACATTTCCTTCCAAGATTTTATCTTTTAAGACTTTTGGCAGAAGTGTCTTGCCAAAGGACACTACAACAAATTTCTGATGTCCTGCCATGCCTTCTGAGCCACTGCATCTCCAGTGATCCCAGTAATGCGAATCCTCTAAATCTTTACTATGGCCTTGATCAGTGGTTTTTATTTACATTGTTATAGTTTTATGGGGGGTACTATTGCTGCCATTTTTACTCATTTCATACTCTTCTATGAGTCATTCAGGTATCAAAAGGCACCTAACTCAAGGGATGAACCAATGTTGAGTTGACACATAACATACAACTTAAAGAGCCTTTGTTTCTATATTCAACTTTTTGGGCACTTTTATACCCCCAGCCTCTCACAAATACTCAGTTATGATTTATCATTTTGTTTTGTTTAATGTATTAAAAATATTTTTTAACTGCATATGAAAATGTTAAATTATTTTTGCTCCAACAAAGCTATTTCCAAAGAGTTACTAGCCTAAAACGTCACATGAAGTAAATAGTTAACAAAAGGGTGATGTAGCCCTCCTGTTGTTGTTGTTTTAATGCTTAGTGAAAAAGCAGCGAAGTCTGAGGAAAAGCTTATTTCAGGAAAAACTTTCAACTTTCCAAAAGGATTGCCTCCTTGGGAAGAAATTATGAAGAAATCAGGGCAGGATCAAAGCTCCTTTAATCAAGATATCTTTAGGCGAGTTTGGCTATTTAAAGCTTAACTGTCATACTTTGAGTTTGTGTTATAGCTGCAACATCCATACACATCTCTTACCGTCTCAGCAAAGACGGACAGTTTTCCTTCAGCATACTCGTTGAAGTGTTTGACATCAACAGACAATCCGAACCAGACTTTGACCCTCAGCTGGCCCGGAAGTTTGGCTTCTCCGCCGCTGCCCTGGGGGTACTGAACAGCAAACACAGACAGGCCAGGTTGGTCACATGTCATCTGAAGAAAGGAATGTGTGTGTGCTGTTATGACTCTTATGGATCTCCTAGAGGTTGATCTGAGGATTGTATTGCCAACCCACAATGTTCACCTTTGAATTTCCCAAATTTCTTTTAATTAAGGTTTAATACATACTTTTAATAATATTACATGATGCATCATGTTTCTCTGCTAATTTTCCCTAATGTGTTGTCATAACAGGGGACAATTTCAATCGGCTCGTAGGAGCGAATATTTCCTGAAATCTGACAGAAAACAGATACATGGTTTTTATTTGTTTGGATGGTTTTAGTGGCTGTAGAGACCCATGTGACAGAATAAAAGGATGCAAAAGTGAGACTTGTTTATCATTTCCCCTTTAATCATCTGCCATCCTGAAAAACCAAAGGAACCACTAACTGTGCGGTGGTTACAATACCTTGAGGAAAATGTTCTGCAGCTGCCCACAGTGTTTGCCACAATGCTGCTGGGAGAAAAGAACAGTGTGCGCTGGGATGCGGTGATACGCCACCCTGCGGTCGCCCTGCAGCATCCAGATCACAATGTCGGGGAGACTGTTCTGGGGCTGAATGGACAAACAACAAAGAGACCACATCTGCAGCAGTTTGCTTCTTACTGAGAGGTCATACCTCTAAGACACACGCTCACCTCCTCAGCCATGCTCTTCAGCCTGTTGGCCCAGTCCTCAGCCTGCTCCAGCACCGTGGAGAGCTCAGTTTCAGGTCCATGCTTCAGCGCCAGAGCCCCTGCTACGATCTGCTGCAGATGGAGGGTCCGAATGTGCTTCAGCGAGCGATCCAGAGGGGTGACACACTGCCACTGCTCAAAGGAGGGTAGCTCCTCGCTGACAGGAAAATAAAAAACAGAAAAGGAAAAAAATACAAAAAGATAACAGTTAAAACTAACAGTAATACTCTGAGACAAGTTCAAATTTACCACTGAATGCACTTATTTAAGCACATGAGCCTTGGCAGGCTTAGAAACTGGTGTATACCTGCAGTCTGTGATGAGCTGATCCAACAGCTCGATCACTCGCTGCTCTACCTCCTCCAGATTGCTGCCTGTTTTCACTTCCAGCTGAACCCGCTTCAGGTTCTCCTCCTGGATGCACAAACACAGTTAATTCTACCTCACACTACTGGATCTGTAGAAGATCTGTGGTTCCTAAGAAATAGGAGCACACACCAGTCTGTCTATGATAGCCAGCAGCATGTTGAGAGCCTCGATCCTTGGTCGGATGTCTTCCCATTCTGAAGACAGAACCACCACCGGCTTAACATTTCCCCACGGCAGGTAGTAGTAGTGACAGCCTGAAACAGGCAAAATATTAAAGCTGAAACTATACAATAAATGAGTTTGTTGAAATAATATAACCAGAATATTCTCCTCTATGAAAATAGTAAGTAAATTGTGTGATTTTGACATTTAAAACTTGACTTTAAACGTGTCTCTGAGACCTTTTAATCAGGTTTTAAGTTACCTAAAAGCACATAAACATCTTACTTTCATTTAGCTGTTGTTTCTGGTAATTCGCCTGTTGTGGTTCTGTTAAGTCTATGTCTTTTTTTGCATGTTGATCATGTGTTGGTGTCAAAGGACAGGTCTTACTTAAATGGATCCAGTCACACCTTTCTCTGTGTGCTTAATTCATGTCCCCACTTACTTGTGGGGTGCCTCACGGCTCAATATTTGGTCCCATTCTCTTTTTATTGTGTATTTTTCATTAGGTTCCATTTTTTTGCCTTTCATTATTTGCTGATGACATTTAGATCTTTCTCCTGATTATTCAGGTTTTACTTAATTGTTTATGAGAAATGGATCATTTCTGTAATTTTTAAAAAAAAATCTCAATTATGAAATGGACCCATTTGCATGAATAAAACCTATTAGTTTATAACAGTGTTGCTATTGACCAAGGCAGGAAAATCAAGGGAACCAGAATGATTGCAAATCTAATTACTTTGTAATCCAGGTTACAAAAGGATTTCTAATAACCACTAGGTGACAAATAAAATAAACCTAACCTTTAACCAGCAGCTTACCATCAAACACAGCCCTGCTGAACTGGGTGGTTGAGGCCAGAGGGAGGCAGGTGTAGTCAAACTTGTTGCCATAGTTACCGATGCTGACTTCAAACTGAATAGCATCGTCAACGTCCTGTAAGAGCGTGGCTGAGTAAAACGCCACAAAAAGAGAAAACTTCCTCTTCCTGAGAAACTTCTGTGAAATGGAGAGAGAGGAATTACATCAACTCTCTTTCTTTGATCTACACTAAGTTTGTATTGAGACTGTCTTTCTTCATCACCTCCAACACCAACAGATCATCTGATGGTATGTCTTCAGCTTTGTGCTCTGGCTTGTCCACTAGCTTAGTGCTCAGTTCGAGTAAAAGTCTCCCTCGGTATGCCACACCCTCCCCCTGATGGACAGAATGGAGAGTTTAGGGTTAGCTAACTTAGCTAAAACATCAAACAACCATCAAATATTTTTCATCCGAATGAGACTGATGCTGTTCAAGAAATATATTTGAAGGTTCACCTTTCCGAGATTTAAAGCCTCATGGGGGTCATTAAATGTGGAGAACTCTCTGGGGCTACCGTACAAGTTGACAAAACACGGACCAAAAGTTGGCAGGAAACCAAGACTATCATCAACTGCAAGACAGGAAAATTCACAGAAACCTTCACTAGCAGGTCAACAAACAATCATGGCATATCAAGGAATCTGGTGGATGTATTGGGTTGTTTAATTGAAGTAGCTAGATCAGATGTTTTTTAAATCTCAGCAGAATATATATTTAATTTTTATAGATTTATAAAGGAAGAAAAGGAAAACTGAAATCAGACAAAGTGAAAAAGATTAATTTAGATCTGTGTGGTTGGACAGAAGTGGTGTAGAGAGGATGGTGGACGTACTGCCGGAGTGGACGGTCCGAGGAGTCAAGTCATCTGAATGCGTGGAGAGGAAGGATGGTTAAAAAGAAATCATAGAGGTTCAAACACAGAAAGAAAAGAAAGGTGGATGTTGAACCCAAAAACAAGCCAAAATGTGTGGTTTTTAAGAGTAAACTCCCATCGTGTTCATGTTTTCTCCAGCAAACACAAAACAAGCATGTTTGTTTGCAGAGAGTGAGCAACACATGCTGTCTTAAACTGGATTGAGGCATTCCTCAAACATATCAAGTTCATGCATGTGTTGGTGAAACTGCCACGCTTTGTTACGTTGACAAACCGCTGAACCATCCAATAGTTCAAAACATCCATGCTTTCAAAACTAGAAAATACACCAAAAAACAACTAGGTCTTGCAAAAGACAGGAACAATTTGCTTCCAATATGCTAATGTGAGTTAGCATGTTCAGAGAGAAAGGTTGATCTATGTGAGTTGATGTAGCTCATCACGCTGGCAAACCCGTCAACTAGCGTTAGCCACTGGAAGTAGCATGCTAGACTAAATAACATGTAAACTCCTCATGGTAGTGGCAAAACTTAATCTCCAGAAAGTAGACATGATTTATTTACAGACACAAGAGCCGGTCTCTTCTATGTCAGAGGGTAAATTAGTATTTGTGGTGTAACGTACCAAAAGGATCAGTTTTCACATCTACATTGACCAGCATAGTGACCTTTCATCTACAGCATAAATCCTCTTTCTAAGTGGTCTTCTAAATCCAGAAGGTTCTGCACAGCGCGTGTTGACATTCCATGAAGACAAAACATTCAAATAGACACTCTGTCCCAAGGTCCTACACTCTCTGCTTGGAAGCCAGACAACATTCTTCACTCTGAATAAGTGAAGACTCCACAATGTTATAGTTATAAGTTAAATAATCACATGTAACATCACTGCTTCATTGCCTGGTTCTGCTGCTCTGGGTTCCGGTTCTTCTGGAGTTCTGGACATCCTATGGTTTTCCTGCTATGGTTTCCTGGATCGCTACGGATCGCTACGGATTACTGGGATCTGGTCTGTTTCTGCTCATGGATCTGGTTTCCTTCTCATCGTGGCCCCTGCCTACCACGATATGGTAACACATTGTGATTTGTGATATAAATGGATCATTGTAAGAACAATATTCATTTCAAATTCATTGATTTAAGCACAAGTTATTCAAACATTTGACTTAAACATTTTGTTCATTCATCACATATGATTATTTAACTTATAACTATAAAATCATGGAGTCTTCACTTATTCAGAGTAAAGAATGTTGTCTGGCTTCTAAGCAGAGAGTGTAGGACCTTGGGACAGAGTGTCTATTTGAATGTTTTGTCTTCATGGAATGTCAACACGCGCTGTGCAGAACCTTCTGGAGTTAGAAGGCCGCATAGAAAGTGGATTTATGCTGTAGATAAAAGGTCACTATGTTGGTCAATGTAGAAGGTGAAAGACTGACCCTTTTGGACGTTACTATGGCTCCGCCCACCTTGTTCTGCGACTGCCCATGGGAAGGATAGACCAGGGTATGTCTCAGCTAGTAGAAGCTAACCATTAGCATTAACAACTCCACAACGTTGCAGAACGTGTTCGTGCTAGTGTTATTTATCCAGATTAAACATCAAAGTTGCTTTTTTTAATCCAAGAAAGTAGAGCAAGCAATGGCACCGGAAGAGTTGTATCGCTGTTAACCAGTCAGAGGCAAGAAGTTTGCATGAATATTAATGAGAAAGACTTGCGATTCCCTCCAAAATCCCCGGACAAACTTTCACCCACTGAAACAGGAGCGTAAGAGCTTTTTCCTCAGAAAAAAATTACTCACAAAGATTAAATTCATGATACAGACCATAGCTGATTTAGTGAATATAAAAAAAACTGTGCTTAGACTAATCGTTTACCGTCTATTTCTCCACCCGGGGCGGAGATCTTAGACATGCAGAGGTGGGTGGTACCGATGACATCATTGTGACTGGCTCTGTCCCTGAAATGACAGAAAACTCACAACTCAAACCCATCGACCCAATGCTACAGTTTGATGGTGTGCAATAAGCTTGTCACTTCAATCAGGCCCCCAACAAGACTTTAACTCCTCTGGTTGGATCATGATAACGTTGTGACCAAACAAAAACTAAAACCCACTTTAACTTCATGCAACTAGTCACAGTTTGTCTGGTTAAAAAAGGTCTCATTTGAGACAAAAATTCACCAGTCCAGAATTCGGATCCTCATCTTCTCACACATGGAGGGAAACTGTAGAACCAAACAAAAGCAACAGTGTAATGTTGGTTAAGTGCAGTGTAGCGGCAATGCTTGATGCTGTCTGTGTCTCACTCTAATAGGCATGGCCAGGTTCTGGTTCCACTGTGGATTTGCATTCTTCTCCAGGATTTTAGTGCAGACCTGAAACAAAAAGAAGATGTGCTCTAAATGGTTTTTCTACAGAACACCAACTCCAGTAGTGCTTGGGTTGGGGTCATACGCACAGTTTTACCAGCAAATTGGATCTCGACCATCGGATCAACCAAGTTCTTCCTGTTTGAATCAAATCCAAGAATCTGCCTCATTCCATCCATGAAGGCGTCATCCACTGCAGAAGCAAATTGGTTGTCTCTGTTTCTATGTTAGAAGAAGATGAAATTATGGCTGGAGACTCACTTTGAGGCAAATCTTCTGCTCTGAAGATCCTCAGGGTAAAGACGGCTCCTCTGAGAGAAAGACCAGCAGGTCTCAGGAGGTTTCCTTCGATGTCTTCCTTCTCCTCAACACACTCACGTTTATCAGCCTGGAAACATATAAATCATAAAAATTAAAAACTCAAAGAACATCATCTGAAACTCATCTTCTTAACCGTGTGTTCCTCAGTAGGGTCGTGGGAAGCATTGGACGAAAGGTGGGGGACACCTGGACAGGTGTCTAGTCCATACATGTTTATGGCCTTTTGGAGGAAACTGGAGTATCTGCAGAAAACTCTCGCATGCATGGTGAGAACATGCTAACTCAATGCACAAAGGTCACAGCTGGGATTTGAACCAGCAACCCTCTCACTGTGAGCCAACAATGCCACCAACTCTACAAACATGCAACCCACAAACTGAGTTGTTCGGCAACGTTTGAGTTAAAGGTGCAATATGTTAGAATGACATCCTGTGGTCAGTTTTGGTAACGGCAGCCCACACTCTCAGTTGCATGCTTCGTGGCTGTTTTCAGTTACGGATTAGTTCTAGAAGATTCTACATGACAAATGATGACAAGTCATTCACAAAAAGTTGATAAATATTTTCTCATAAACTGGTGTTAGCACTCTTGGGTGTTTTACGGTTGGGAGCACTTACTATACTTATTACAGTAATATTTCTTTGGCATTACAGGAAATTGTGGTTGTTTGGCATCCTGCTGTTATAGTTCTGAACGACTCACTAAAAGAAGTACAACGCCACACTTGACTCACATATCATTTCATATTATTTTACTGCAATATCGAGTTGTTGGTAACTGAAAACGTAGCTTGAGAAATTTTCAGAGCTATGTATTGCTTCTAATTCAGAAATAAGCTCAACGTTAGCCTGTAGTCTGCTCCACCCCAATATTAAGCCCTTTTCAGATTGACATTCTGGAATATGTGTGGACAATTCAGTCTGGTTATTAACCAGAACTGTGTTTTCAGACACACCACTTTTGTACCTGAACTTGTCCTTTCGGCTGTCTTCACACAGCAGGGAAAAGTTCCAGATGTCTGGGGCGGGGGACATAGTGTGGCGGGCGTACATGCGTCATTTACCCAAACAAAGCCATTCAGTCAAACATGGCAGACGAAGAGCTAGAATTCCCCTCACTGATCGGACTTATGTTAAGCATAATTCTGCGCACACGAAGACGCATAAGAGACCTGGATGATGAAGCTCAATGGTTAAAGGAATCACTGAAGCGGTGTGAAGTGCTCCGTTGCGCGTCTAGGAGACGGTACCGTAGGAAGCGAGCTGCCATGGTTCGCCGCATGCTACAGGAGCGAGCTATCTAGGTGCGCACAGCGACCCCTGGTCCCCCCCTCCTCCCCCTCCTCCCTGTCCGAAACTCGACCTCACCAGTCTGAAGCAGCCACCTTGTCCGTGACAAGTCCGGACCTGTTACTAGGGGCTTCGTCTGGTTTAATTACGGAAAAGGTTATCCGGATGTTTGTACTCACACACAAAGGTCTTACGGACAGAGTCCCGAACATTTCCGTTTTTCATGGCCTGTCTGAAGGGGGCTTTAGAGTAAAACAAAAAGGTGCCGTGGCTTCTTTGGGGTACAAGAAATAACGTCTGAGTTGCTTTTGTTTACTGGCTTTGGTTCAACTCTGGCTTTTTATTTTTTTATTTTTTTATTTTTTTTGCCTGACGGTGTTGCTCGGCAACCTCACGGGCACACAGACGGTAAACAGTGACTATGTCCCGCTTTAGTTTTTTTGAAAGGAAACCCCCAGCTGCCTGAGAATGAAATCTGTCCATTTTACCCTCCTTCTAACATGACTGAGTCATTTGACTGTTTTATGATTATTTCGCTGTAGAATTCCTACATATCCCTCCTTTAAGTTTATGTTAATAGAAAACTACAGAGTAAATTTTAAAGTCTTACTAAAACTCACCGGGGGCTCATCTCCAGCTGCCAGGACAAACAAGCTGACCTTCAGGTAACCTTTGACCCCAGCAGAGAGGTCATCAGGGTCACACAGCAACAGCCATTTCCTCAAGAAGCAGTGTCCTGATGAGAGGGGAGAAATATCCAAATCACTGCTCCTAAATAACTCTGAAACATGATTGCAGCGTAAACATGAACTCACTGTGCTCATTGTACACAGTGCCCACATCCAGCTGGAAAATAAACAAGAAAAGAATTTCAGATGATGATTCCTTTCAACATTTTGGATGCTAATTTCCCTCTGGTATTAATAAAGTATCTTTGAATTTGAATTGAATTTGAATAAACTACAGGCAGTAACACTGTACCTTGAATTCACCAATGACGGCGTCGGTTCTGAGTGAGCGAGAGTCGCAAACCTAGAGACGAGAATGTTGATTTCTAAATCAGAAACCCAAAAGGTATCAAAGGAGCAGAATCCACACTCACAGTGATGAAGATCGGCTCATCAAACAGGTCTGAGGGTGTCTCGAAAAAGTTCATGAAGAATGTCTGTGGAAGTTAAAAAACACAATTAAAAAACATGAGCTTAACGCTAAATCTGCCTTTAGAGGAATGAATGTGGGAGGTTAAGCATATTAAAGCTTTTGTTTACCTCATCAAACACAGGGTTGTTGCCTTTCACGATGCGGGTCCTTTTGGATTGTCCGGATACGGTTACCTTGACGACAGGCTTGATGTTGATGCCAGGTAACTGCCGTGCCTCGATAACCCGAACACGAACCTGAACAACCGACAAATGATTGGTTTAGATTAAATTGACTAAAGTAAGTATTTCACGCTCAGATTTGACCCACTGGATTATGGGTAACTCCTTAGATAAAAGTGTGCTAGAGCGCATCAGACCTGTATGTCCTGTGGTTTGTTGGACAGCTGTCTGGGCTGACTGCTTGATCCTCTCCGTTTCTTCTTCAGACCTCCATGGGTGTTGTAGGCCGGTGGTGAGCGTTTGGGGGTGTGGCTGGTGGGGGATTCTTGACCTGTTGGCCCCTGGGGGCCGATGATCACCATGGACCGACTGTCCTCAGGTCCCTGGTCCTCTGGGGGCTCTACCATGATCATACTCTCCGTGTCCTCCTCGCCAAAAGTGTCAAGAGAAATCACTGTTGGAAAACGAAAACGTCTGGATTTAACCAGTAAATAAAATTAAATGATGCATGCGTTCATTTTGGGCAGATTCAGTACTTGTAACTGTATCCAGTTCCACACCGGGGTTGATATGGGGTAGAGTCTCTGGCTGGGAGGGGGGCTGGAAGATCGGAGCCGATCCTGGAGGAGGGATGTAGGAGACCTGCAGGGTCAGCGTGGCCTGATGGAGACAATCAGAAGATGCTGTAGAATATAACTGTTCTCAAAAGAGTAAGTGAACACCTCTAAAGCCTGATTCATGCTTCTCCGTCAGCTCCGCAAGGGACAGACACGCATGGACTGACGGAAGCGTTTTGCTCCCATGCTTCTCCGTCTCCTGGGGAGTGTTGTAAAGCAATTCCCCGCCAGGACAACAGGGGGCGTAGCGCTGTTCTGTGGGATCCTGTCATGTACCGGTCCAATATAGTGTGTTTATATTGTGTTTTTTTGTATATAAGAGACTTTTTAACACAGACGAATTTGTCTCTCATCCTCCTCCATCTCTTCATGCGCTCCCCACCTCTAAACCCATGTTTCCTGTCATTTCCATCCACAAATAAAACGCTTGCTGCGCATCTTTTCACTCATCCAGTCACGGGGGAATTAAACGTTCATTTTTTAGAGTTTTTTTCCCGAGGTATTCTTCAAGCTGTTCCGTGTCTGCCCCTAGTTATCCTCGGCTCTCTTTATGGTTTTGAGGGCGCAACGGCGGCAGTGTACACGACAGCAGCGTCCTGACCAATTACAAGCTTGCGTTCTCCGTCTCGACTGACGGATGTTTAGAAAAGAGAGCTCGACTCCGTCCTTCCTTGCGGAGCTCTCTGGCAGGCCTGCAAGGACGTTGCATGTCTCCGCACTGACGCAGACGGAGAAGCATGAATCAGGCTTAAGACTAGACTGCGACCCAGCGGACTACAGTGTGTGGAATTCCTTAGTTCAGACAGACTATGAAGGGCCAACAGCAAAAGTCACTGAGGAGGAACTGAAGGCAAAATCCAAGAAGATCTGATAGAAAAGCTTAAAAAGCACACTGACAGGATTTACTCCAAGCACAGGAACATACCAGGATTAAAGTTTAGAACTCAGAACACTTATTATTTTTCAGATTGCACTAGACAATGTTATCTGAAGCCTGGTTTTTACTTCTCCGTCAGCAGGTTTACAATGACATGCCCACGTGTTGATGGAGATGTTTTCCTTTTTGACTTCTTTGTTGGTGTGTCAACGTTGCAACGCAATTCTCCGCCAGGACAGCAGGGGGCGTAGACCTTTTCTGGTGGGTCTGCCTACCATTGCAGTGACGTAGCTGGTCGATGACAGTAAACTTACTTCAGCTTGTAAACACAAAACCACTCCGTGAACAACGGGGAACAGAGAGCGAGTGTTCAATGAGCGGAAACTGCTTGATCTCGACGAACGAAAACTTTAGTTACGAAGAATTCAACACTAGCGAGGTGGCGTCATGCCTGGATGGCTTTTGAAGTTTATTAGCTGTGTTGAACCACTGATTTAAATACATTCATACAAACGTTGTATATTTATTTAGATTTAGAACCAAAATAAGGAAAGAAGTTATAAAATAAAATAATCTGTCTTTGCTTATTAACTTTTCTTGTGCTTCTGTTGGAACTAGACTAGAACAGACCTAAATATAAAAGAGTATAAGGGAGGTGTCACACTGCTGGGACATTAGAATGTCCCTCTCTATTTTGAGCCCCAGACAGGAAACTCAGAGTCATTTGTTATTCGCTGGTGAATCATGGGACAGTATTAACTCCTTAGCACAGTGATGTCTCACCCCTATGTTGTTTCTCTTCATGTCCAGCAGAGAGACGGTGAAGGTGGCGGCAAAGTTGGGGGAGTTGAGGACGTCTCTGAGAGCCAGCCGGCATTCCCCCAGAAACCTGATCAAAGAAACATCATCATGAGCGTTTCACACCAAAGCAACATTATTGGATGTTTATGGATCTTGCTTTATTAAAGCCATCTGAGGAAGTCTGCTCTGCCAAGACGTTTACACCATCTTTGTCCGATTACTTATGAGGGATTCAGAGTGGTTCAACTCTGTTTAAGGAGCTCTGAAGCTTGAGATGCTTTAGAGGGCCTGTTTATGACATTAGCGATCAGGATGCCTTGGCCATGCCATCATCTGCCACCTGCCTTCCAACCTGCCCAAACTTGACTTCTCTCCTCACATGGAGGTTGCTTCCTGGAGCGTCTTTGGGCTGTGCCTCGCTGATCTCGAGAAACCATGGATCAACCTCCAGTCACTCCCCCTCTAAGCCTGGCTTCAGCAAGGTGCCCCAATTTCCCCATTCCAGGCAACGTAATATGCTTTCCATGGATACAAGCAGCTGGAACTAGTTTCCTCTGTAGGATGGCTGGGCTGAATTTTAGTAAACCACCATCAAGTTCAATAATCCATCCATAGAGCCAATGCTCCTTCTCTGAAACATAAATTTGCTGAGGTGGTTCAGGCATCTGATTATGATGTCTCTTCATGGTTTTCTGGGGCTGTTCTATGGGTAGGACATTTCCAATATGTGCTGAAGCAGTTAGATACCCTCTGTGGTCTGGAGACACCTTAGAATCCCTCAGGAGGGGCTTGAAAGTAATGCTAAGGAATGGGATACCTGGGTTTATCTCTTGGATCTGTTACCTCTACAGCCTCATCTAGGTTACGTTGATGTGGATGGATGGTTGGATGGATGGATGGATGGATGGATGGATGTTGCAAGATGGTGGACAAATGCCAACAACTTCTGCATTGAACCTTTAATGAATTTTCTCAACAAATCTTTTGTTGTCGAGAGGATCAAAAGGTCACTGTTATCTTCTCAATAAACCAGTGTGTCCCAAACAAAACTAGTGTTCCCGTCACATCCAGCCTCTTGTTTCACCAAAACAAAGAGGTCAGACTCTGGCTGATGAATGGATCTATTAATCAGTTTACATGGAAGCTGTGAATGGGTGGAAATATGACTAAATAAAGCCACAATGAAAGGATGACCTGATTCTGTCATGGCCCCCTCCCCTCGGCAAAGAAAAACAGACCAAAAATAATTCATTCCAGGTGTCATCAACCATGATGGGATAAAGTCTAGTTTATACCTCAGAATAACAATATGAAAGAGCTAATAGGTGTAATTATTCTCTATTCTTCTCAGTCTGAAAGTAACGAGACAATTCTGTACCTGTTCCGTCCCATCTTCTCATGGTCTTTGACGACACAATGGATCTCTGCTCCAGGGTCCAGAGGAATCCCCTTCAGATCCCACTCAAATCCCTGACAGACATAACATAAAAAAACTGATGTTTACGCATGAATCTGTAACAGGTTGGTGAAGGTTTGTCATTTTTTTTTGTTAATTTGTTTCAGATCATTTTATACATCGGAAGTCTGGTTATTTCTGAGATTTTCTCCCCAACTATGTTCTGGGCAATGGGCATCATTTTACATTAAAGCAGAAATCCAGAGTTTTTATGCTTTTGGGAATTATGTAGAATTTTTTTAGAGATCAGTAAAAAGTGGAAGTCTTACCTTGTAGTGTTATATAATAACGACAATACATCAGGTTTTTTTGTTCGTGCTAAGTCCACCCCCCATCTTGTAGAGCCCTATAAAATTTGAATTGAACGCCGTTCAGCATTAGCCAATAGCGTTAGACATCCACTTACGTGCAGATGTCCATCACAGAGCGTCCGCGGGTGTTTGCAGCAGTACCCAGACTGAAGCAGAGTTGGCGACATTTCTTATGGACTGGTAAGTCTTTAAAATTTTAATTATATGAATAAAGGGACTGCATCGCTGGCTGTGAAGCAGGGACTTTGCCACGGAAGTTAGCATTCAGCAGAGTGACTGTCCTGCAGATTGTAGAGAAGTTAGCTAACAAACAAGAATGTACGTGTCCCAGTACATCCTGCAGCGTGAAAGCGTGAGCTCTCCCTCCTCTGAGCGCCCTGACTTAGTTGCTGTGGATGACCTGATGCTGCCGGGGCAGACGGCTCCTCTGATGGCGTTTCCTTGCCTTACCTTACCTGGCTCAACTTGGGGTCATTTTAATTCTGTAAAGCACGTTGCTTGAAAAGCACTTAAATAAAATCTGATTGATTGATTTTGTTTTCCTCACATTCACAAAGACATTATCAGCAGTTCAACCCAGTGATTAGTCTGACTTACCGTTAGCAGTAGCTTAGGTTAGTGTTAATAGCAGCTTGGTATAGCGTTCAGCAATTAGCATTAGCGAGACCAAGGTTTACAAATTCTAGACAATGAAGTGGGTAGAAATAGGAGTGGCATAAATATTATGTGTTTTTTAAGCTCTTCTAGAACCGTCTCTCCCTTGTCTTTTCAAGACGACTAATTTGCATAGAAAGCAGGACAGACACGGTTCTGAGGTTTGGGTTTGCTACATTATTCAACAGCAACAAGATAAATGTGGTTTTACATTCTACCGCCCCTTCAAAGGCAAAATCTAATTTGGGTGATTTGTGGACTTACCTCATTCCAAACAGGGTTGGGGTTGTTTTTAATAACCTTTGTCTTCTTCTTGGACCCTGAAGACAATACAGAAACAAGCTTTAAACTAAACTAAAATATAATTAATTCAAAAGGAATTCATTTTCTGATCATTTTGCGGGAACTCACTAAAGCATGTGGGAGTTGTCACCATTTAGATAAGGTTTGCTAAACAAGGATTAGTCACCTTGGAATGGGGTGAGATTACAGTAGCCAGCCCATAAACACGTGTCATTGGTTAGCAAGGCTTCATCTAGCTACCACATTGGTTGTCCTTATTAAGACATGGTGTTGACATGGGGCACCCAAACATGACCCAAAGTCCATCTTTGAATCACACCAACCCAAACCGGGACCATCAAACAGCATTTTCTTTCTCCTTAGGACAAGTCTGTGTGGAAAGCATAGTACCACCATCCAGACAGCACTAGAAGGTTATTTGCTTCAACACACCTGGTTTTAGGTCATTAACAGGCAAAGTTTGGTGAAATTCTAAAATGGTAATTAAACCCTTGAATCAGGTGGGGTGGAGGGAAACAACTAGAACATGGTTGGACACCACTGATCAGTGAGGTCATGTATACTCAGTGCTGTAAGTGAGCAATTCTCAAAGAACATACAATGAATTTATGTTATCTTTCTCAGACTTCCTGTGACATGGAGTCCGGAGCTCTGATTTCCTGTCTGCCGGGTGTGTCAGACAGTTATTGGAGGGGTTCGACAGGACAATGAACTGATAGACGTCCGACCCCTCAGTTCAGCTTACGTATCTCCGATTCGCAGCAGAGGTCAACCCAGGTCTCTGGGGTAGCGGAAGCAAACACATGCAAAGGTGAGTCATCAAAAAAAAGAGATCATTTTAGTTTCATTAGACAAGGACAAAATGGCTACCGTGTGATTCATGGGGCTTCTTTTTGATTTACAGAGAGGAACAAACGGACAAAAGCTAAAGCCGGACCAAAATTACCCCCACTATATAGACTACTCTGGTTTTTTTTCATTCCATTTTGTTCCAGTTGCCTGGTTGTAATACCGAGGGGATAATATCACTAAAAACCAGCACACAAACACGATGAGCTCCCTCTAGTGGCCTAAAGACATGCCTTTTAGATTTTGAATTTATGCTTTTCATGAAAAAAAAAACTTCATGTGCAAACACACACTCTCAGATTTGTTTTTTTTTTTTGTTGTTTTTTCCCACAGTCAATAATATTGACTCAATAGTCTGTGTCAGAACACACACAACTATTAATAATAAGTGCAAACACACAGAAAACACCTACATGTACCTCCATTTGAGGAGGATTTCTTCAAAAACATCTCCACCCTTCCACACTCAGCTCGAGAGGTTACAGTATTGTGTGTGTGCATGCGTGCGTGCGTGTGTGCATGTGTGTATATGTGTGTGTGCGTGTGTCAGTGGCTGAAATGTCCCGTAGGGTGGGTATCAGCTCAGATCAGACAGGAAGTAACACGGCGTTGACTTCCCGGCTGGTTCAGCTTGGCACATTCTCTATCATGAGCTAAGAATAGCGCCGGGCTCTGTCAACTGAACATGGGAAGCCTAAGTTTAGACCTCCATGCTGTGTGTTGCTATGTTAGTGTTCATTTTGACTCTAGAAACTGCTGTTAAAAGTTTTACAGTAATGTCTGAAGCACTGTGAAAAAGTTTTAGAATTTTTCTGGGGTTTTTTCTGCTTCTGCTTTTATCTCCTAAATGTTTCAGATCAACAAATTCCCTTCCGTATCAGACAAAGACCACAAACCCTGTCCCATGGGGAAAAGGTAACTGACCCCTACACTTAATAACCTCATAGTGTTAAGAAATCTGTTATCCAACTCTTTTTTTTTTTTTTTTTTTTTTTGCAGAATTATTTTTAATTCAGTCATATTGAAGGGTTTTCCTGACAAGCCATCCTACATACGTAAATATATAGTCTGGCTACAAACCAAAGACCAAGCTCATGGGACGGAATCTATGTTTGTCTTTCAAACTGTCTCTGCATGTTGGACCGTGCTAGGACCAATCAGAGCAAAGAACATAACATATTCAGCGCTTCGGAAATCAGTCACTGGGCAGTCCATCATACACCACAGAAGAAGAAGCAACAACATCCTTTTTCTAAATGAAGGACTTGAGTACCTCTAGCTGCTCATGTCTCAATGAAAAGCCCAAGTCTAAATCATCCAAAGTGGATGCCAGTGGTTTAAAACAAGCCATCGTTTCTGAGCCCACACAATCTTTGTAGTTTTTGCTCTGGCTCTAAGCCCACCCAACATCTCTCTACAAACACAAATTACTGTGATTGGCTGGCTCTAAAATAGTCTGGGTCAATGGTAGACCTGCTGATGCTACAATGGATTGTGGCTAGACTGGCCAACAGCGCAAAATTTTGTGCTACTGCTACGGTGTGTCTAGATTTCTAAGCTAGGTTTTTCTAGCATGAACACCCTGTTCAAGGTCAAAGGTCACTCATTCTCTATCAGGTTAGAGCAGAATTGATAGTTCCATCTCTTACAGCAAGTGGTTCTGGTCTTAAAGCAGCAAAGCACCACCATCACCACCATGTCTGACTGATGCTTTTAGTTTTACTCCAGATGTAACATGTCCAAAAAGTTCCACTTCCAGCTCATCAGTCCAGATTTCTTTATGTTAAATTAGCATTTGTATCTGTTTTAGCTTTTGTGACTATTTTAGCTTTTGTGTCTATGTTAGCTTTTTGTCCATTTTAACTTATATCTATCTTAGCTTTTGTGTCTATTTTAGCTTTGGTATCTGTTTTAGCTTTTGTGTCTATTTTAGCTTTGGTATGTATTTTAGCTTTTGTGTCTATTTTAGCTTTGGTATCTGTTTTAGCTTTTGTGTCTATTTTAGCTTTGGTATCTATTTTAGCTTTTGTGTCTATTTTAGCTTTTGTGTCTATGTTAGCTTTTTTGTCTATTTTAACTTTTATATCTATCTTAGCTTTTGTGTCTATTTTAGCTTTGGTATCTATTTTAGTTTTTGTGTCTATTTTAGCTTTTGTGTCTATTTTAGCTTTTTTGTCTATTTTAACTTTTATATCTATCTTAGCTTTTGTGTCTATTTTAGCTTTGGTAGCTATTTTAGCTTTTGTGTCTGTTTTAGCTTTTGTGTCTATTTTAGATTTTGTGTCTATTTTAGCTTTTTTATCTATCTTAGCTTTTGTGTCCATCTTAGATTTTGTGTCTATTTTAGCTTTTGTGTCTATTTTAGCTTTTTTTTTTAAATCTATCTTAGCTTTTGTGTCTATTTTAGCTTTTGTGTCTATTTTAGCTTTTGTATCTATCTTAGCTTTATCTTCTTAGGTGTGTTCTTGCTGTGTCGTTTCTCTAATTCCATGCTGTAGTTCTTTTTTAAAACACAGAGCAGTTCTGTTTACCTGTTTTCCCGCTACAATTGGGGGAAAACAGGTAAACAGAACTGCTCTGTGTTTTAAAAAAGAACTACAGCATGGAATTAGCTTTATTTTAGCTTTTGTGTCTATTTTAGCTTTTGTGTCTATTTTAGCTGATGTATCTATTTTCAATTCAATTCAATTCAAGTTTATTTATATAGCGCCAAATCACAACAAGAGTCGTCTCAAGGCACTTCACATAATAAACATTCCAATTCACAGTATTTTAGCTTTTGTGTCTATTTTAGCTTTTGTATCTATTTTAGCTTTTGTATCTACTTTAGCTTTTGTGTCTATTTTAGCTTTTGTGACTATTTTAATCAGCAGAGGTCTGATCTTGAACCTCTCCCATGGAGGTCATTTTGGCACCCTTCATGGTGTTCTTATTGCTGAATCGTGACCTCTGACCTTAAAGAGTAACTAAACCCCAAAATAATATATATATATATATATATATATATATATATATATATATATATATATATATATATATATATATATATATATATATATATACATAATGTGTGTGTGTGTGTGTGTATGTATATGTATATATACCGTAAATCCTCTATTATTAGCCTGTATTTAATTAACTGCCGGGTATCATATGTTGGCCGGTGTCGGAGTCAGCGGAGGTGAATAATGGCCGGTTTTTTATTGTGGCCGGGTGGAATGTGGTAACAAGCAAGTAGGGGGGGCGGTTGTGTCATCCGTCTCACTTTTGATTTGCCAGTGATAGACCGCGAGGGTAACTTTAACCGTGCGGAGACAAAGAGGAGGCGAAAATTTGATATCAAGTTCAAAGAGAACGTGCTGATTATGCTGCAGAACACTCTGGGGAGCAGTAGCAGGGGTTGTATGAACTAGTCACTAGTCGACTTCACCGCTCTATAGTGACTTTTTATTCCTGTCATTGACTAGTCGCTGTCACGTGATAATGACCGGCAAAATGCAGTCCACGGAAAAGACAGCAGCCAGCTGTCAGCAGGTGACAAGCTCCTGCGCGTCGGGAGGCAACGCGCTGTGCCAGAGCGTCGGTACCGACACCCGCCGTAAAACTGACATTTAACCAAATTGTGACGTTTACCCTCTTGCAATTTAACCTTCCCCTCACCCCAATCCTAACCTTAACCAGCTTGCGCATGCAAAGCTCTGATTGTTGACGCGCTCCAGACATCTGCGTCCTGAGCACGGCCATGGTAACATTATCAAATCAGGAGTCGCCACCTCAAAAACTAATTTAACACGCGATCGTTCATGTCGGCTCATTTCCCTTTATGTTTTCTGTCTTTTATTCTTTTATTTGTGCCTGATGCGTTTCGCTGCTGTGGATCAGGGAGAATCACCTGTTTTGTCCTCGGTGACGCACCTAACTGATATGGCCGGCAAGCAGCGCGCACTCCGCTGTTTTTGCGGTCGGTAGATCTTTTAGAACTGCAGTTCAAAGGTAACTCATAAGGTGAATATATATGAACCCAGGTAGCAGTTTTTCTTTAGGATTGAGAGGAGATGCAGGAAGATAATTAACAGGCAGGACAGAAAAATAGTCAAATAAAAACAAGTTAGTTGTTGTACCTGGTGGTTGCAACAAACAGACACAATTGAAGGTAATCAGAAGTGAGGAACAGAAAATGAAATAATTATTTTAATGTTTAGAGCAGCAGGAACTCCGAGAGGCTGCAGGCGCATCTGTGAGTTTGCGGCCGCTGCGCAGGGGGAGGGGGGAGAGGGCTGAAGCGGAAACTACCGTTGTTAAAAGAAATGTGGTTAACTTTGAAAATGTGGGCACAATTTTAATTGTCAAAAACTCCAGCGAACCATTAGTTCATTTTGCTCAAATAGAAATTGAGGCCTGCCTCTAATTCTGGTCCTCCTTCCAATAAAGGCCTGGAGCTTGACGAGCTTGAGTCAAATACAGGTCCGGGCCTGTATTAGAGGATTTACGGTATATATATATATATATATATATATATATAAGTATATATATATATTTTTTTTTTGCACATAACCTGTATCATTGGTTCTTTACAAATGCAATCATTCTGTTTCTGTGCATAAACTTGATTAAATCTAGTATCTACCTCCAACAGAAATGTGTGAGACGATGGATACTTGACCGCAACACTGTTATTAAAGGGATATTCCACCCAAAATTTTAATTTTGACTGTTAAAATGTTTCCCAGAGGTGGATAAGTGGGAAAAATAAAACAAATTTTAACCAGCCCAGTCATTCTCCTGACCCTGCTGACTATAATAACAAGAATCTTCTGCTAGATCATCATCATTATCATTATTATTATTATTACCACACTGCTATTAAATAGTTTCCATTCCTGATTTTGATTCAGAACAACACTTATTGTTTGAGTAACAACACCTTAGCTGGAAATCCTTCTTTCAGTCAACAAACAGAAGCACACGTTGCTAAAGGTAATCACTTATCCACCTGCAAACACGTTTGCTAGAAAACACACCAGCTAGCCAATAGAAGAGATGCTTGATTAAAGTGTTATAAAATGTTTTGAAACAATATTATGCAACAGAAAGAGTGACCAAACTCAGACATTTTCATTTCAACAAGGTGATCTCAAAAGCTTGCAGCCTTACTGACAGCAGCACTCTTTTCCGTTCCTCTGGGTAGACTTCAGCTCTGATTTATTACCCTGTTGTTCCTCCTCCCAGTTTCCTCACTGCTCTGTTATATTTTCTGCAACTGGACATGAATTCTGTTTTCCCAAAGGGAGCTGATGCTCCTTCTAGCTCTGCAATGAACGACCTGAGTGTTTACAATCCCACAAATTGTTTTATGAAAAGTGTTTCTAATTTTCTTTTTAATTTATAATTATCACACAGCACCGTGGCCACCAGTCTAAGCTGTTTAATACACTGAACTCTTTACTGTCGTTGTCTGAGTCTGATGGCCTAATTCCTACTGTTGCTTTCTGTAAAGATTTGCAGATTTTTTTAAACAAGATTTTAGATATTAGGTCTGGCCTTCAGACTCTTGGATCGGTCGTTTGTGTGGAATGGCCTGTTTTCCTTGACTTTGCTTCAGTTCCGCTCTCTGACTTGGTGAAGTTAATTAACCCTCTGGAGGCAGGCGTTGCAGATTTGCAACGTTAAAACCTACCTACGTGGTTACTCCACATACGTATTTCATGAGCATTTTTTTTTTACTCAGAAGTACCCCTGAAGGACTCAGTTGTTCGTCCTTTTAACAAAACTTATTTTGAGCCTGAGAGGGTAAACTCTATGAAGCCAGTGGGCTCTCTCAGGGCTGTCTCCTATCTAAGTTGATGCATGACTCTGTGTCTATGCTGAGCCTCGCACTCTTAAAGATTGTAAACACTAGTCTTGGCACTGGAGTATTCCCTAAGGGTTTTAAAGATGCGGTTGTGCAGGCAATATTAAAAACGCCTGGTCTGGATCACCCCATTTTTGAGAACTTTCGGCCGAACACCAAGGTGGCATTGCTGTCGAAGGTGCTGGAGACAATAGTTTATGCACAAATTTCTGCACACATGGACACGAATTCCCTCCAAGATGTTTTTTGGTCTGCCTTTAGGCCACACCACAGTACAGAATCTGCCCTAATTAGGGTGCTTAATGACATTCCGGTGGCATCTGATACTGGGTCTTGGGTGCTGCTGCTCCTGTTGGACCTGTCTGCTGCCTTTGAAACAGTCCATCATTTCTGTTGAACGGGCTTGGGTCTTGGGTAAGGTGACAGGGATTGCACTGGAATGGTTTAGCTCATATTTATCAAATCGTTCGATTACTGTCCAGCTTGTAAACTGCACCTCAAGTTCATGCTCTCTGCCCTGGGGTGTGCCTCAGGGCTCCATCCTTGGACCACTCTTCTTTTCCATATATCTCCTGCAACTGGGCAAATCTTTGGCTTGCATGGTATCAGCTATCATATTTATGCTGATGATTGCCAAATGTATGAGGCACTAAATGACAAAAGCACAGACTTTCATCTCTCGGCATGCGTGGAGGATGTGAAGGGCTGGCTAGCTGCTAATTTTCTTAAACTAAAGGAGCTAAAATCTGAGTCCATTGTTTTTGATTGCCGAAATCACTCTCACTCTGGCCTTGATTCTATAACTTTAAACCACAAGCAGTGTGTAATGAGTCTTGGGGTAAAATTGGATGCCGACCTCTCAATGGTTTCTCAGTTAAACTCTGTTGCGAGGTCCTGTTTTTATCAGTTATGTCGTCTGGCTTATCAGCACCTCCAAATCTGAGACTATGGTTCTCGACCGGAAAAGGGTGGCTTGCCAACTGCGGGTCGGGAGAGAGGTCCTACCTCAAGTGGATGAGTTTAGGTATCTCGGGGTCTTGTTCACGAGTGAGGGTAGGAGGGATCGGGAGATCGACAGGCGGGTTGGTTCAGCGTCTGCAGTGATGCGGATGCTGAGCCGATCTGTCGTCGTGAAGAGGGAGCTGAGCCAGAAAGCCTGGCTCTCAATTTGCCGGTCGATCTACGTCCCAATCCTCACCTATGGTCATGAGCTTTGGGAAATGACCGAAAGAATGAGATCGCGGATACAAGCGGCCAAAATGAGTTTCCTCCGTAGGGTAGCCGGGCTCAGCCTTAGAGATAGGGTGAGGAGCTCGAACATTCGGGAGGAACTCGGAGTAGAACCGCTGCTCCTCTGGATCGAAAGGAGCCAGTTGAGGTGGTTTGGGCATCTGGTCAGGATGCCTCCTGGACGCCTCCCTGGGGAGGTGTTTCGGGCATGTCCTGCCGGCAGGAGGCCCCCGGGTCGACCCAGGACACGTTGGAGAGGTTA
The DNA here is from genome assembly GCF_043380555.1 of Nothobranchius furzeri. Taxonomy (NCBI): domain Eukaryota; kingdom Metazoa; phylum Chordata; class Actinopteri; order Cyprinodontiformes; family Nothobranchiidae; genus Nothobranchius; species Nothobranchius furzeri. Next base: position 85,654,188 of record NC_091742.1, read on the forward strand.
CATCTCCAATCTGGTCTGGGAACGCCTTGGGGTCCTGCCGGAGGAGCTGGTGGAGGTGGCCGGGGAGAGGACGGTCTGGAGCTCCCTAGTTGGGATGCTGCCCCCATGACCCGGACCCGGATAAGCGGAGGAAGACGACGACGATGGCTTATCTTGGACCTATTCTGAAGCGGAGGCATTTGGAATCAGTTAGTCACTTAGACTATGCAAACGCGCTCCAAACTGGTATTCCTAGCTCAGTATTAAATCAGCAGCCGGTTGTCCAGAACGCAGCTGCTAGGTTCCTGATGAACACAAATAGACGTAGCCACATCACCCCAGTCCTTGCGCGCCTTCACTGGCTCCATGTCGCATTCCGTGTACAGTTTAAGTTGCCGACTTTTGTTTTCATGCGCTTGTTGTAGTCAGCAGATCACCTCATGCTTTGCGCTCCACGGATGTGCTATGAATCGTGGTGAGCGAACATTTGTCCATGCTGCCCCCCAGGTGTCAAGTGCACTGCCTATTATTGTAATAGGCTCCCTCTTTGGCGGTTTTCAATTCTCGTTTAAAAACCCACTTTTATGGGTTGGCTTTTAACTTGCTACTTGTTGGCCAGTTTCCCTATTTTATTGTCTTATCTGTGCTTTTAGTGTTTTTTATCTTTGTTTATTGTTTTTAGTTTGTTGTATTTGCCTGTGCAGCACTTTGGACAGCTCATGCTGTATTTGAAATGTGCTATACAAATTAAATGGTATGGTATGGTAAATGACATAATTTAATTTGCAATTAATCAATTTTTTTGTTTGTTTATTTGTTTTGTTTACCTTTACATCACAATATCATGAAAGTCCAACTTCACAAAAACTAGAAGTGGCAGAATGACAAAAAAATAAATAAAAAAGGCGATAAAACCATGTTTAATAGTAAATGTGACCACAATGTTACAAAGGTTAGAGTGGTAGGTGCATGTTTCCAACACAAAGTCCCACTGGTCTTTAGCTAAGACTTTTCTTTAGCTTTCAGATCTGACAAATGTCCAGGCTGGGGTGGGAAGGTAACGTCTGATGGCATCAGGAAATTGTGGTCGAACAAAGGCAGGAAGTTAAGAGTACAGTTCACCCCATTAAGGAGGCAAACATGCACTTCAAAACAACTATGGAAAATTAAAACAATAGAGGACAGGTAGCCATCTCTTTGCTATTCCCATTTCTCTCTTTGCCAAACTTGTAAACGAGGCTGGAGTTGAGCCACAAACTTGTAGTCCTGGAACAAAAACAAGTTTAGCTGCCAAATCTGCCTAGATGTTTCTGCTTTGCCTGCATTGCTTATGGATAGTTACTTCAACCTATGAAGCTAAAACACACAACAGCATTGAGCCTAGCTAGGCTAACACTTTCTGATTTCTATGTTCATAAATGTTACACTAAATTAGCCCCGCCCCATCTAGACCACTTTCACTTAAGCCTCATGTATGGTTGAAAGTTTAAAAGGATTAGATTGATTATTATTTACCAATTCTTAGTGTTTTAAGTGCTAGACCCTCTAAAGGCAAAATATCTCGGAGAAAAAAAATTCTTCTTTTCTTGGGAGACTTGAAAAGACTTGACCTATCCAGTAGCACGCCATTTCAATGACTTTTCACACCCTATGTCTTCACTCAGATTCCAGGGAATTGAACATATTTCATTACATAAAGGAGGTGATATAGATTTTTTTTAAAAACACTGCCAGAGGGAACTGTTCTGGATCTACACGTTGAAAACATTTCAACCACTAGGTTTAAATGAGGATTTTGAGATGTCTGTGTTTCTTTAAAGAAAGCATACACTGCTGTGTTTTCATATACTTTATTGCCTAGCGTTATGATAGCCTTTTTTAGCTTAACGTCTGCAATGTATAAATCTCTCCCCTCTTGAGCTGATTTAGAATGTTTTTAATGTTAAGTGCACTGTTTTCATTGACTGAGACTCTATTTCCCATGATGCTCTGCTGTATTCAGCCACACAAGTGTTTGACATCAACTGCCCTGTTTAACTAAGGACTGTTTTGTGTGAACCTCCACAACTTCTGATGAAGGTCTCTGACCGAAAACTCGACTAATAAAGCTCTGACATTGCAGACTGTAGTGTGCGGATTCGTATTCTGTTCTTTTCTTGTGAGAAAATGTATGTGCTACATTAATAGACAATATTTATACAAATGAAATTGAGAAGACAGCTAACAGTGGTCTCCTAATTAGTGATATAAGTGATCATCTACCAATTTTTATAATACATAAAAATGTATTCAAAAAACCTAAGGAGTTAGATCAGATAAAACGTGTTAGAATAAGGACAGAGGATGCTATAACAGCATTTTGTAATGACTTGTTGAAGGAGAACTGGAGTGGGGTTTATGTGAAGGATGTGAACGTGGCATATGATACGTTCTTAAAAACATATAATTTTTTCAACCACAGAGAAAAGAAACACAGCTAATATAATGGTAGCTTTTAAAAAAATACATGTAGTACAATATATAAAACTATGATCATAGAGCAACATAACCAGATTAGTATATTAGCATGTTAGCATTGGTAGCTTGGTCCTTCTTCCCATAATGTTTCCCAAATTAGCAGGTTAGCCTAATCTTGATTGGTTGGGTGAAATTGCAAAAACATGATGGTTGTTTTAAAATAATTGGTTTGTTTGATATAGCTACATAAGCTAATGTTTAATTTGACTCATTGTTACAAATTACTCAAGTCACAAATTTTACACAAAAGGCTCTTAACTCAGTTATTTACTGTGACATAAATGTTCTTTTTTTTTTTTTTTTTACAAAATTATGAATTAAAAAACATTTTCATTGAGTTAATGCTAACTGACGCTATTAGACTCCTTGAATGTTATTGTTTATATCTGGGTATTAGCGCGCACACAAAAAGCTGGAGAAACCCTCAGCATACAATTAGATAGCTATAACTTGTGTCCAGACATGTGGGGCAGATATTTTACTTTTTACTCTGTCATGAGACGTTAGCTCCGACAAACTCTCTTCGTGGCGTTACCATTACCTTTGACGTATCCTATCTGCTGGAAACCTGTAAAATTTTATGTTACTGTCTTTCTTTCGTCTACTTGTGCAGCCTGCAGCGCTGCATGTGTTAATTATGCTGATAAGTTTTATTTCACTGTGATTTAGCTTAATTTATTCACAACTGACAGACAGTAACAGTGGTGGTCATTGGGGATATACCAGAAGCTCGGGACGGGATCGCGAGCGTGTGATGTCATGCATCGAGGGTCTATAGCACTGAGAAAGAAGACATCTGACAGGAGCGGTACACAGCATGTGAGGAATATTTTTATATAGATTATTTATACTCAATGGGTATTGTTTAAGGCTGTTGAAGATTATTGAACCAAATGACAGCTGACTTTAGTATTTTCCATTTTACAGCTAAATATTCCCCTGGAAAAGGGAAACAAACTAATCCAGCTTGTTCATTTGCAAGGAAACACTAGTAAATTTGCTTAGCTTCTGTCAGTACACACTGGAAATAGGATAAAACCAATGGTGAGGTTTGAACACGTGGTGTGTGCGTAATGTTATAGTTTATCTTGACCTTAACAACCTGACATAATGGTAAATACAAAACACAACCTAGCAGGTAATATTTTGTTAATGATTTAAGAAATCTGCAGGTGTTTGTCTTCATAATTTTCTGTCTGTTTGTCCCAAACAGACGTTTAAAAGCCAGATTTGGTACTGGTCCTCTTACCTCTGAACGTGACACTAGCCAAAGGGTCCGAACGTCTCAAGTTGTTGGCCCGCTGAAGAACGCAGCGTAACATGGCAAAAACTGAGAAGTCTGTGAGGTTCTATCAAATCAGAATAAACGACAAGTGACTGAACGATGGGTGACGGAACAATGCGTCACATCACCAGATAAACAAGAGGAGGCTTGGTGGCAGCAAACAGAAAGAAACAGGGTCTTTAAAGGTTTTCCCAAAAGTCATACAGAGATCAAAAAAGGTCAAGCTGTTTGTCCACAAAATGTTCCTCCAGTTTGTCTCCTCTGTATATGAGTTAATAGGATAAAATCCAGCTTTCCTCGGTAGAAATTTGTGTTGACCACGCTGGTTTCTCTAGTTTTCTAATTCTCCGACACCCTTGTTGGGAGCAAGCATGTACACACACCTCACATCCAAAGGAAATCTCAACATTTCCTGTGCTCTTTTCCTCTCTTATCTCCTGATTGTTACTCCCTCACACAAATATTTGCCAGAATAAAATTGACTTTACTTGCCTTACAGCTTTCTGTCATTTAATCCATATTATCTCATGCTTTGGGTTGATTTTAATCTGTTATTTTCAGTAAACTAACAGTCCTTTCTTAATTCAGCATGTTCTGCAGAGGACACCAATCACTCGATTCATTATACAAATTAATTACTTGAGATTAGGACTGAACATGTTTGCAGATAATAAAATTTAAAACTTGTGGTACTTTTTATGTAACAGTTCAGAAAATACATCTTTATATAGAGATGGCATCAATTGGCATCCAATGTGGGCAGCACAGTAAGAATTTGGTAACAATTTACAATAAGGGCCGTTTTATTAACATTACGTAAAGGTGGTGAAATTACACAAACACCATAGCGCCATCTAGGGCATGGAGGTTGTAGTTGCAACAATAGAACAAGGTTTCCAGCTGTCCAGGTTCTCTGCAGATATGTGAAATGTTTTTTTTTCTTTTTGGGTCCATCTGTTGTAGACTCAACCTGAACTCACTCTAGTATTATAGTTTTGTATTGGTCGTTCCTCTTCTGAGAAGGATAACAACATCTTCTGGACTCAGAAGCTGCTTGACTTGCCGAGTCCATCATTTTTCACAGTAGGGAGACTAAGTTTCCTCCCTTTCCGGTTGGCTCATGGGTCCCCGGAAGAATGAAAAAATGAATGCAAGTCAATGGGGCTAAAAACCTTATTTTCTAATCCACTTTACCTTACGCCCTGGATCGCACATATGTTGTACTGCAATTTAAATGAAATCTAATGATGTGTGTTTCGACCACGCCAGTCACATACTTTGAGATTTATTAGCTTGTACAGTTCGTAATTAGCACAACTACAAACAAGACATCAGCACGTCGCATATGCATGGTGGCGTAGTGGTTAGCACTGTTGCCTCGCAACACGAAGGTCGCAGGTTCGAAACTCGGCTGCGGCCTTTCTGCGTGGAGTTGCGTGTTCTCCCCATGCATGCGTGGGTTTTCTCCGGGTACTCCGGTTTCCCCCACAGATCACAACATGCCCTATAGGTAAAAAAAAAAAAAAAAAAAAAAAGAAAAATTGTAAGTCGTTTTGGGTAAAAGCGTCTGCTAAGCACATAAACATAAACATATGTGACGTCACCACAGAATCTCCTCTCCCCTGACGTAGCTGCTGCTTACCACATGACCAGAGTTATGGTGGTTCTTTCCTCCTGAAGGAAGGATTTGAAGTTTGCTGAACTCACAGCCATTTTCCTTCTGTTTTTCTCTGTGTCTGGTTTGATGATGTCACTTTCGTGAAGAGCATTTGCAGTCCTGGACTTATTTTCACACAAAACCTAGAATAGCGTTTCACCCCCGTGCGAAAAATAAGCACATTCTTGGTATCAAAATGCTTCTTTAAAATTCATGGTCCGGAAGGAGATGGGCGTGACTTAGGCTCCCTATGTCAGCCTTGCTGTGCTGAGTGGACTGTGTGGCCATTCGCAACGGCACCCTCTAGTGGCTGGTAGATGCAAACTTAAACCCAGTGTCGTGCCCGTCAAAAAAAAATTTGATTATTTTTGTAATTAAAACATAACTTTTAAAGGAAATACTATACCTTCTTTCTACACACCTCTAAATGTCCTGTGGAGGTATTATTTTAAAAACAGTATATAATTTTTTATTAAATTGTTAATGGTAGCCTTCTAGGTCTGGGGTTGATGAAAAAAAGTTTAAAGTTCAAAGTTTATAGGAGTGACAATGTCTTGGCTTGATTCAACCCTTCATACATTTTTTAGTTTTTGCTAAAGCTTTAGAACAGCTTAGTGTTGTTGTTTTAATGCGTAATATAACGATTGGTGGTTGTGCTAATTAGCATTAGCATGGGAAAAATGTTTAACCAAATAGACATGTTTATGTATTTATGTTGATTTATTTTTTATTTAATTCATTTCTATCATCAAAGGCCAACTGACAGTCAGTGGTTTTACATCACTGATAAACCGATTCCAACAATCCTTGAAAATCTTGTCACGAGCTTCGGGTTGTGGTACAGTGTAGATCTCAAAGAAACCAAGCACCTGGAATAACAACGGCTAAACACAATTATTAGCCTCAAGTTCTTGGTGGTTTTAGTTTGGGCTGGTGCCTCGGTTAATGTGGCCAATAACCATTTACAAGGTTTCACTATCACAATCGTTTAGAGAGGTTGGTGAATCTGTATGTGAGAAAATGGCTTGAACTATCAAGATGCCTGAGCAGTATTGTGCTTTTTACTGAAGGAGTGCTCTTGTTGCCATTCTCAAGCTTGGTGGAAGAATTTAAATGTGCCAAGGTGAGGCTCTCACAGAGTCAGGGGACCCTGTGGTGATGGCAGTGGCTCCACTCTTAAAACAGGGATAAAGTAGCTAAAGCTGGCCATCACTGGTCATATCCAACAAGGCAGAGGAGGTTTAGGCTTGGGAGAAAAAAACACCCAGGTGACAAAAGGAAACTCCTAGCAAACAATAAGCAATGGTAGAAGAAATATAACGACGATATATGGGCTATGGCTTTAGGACAAGCAAAGCAGGGCTCCTGATGAAATGGAAGAAGAGGAAGCTCACTTGGAAGGAGCTCTGGAGCATGGAATTATCCGAGCTTCGTTATCATCTAACATCTCTGATAGAGAAGACCCTTCAGGCCAGCAAAATTTGCTTGGCTAAAAATTGTAAAACTGGCAAAATTATCTAATTTTTTAATGTATTTGCTAGTTTTAGGATTTCTAGCCAAGCAAATTTTGTTTACACCGTTGGCAGATTTTTATTTTTTTTTTCTCAAAAGAAGGGCATTTTTGATCATATTTAAGAATATTTACCTTATTTTTTATTTCTTTTTACACTAAAAATAAGATAAAATGTCTAAAAATTAGGATTTTTTCAACTTTTTTCTAGTGTGTGTGTGTGTGTGTGTGTGTGTGTGTGTGTGTGTGTGTGTGTGTGTGTGTGTGTGTGTGCATGCCACAGGCACCAGTCCTTATATTACAGGGAACCCTTTGTGTTGAGGTTGTGTCATGAGTTCATGACGGGGTCATTTCTGGGAGCAGAGAACAGATGGATTATATCTCCTGCTGACCAGTTTTTTATTACATATATATATTCATATTGCATAAACAATATGCTGATAGTTAAAGTGCAAGTCACCCCCTACCAGAGTATTACTCCACTTCCACTTCCTGTTTGAAAAATGCAGCAAATGCTGTTGCCTAGCAGACCGAGAGGGTGAAGTTGCTAACAAATACACACACACACACACACACAGGCTCCCAACGACATTGTGGCATCATATGGTACCAGCTAACGTTCTAGGGTACCTCTTAGCCAATAGCGATGGCAGATTTAAATTCAGTGCAGAGGTTTTTACCTGACAACGGTACAACGCTGACAGTTTTAGGTAGAAATTTTAAATTTTAACTAAAATGCACTAAAGTGCTAAATTATTGACTACACGTGTCTGCAGCACGATTAGACACGCGTTTAAATAGTTCATCAGAAGAAGTAAGTTGATTTGGGGGTGACTTGCTCTTTAATTCTGTGTTTAAAAAGAATCTGCATTTATGTCCAAGATGGTCGGATGAGGTAAAGTTGCAGCATCGGGAGCTGAGGAGACCTGGAAACATCCATATAACACAGCAGACTGTACTTATTGAGGACGCTTAGGTCCTTCAGTGTCTGTAGCAAGATGCTGCAGATCTTCTAAAAGTCTGTTGTTGAGAGTGTAATCTCTTCAGCCATCGTCTGTTGGGGTAGTAGCATCAGAAGCAGGGACCTGAAAAGGCTCAACAGCCTAATAAAAAAGGCTGGTTCTGTTCTGGGGACGACTGTGGAACCGCTGGAGGAGATAATGTAAAGAAGGATTCTTCAGAGAATCAAGGAAATGATGGACAACCCTGAGCATTCTCTTCACAAGACTGTCCGACAACAGAAGAGTGTCTTCAGTCAGAGGCTTCTTCAGCTTCGCTGCAACACTGACCGCTACTGGAGATCCTTCCTGCCAACAGCCATTGTAATATACAATAACTCCTTGATGACTTGATTATTATTATTATTCTGAGCTACTACAGCAATCAATTTCCCTCTGGAATTAATAAAGTATTTTTGAATTGAATTGAATTGAATAAACATCAATGAGAAATGTGATCCAAACACAGCAACCCAATCAGACAAATGTCTAATTGAACATTAGCTTATATAGCTATATCAAGATAACTTTTTCCAAAATAAATAACTGAGAAATGGCATTAATTGTTTTGGTCACATTTCAAATAACTGAACAAAAACACCAGCAAGTTAATAATTAGGAAGAAGTGAATTCTTAAGAAAATTGGGTCGATAGAGACAACAGTTAGCAGAACCGACTCCATATCTGTCAGAAAAATCTATTTTACTGAAAACCATCAGTGATGATATGCAAACAAAATAAATAATAAAAAACTGAATAAAATGTCTCTAAAAGATCATCATTGAACACGTGGTAGATATTTTCTTATTTCTGAGCCTAAATGGTGCACCAGCTATCCCTAAGGCCACATACCAGTGTCAGACTGGTAGACCCTATAGGAGCTGTCGGGGTCTCAGGAGGATAATCCCTGCTGAGAGAGTGGTGGTGGCTATAAACACAGCCTGGATTTCCTGGCAACACACTGGATATCCTGCTGTCCTGTCTGTCCCTACATCCTAGCTTTTTCTCCGTACCTCTCTTCCTCTCCTTCTCCTTCAGCTCCACCCAACAGATATAAAATTCACTCCTCAAATGTCCTCCCAGCTGTTTCACAGGGATTTGTTTTAAATACAAATAAATAACCAGATTAACATGCAGTTTTCTGCTCTTTCATTGAAGTTTATGATCACAGAAGCACAGTCATACCTTCATAATTGACGCTGCAGTAGGCATCACTGATGTCATCGTCCGGTGTCTGCAGACGCTCCGCACACAGAATAAACACACGCAGCATGGCTCAAACACCACTCATACAGATCCTTTAAAACCCATCAACACACACTGTGGTCCATACGAGGGTGGTAGTAAATCCACAAGGTGCCGAGGAAAACAGAGGAGATTCGGTAAAAAAGATAGAAATTAAAGTGATCAAAAGAGAGAGAGGAAGTGAGGGAAGAGGACTAGACTGGTGGATCTGCAGCGCTCAGTGCACTCACCCCTCCATCCCCCCTTCGTCCAATAATTTGCACCAGCTGACTCATGCATGCATACACTCTGTCCCTTCAATCACAGCAGCTTAAAGGGACATGCCCCTGGACCAAACCAGAACTGTCAAGAAGTTCCTGCATGTGCCCATCTATCCAGATTTGTCCAGAGTGACAGCATCATCTCAGTATGAGCTACATGGAAGAGAAGCAGTAACAATATTCAGTGTTCTTTTACCATGCAAATGTTATTAGGAAGTAGTTTGCTAAAGGGGTTCTGGGAGAACTTGTTTTTACAATAGGAAACTGTTCTTTGAGCCTCCACATAAAATATGAAACTTTGCTGTGGCTAAAAATGGCCCAGGAGCCCTGAGAAATGACCAAACCCCATAATAAAGCCCTACAATGGAAAGACTGGTTTGCCCCACCCACTCACCCAGCACATGAATATTAAATGAATATGAACAATCAATAACACCCCCCACCCCACCCCCACCCCCATTAGCAGTAGCTTGGTATAACATTATCAGTAGCTTGAGCTAGTGTTACAAGTAAATGATAAATGACCCGCACTTGTACAGCGTCTTTCAGAGTAAGAGGACTCCGAAGCGCTTTACACTAAAGTGTATCATTCATTCACACACTGATGTAGCCACAGCTGCCCTGGGGCGCACTGACAGAGGCGAGGCTGCCGAGCACAGGCACCACCAGTCCCTCCGACCAACACCAGCAGACAAGGCGGGTTAAGTGTCTTGCCCAAGGACACAACAGCACAATTTGTAGCTTGGTATTGCATTAGCTTTAGCAGAAGCATTAGCTAGTGTTAACAGTTGCTTAAGCTAGCAGTTGCTTTGGGTAGTGTTTTTATCTGCTTTTAGCATTACCAAGATTAATATATTGTCAAACTTTATACTTATGTAGCCTATAATCATCTCTTAGGAGGGTTCCTAGCCTACGCTAACTTGTCTCCTGACCTTACAGGCTGAGCTGGCCAGGTCATCCTACAGAGGAAGCTAACTTCAGTGAGGATGTCATTCTTTTGGTCCTAATGTTGTTGAGCTCTTTTTTACCACCGCAGACCAGAGCAATCAGCTCATTACCAGATCGAGCTTCTGAGAGAAACGTTGTCCCACAACGGGATTTTTCATTTATCTTTCGAGATTTTACAAAACTTTCTCCTCCTTATTTCTAGCCCCATGGTAGTGGCAGACTACATGGGAAGGACCCTATAGCTACACTTATAAGAAAAGCCATCGAGAAGAGAAACTAAAATGGTTTCTGACCACATCTAGACCAATATTTCCCAGTTTCTGTAATGATAACACTTTTGATTGTGTGTGTTTAAATAGCAGACATGAGGACATGGGCCATGTAACTGAGTTCAGCCTAATATGGTGGAATGCCGGTAGTCAGAGAGAGTAGAACTTTTGACTTTCATCGAGTTTTATTCCTCTTTTTTCTCCATTTATTGGCTGTTAGACCTCTGACCTTTAGGTTGTAGGTTCCCATCAGTGAGCAAGGAGCACGAGTCAAAGCAGATGAGAACAACTGTTGGTATTCAGGGTGGAAAATGGTATGAGGGGATTTCTGTCACCCTCTATTTATAAACTGACCCACTTGGCTGCTGTGTATGAGCGTGTCTGTGTGTCCCCGTGAGAAGCTTGCTCGTTTTAAGGAAAGACAATATGATAAGAAAGTAATCCCCACAATACAATGTTCATGATAATTTAAGAACACATATTTACTCTCTAAATTATTTGTCATAAAACAGAAATACAGACTTTCTTTTTCTAGATTTTTATAATTATTTCTGCTTTAACTGCTAATATCCACCTAATGTGACAAGAATAAATCTTCTTTTTTTCATTTTGTTCTTTCTTAATTCAAAAATTGCTCAATTTATGTAGAGAAACTTTATATGTTTTCTTTATTTAAAATTTCATAAAAAGTGTAGATTACCTGTTGTTTATCTCAGTTCATATGATAAATCATGTGTAAAACACGCTTTGGTACTTTTACAGTATTTAAAGCTCTAAATATAAAGATTGTAATTTTTTTTTATTTCAAACTGTTTTTTTATGATATGCAGAAAGTCACATAATAATGGATTTTATTGGTAGAGTGGCTGCAGCATTACAACAGGATTTAATGATATACAGCTGATTTTATGTATCAGAGTTATTATGACATCATTAACTCAACTCAACTCAGTACCCTGAAGCATCAGATTCTAATTAAACTCTATTTTAATCACTGGAATTAGTTTTACTCTGAAAAGTTCACCATAAGTGTCAAATTTCATTTGGTTCAGGCCTGCAGAGCACACTTTCCTCCATCCCAGCAGTTAAAGAGTATTGATCGTATGAATGTTCCTCTTTGTGCGATTTAATTTCCTCTCAAATTACAGAAAAGCTGCATGAAGGAAAAAAAGAGCTGCATCATTGAGCTTCATCTGAACGGTAATCTCATTTAATCTGAACATCATCACTGGTATATTCTGCCACTCAGTGAGGTTGTCAGTCACTTTGAAGTTTGTTTCTGTGTAAAAGTTCAGAGAAATGGAGTCCAGAACTGATGAGCTAACCACTAGTCAGAGCAAAGAGACCACCTTGTGCTGCCGAGGCATTAAAAGCTTCAGTCTTTAAAATTTTCTAAGCATGTCATGCGCAATTATTTTATAAACCTACACACCTCCTGCAGTTTCACCTCACTCACCAGCAGCTATGTTGAACTTCTTGTCTAGAAGCATCCTTTCCAGGAGTGATGCTGAAAAACTAGTTCATGCATTTATTACATCAAGACTGGATTACTGTAATTCATTACTATCAGGAAGTCCACAGAATGTAGTTACAAATCTTCAGCTTGTCCAAAATGCTGAAATCAATAAATCAATCAGAATTATTTATACAGCACCTTCTACCACCTTAGCAGAGGCCCAAGGTGCTGAAAGGCACATAAAAACTAGGATAAAAAAAATCACGGTAGATAAAACAGAATAAAAATAGTAGTAGATAAGTACAATTAAAAGCCATGCAGTACAAAAAACATAATACAAAAGCCAGTGTCAAGGGTGTTGGGAGAAAGTTAACGGACAAAAGTGAGTTTTCGGGTGAGACTTAAACTCCTGAAGAGGAATAGCTTGCTTCACAGCTAGAGGGAGCTCATTCCAAAGAGTTGGAGCCAATATCAGTTGGAGTTTTGATGAGAATTAAAAAGAGAGATCACATCTCTCCTGTCTTTAGCTTCCCTACATTGGCTACCTGTTAAATTCAGAATAGATTTTAAAGAGCAAGTCACCCCCTACAAGAAACTTACTTCACTCCCTCTTCATGTTTTAAAAAATGCAACAAATGCTGTTGCCTAGCAGACCGAGAGGGCGGAGCCGCTAACAAATACACATACACACACAGGCTCACAACGGCATTGTGACATCATAAGGACCAGTTTACATCATAGCATACCTCTTAGCCAATAGCGGTGGCAGATTTAAATTCTAATGCAGTGCAGAGTTTTTACCTGACAACGACACAACACTGGCAGTTTTAGGCAGAAAATTACAATTTTAACTAAAATGCACTAAAGTACAAAACTATTAGCTATACGTGTTTGCAGCACGATTAGACACACATTTATATAGTTTATCAGAAAAAAGTTGATTTGGGGGTGACTTGCTCTTTAAGATCCTCCTTCTCACATATAAAGCTCTTAATAATCAAGCACCATCATACGTCGGTGATCTGATTGTTCCATGTGTTCCTAACCGAGCACTTCGCTCTCACTGCCGGTTTACTGGTTCACAGAATATCTAAAAATAGGATGGGAGGCAGATCTTTTAGCCATCAGGCTCCTCTCTTGTGGAACCAGCTCCCAGCTTCAATCCGTGAGGCAGACACCTTGCCCTAGACACCTTATCTAGAAGGCTAGGTTATCCAGAGTTATCTCTGTAATTATGCTGCTATAGGCTTAGACTGCTGGAGAACATACTGACCACTTTCCACACTCTACTAGCTTCTTCTACAGTTTCTCTCTAATAGCATTATTAGTCCGTGACTTGATGCAATCTGCTGGGTTCCTTATATACCGTAAATCCTCTAATACAGGCCCGGGCCTCTATTTGACTCAAGCTCATCAAGCTCCAGGCCTTTATTGGAAGGAGGGCCAGTATTAGAGGCAGGCCTCTATTTCCATTTGAGCAAAATGAACTAATGTTCATTGGAGTTTTTGACAATTAAAATTGCGCCCACATTTTCAAAGTTAAACACATTTCTTTTAACAACGGTAGTTTCTGCTTCAGCCATCTCCCCCCTCCCCCTGCTTTAGCCCTCTCCCCCCTCCCCCTGCTTTAGCCCTCTCCCCCCTCCCCCTGCGCAGCGGCCGCAAACTCACTGATGCGCCTGCAGCCTCTCGGAGTTCCTGCTGCTCTAAACATTAAAATAATTATTTCATTTTCTGTTCCTCACTTCTGATGACCTTCAATGGTGTCTGTTTGTTGCAACAGCAGGTACAAAAACTAACTTGTTTTTATTTTGACTATTTTTCTGTCCTGCCTGTTTATTATCTTCCTGCATCTCCTCTCAATCCTAAAGAAAAACTGCTACCTGGGTTCATATATATTCACCTCATGAGTTACCTTTGAACTGCAGTTCTAAAAGATCTACCGACCGCAAAAACAGCGGAGTGCTCGCTGTTTGTCGGCCGTATCAGTGATCAGTGCGTCGGAGGACAAGGTGATGCGCGCAGCGCCCCGCTCCACAGCATGCAGCAAACGCATCAGGCGCAAATAAAAGACAGAAAACATTAAAGGAAATGAACTGACATGAACGATCGCGTGTTAAATTAGTTTTTGAGGTGGCGACACCTGATTGTTACTGTGGCCGTGCTCAGGAGGCAGATCTACCGACCGCGAAAACAGCGGAGCGCTCCCTGCTTGCCGGCCGCATCAGGGACAAGTTGATGCGCCCCGCTCCACAGCAGCGATACACATCAGGCGCAAATAAAAGACAGAAAACATTAAAGGAAATGAACCGACATGAACGATCGCGTGTCAGTGCCTACGGTCTGGCACAGCGCGTTGCCCCCCCACCCTCACCCCCTGAGCGCAGGAGCTTGTCACCTGCTGACAGCAGGCTGCTGTCTTTTCCGAGGGCTGCATCTTGCCGGTCATTATCACGTGACAGCGACTAGTCGACGACAGGCATAAAAAGTCACTATAGTGAAGTTGACTAGTTCATACACCCCCTACTGCTGCTCTCCAGAGTGTTCTGCAGCATAATCAGCACGTTCTCTTTGAACTTGATAGTGTAATGACCTGGCTGGGGTTGTAAGCCAGGTGCATTCTGGGTATTGTGTCATATGTGTTTCCTATCATTCTGCTAGTTCCTATGTGCTGATTTGCGTGTTGTGTGAGTGTTATGTAAGCCACAGGGAAGGTGATGTGTGTTCTGTGGAGCGGGTTGAATTAGCATGGTTAACTGACACCGTGACTCTGTGTGGTAGGAGCGTGATAGAGGATCGTGTCTGTAGCGTTACAAAGCGTTGAAGAAAAAGCTTAATAAAGGTCTGCGTGAACGTCTACTGCCTCCTGCTGGTTGATTTGGGGACTATAACCCTGCCACCGGGACGCTCATACTTGCTTGTTACTACATTCCACCCGGCCACAATAAGAGACCGGCCATTATTTACCTAAACTAACTCTGACACCGGCCACAATTGGAGACCCGGCCTTTAATTGAATACCGGGCTGTATTAGAGGATTTACGGTAAGAAACTTTTTACTGACTGGCGTAATTGACTGAATTCTATTGGAATGTTTACTTTGTGAAGGGCCTTGAGACGACTCTTGTCATGATTTGGAGCTATATAAATAAACTGAACTGAAATTTAATTAGTGCATCCATATTGGTCAGGTTCAACAGGAGCTGTTTAATATTTGTGGAGAAATAACTGCACTTCAAGTCTGACATAAATATTAGGTCTTATACGAACAATCATACAATTTTGTAGATTATAAATAAAATGAGAGAAATGTAAATATGTCTATAGTTATCTAACAGATCAATGAAAATTATAATTTTACAACAAATACAGATGCGTTTTGATTTTCTAAAGTATTTCTGACTACTTTGTTGGTTTTTAGCTATTTTACTTGATAGAAATGCAACTCCTGATTGAGAAATTATGATTTCTGAAAGGTTCTACAGCTTTGCAGAAAGGAGGATGCTGGTTCAAGTTGCAGTCTTTCTGTATAATGTTAGCATGTTCTCCTCATGCATTTGTGGGTTTTCTCCAAGTTCTCATGAAAAAGCATGCATGTCAGGTTTGTTGGAAACTTTATATTGTCCCTAAATGTGAGTGTGTGACTGGTTGTCTCTGTGTGTCCCTGATGTGGACTGGAGACATGATCAGCCGCTAGCCACAGAACTGTTGGAATAGGCACCAGCTCCCTGTCACCCTAGTGAGGATAAAACAATTCAGATAATGTATGTTTGGACCCCTCATACAACCGCTTGTCTGCCATA
Organism: Nothobranchius furzeri; assembly: GCF_043380555.1. Taxonomy (NCBI): domain Eukaryota; kingdom Metazoa; phylum Chordata; class Actinopteri; order Cyprinodontiformes; family Nothobranchiidae; genus Nothobranchius; species Nothobranchius furzeri. Next base: position 85,670,115 of record NC_091742.1, read on the forward strand.
AATCTTAAACACAGTGAAAATAAAATTATTCAGGCATTATTCCAAGTTAAGCTGATCACTTATAATTGGTGTCAATTTAGAACACATTTTGGAATCCATGAATAAAATAGGAAAATAACAGGAAAATAAATTAAACAAAAATGCATGTTTTGATCAAAGACTTAACATTTTACATACTATGACTGTGAAACAAACATGCCCTCTGTGTGTATGAAGGTGAATTTGAACCTTGTGGTTTTCCGTCTGATTTACTGTGCAGCACTTTGGTCAGCTGGCACGCTGTTTTTAAATTTGCTGTACAAATAAATATGGTATGGTATAGAATTTTAATTACTTTTTACTCGAAAAAAATTTGTGTTTGTGAAGTGTCTTGTGATTTTTTTTCTAGAAAGGATAAATAATTATTTTTTTTTATTTGAAACGGGCAGTAAATAATTATTTTTCCCCTGAAATAAGACAGATTTACTCAGGAAGCATTTAACATGTCAAAATTAAACATATCTTTGGCACACGTGGAGCCCCTTTCTTTTTTTTAATCCTTTATAAATAAATACTTCAAACACGCAAGATAAATAATTATTTTTTTTTATTTGAAACGGGCAGTAAATAATTATTTTTCCCCTGAAATAAGACAGATTTACTCAGGAAGCATTTAACATGTCAAAATTAAACATATCTTTGGCACACGTGGAGCCCCTTTCTTTTTTTTAATCCTTTATAAATAAATACTTCAAACACGCAAATAAATACAAAAAACAAACAAATAAAAGACAGTTGTAGTTCATACTCCACGCCAGTTGGGGGCGTTATCTCGTTGTTTGCCTAAAAGATTCGATGCAGAAAAGATTTTAAAAAATAAACACCACAAACACCATCAGCAATTGAATTCAACTTACGAACAGTGAGTAAAACGTTACCTAGTCGTGATACACACACACATAGATACTTTTTTTTTTACCGATAACGGGAATTATTTTGACCGTTAGTTTACCGCCAACTAACCGAATACTAACGATAGCACATGCTAATAGTAAAGCTAACTTAAAGGAAGAGAACATTAACCAGTTACTGGCGTTTCTTCGGCCTCATTTATGTGTTTAGCCGTTTCTATTTGACGCTTCGTGTATACCCCTTTCTCTGTTGACTTGGTTGGACTTCAAACTTAACACGCAGAAGCAGCCCGTAGAGCTGATTCGGGGCAGGATGGATCCATGTTTTCCTGCCTCCTCTGGTCCCGTTCTGATGGCCCTGTGTGAACTGCAGCCTGTTCTTAGCTGACCAGAGAGACACCCTGTGTGGTCTTCTCTTCCTGGAGTCCATCTGGAGCAGCTGATGTGCTTCAGGGAATATTTCTGCAAGTTGGAACCAGTGGGTTTCCCTGTTAATCCTAGAGAAGGTTGTAGGTCAAAATCCCAGTACATTAACAGTTTCTGAAATATCCAGATCAGTCCGTCTTACACCAACAAGGCCCTCAAATCCCCTTCTTCCCTATTTTGATGCTCAGTTTGAACTTAAACACGTTGTCTTCCTAGCGTCCATGAGCAATGAGGTCCTGCTGTGATTAGATGCGTAGAATAATAAAGCGAATGAACAGTGTGTAGCTCTTTTATCCTGGAAGTGTTTTGTCACTACAGCAGACAGAAATATAACTGCAAGAAGGCAGAAATCAAAAATCAACTGTAAAAACCTTAATCTGAGTTAACTTCTTGGTTTTGATTTGATAACTATTTTGTTCATGCATTGTTAACTTTTGGGAATAAAGGTAAATCCATCTTATTTTCTGCTCTAAAATCTCTTTATCAAATGAGACATAACTTTTTCTTAAAGGCACAATGTGTGATTTTTTTTTTTACCAGTTTACTATCAAATCCTGTGTTTCCAGTTCACAAACTTGTCGTCTCACCAACATCAATTCAAAACATTCCTCTCAACTTGAAGTTATACACTTTTATATACATTTACTATGGTCGAGGCTCCACTGTCATCCACCATCTTAAAATACAGCAGCTGTTTTGGGACAAACGAGCTCCATGTTACCCGTTTGGACTATGGCTGTAACCAGCAGAGGGCAGCAGTGCGCCCTGGAAGCATGGAGTCTGCTAATTCAACTAAGAAATAGAAAAGAATAGCTACACTGTTGCTGTACTTGTTAGTTTGAATAAAAAAACTATTAAATCAAAAGACACATAAAATTTGTCTGTTCATCATCATGTCCAACACAAGGAAGCCACATTTGTTCAGACCCCTGCCCACTGTTAGCTGGACTCCAGCCTCCAGTTAGTGTCTCTGACTCCCAAACACCTCAAGTTGTTCATCCGTCTTTTCCTAGTACCAGAACTCCCGATCCGGTCCCAACGTGTCCGTTCCAAAGTACTTCTACTCAAGTCTCCTCTCTTCCTGCAGCCTGTCGTCTCTCCCAACAGCGCTAGCCAGTGGCTAAATCAGCGTTGTTTACTTGATCTCCACAGCACTCTACTAACAGCGATCTAGTTCTCCACGCCTTACAGAGACGCTCCGACACAGAGGGCTTCTTCTCAAGTGTTACCTTTAGGCTTGGGTCTCCTTTTGCTGGTAATCCGTGGGAGTTTATGCACAGCATACACCGCGTCACCACGCCAGCCGTGAGCCACGATTAGCTGGTGGATAAGTCAGCATTGTTTACTTGATGTCCAGTGTGTCCCTGGCTCACCAACACTCCTGAGCCAGCCATGGTTAATGATCAGCCAGTGATTGCTCCATATCCATATAAGCTGGTAGCGGCAGCCAGTTTGTTTACATCGAGGCGCTGTGATCCATGTGAAACGGGTGTTGTGGGAAATTTTGTTCCCCTGAAATATTCTGTTTACCTTAAGCCTGGTTCATGCTTCTCCGTCAGCTCTGCAAGGGACAGACACCCATGGACTGACGGAAGCGTTTTGCTCTCATACTTCTCCGTCTCCTGGAGAGCGTTGCAAAGCAATTCCCCACCAGGACAACAGGGGGCGTAGCGCTGTTCTGTGATATCCTGTCATGTATCGGTCCAAGATAGTGTGTTTATATTGTGTTTTTTTGTATATAAGAGACTTTTAACGCGTACATATTTGTCTCTCATCGTCCTCCACCTCTTCATGCGCTCCCCACCTCTAAACCCACGTTTCCTGTCATTTCCGTCCACAAATAAAAACGCTTGCTGCGCATCTTTTCACTCATCTAGTCACGGGGGAATTAAACGTTCATTTTTTAGAGTTTTTTTTCGCGAGGTATTCTTCAAGCTTCTCCGTGTCTGCCGCTAGTTATCCTCGGCTCTGTTTTATGTTTTTGAGGGCGCAACGGCGGCAGTGTTCACGACAGCAGCGTCCTGACCAATCACAAGCTTGCGATGTCCGTCTCGACTGACGGATGTTTAGAAAAGAGAGCTCGACTCCGTCCTTCCTTGCGGAGCTCTACGGCAGGCACGCAAGGACGTTGCGTGTCTCCGCACTGACGCAGACGGAGAAGCATGAATCAGGCTTAAGGCAGTCAACAGCAAATATTTCCAAATCCACAGAACTTATTGTTCATTATGAGGACTAAACTACCTCAAATGAAAGATGGTAAAACTGAGTGAGATTACATCTTTTTACATAACTTTCAAAAATGATAAATAAGCTTGCTGCAAAAGAGTGAACAGGAATGTTTTTACTGTATCTTTTTTATTGTTTTTAGGAGGAATTACAGATAAAAATCACAAGCATAACATTATTACATTACATTACGTCATTTTCCCGTAAAAATTTATCACAAATATTGTGAAAATAGCCAGAAGTGCGATCTCCCGACACGGGGGGGGGGGGGGGGGGGGGACAGAATATTTCAGGGGAACACAATTTCTCACAACACCTGACCTCCCGGCTGACATCACCCCTCCGTGTGTGAATCGTGACCGCTTCAAGATCCAACAGAACTAGCTTGCTTCCTTCTGTTGATAAACAGTCATAATTAAAAATGCTTTTTAAAGAGGTCAAGTAGCTTGTTTTAAGCTTTATGTGGGTTAGGCTACACAGGTTGGAAATAGATAAAACATTCCAGTGTTTCCCCTAGGAATTTTTCCAGCTGTGGCGGGGGGGGGGGGGGGGGGGGGGCTTGGGGAGAAACTATGACACGTCTCTAAAACCCTTTTCAGATAGACATTCTGGAATATGTGTGGACAATTCAATCCGGTTTTTAACCGGAACTGTGTTTTCAGACACTCAGTAAAGTAAAATTTTCTAGTGCAGAGTGGAGACAACCCATAGAAGATGCTAGATAGAAGATCAACCCATAGATTTGATCTCATTTCAGAGAAAAATAGAACAGGAAAGATGCACCGAATAAATAAAATTACTAACAAACTCAGGAATCTTTCTTTGCTTCACTGTTCTGGTGCTGAGAATATCACTAATGCGGATCAAAGGAGATCCACAGATGAATGCACCTCTTATTTATTATTTGGAAACTACATTTACTGCAGCTGGCAGAGGCAGAGATTTTTTCTATTGATACACGGAATTTACAGAATCATTTTAAATGTTAAGAGGGGAAGACTGCAGGAGGGAGCGGTAAAATACAGGGGGTCCCCAGCAAAAACAAGAAACTACGAGTCTGATGAAACCCGCTGGTTTTCCATCAGGCAGTCACGGGGCAGCTCCAACGACCCAGTGGCTGTGCTAGGTCAATGTTAACGAGCCGAGGCGACGTGCTCTGCTTAAGAAGAAGTGTTATTTTCCCGCTTCAGAAGAAGCGTCCAACGTGCTTTTACGCTTTCTCCGAGACATGTCACGTCGCTAAGTTGTTAGCGCCGCGCGCTAACACGTCAATAGTGCAGCGTAGCCTGCTGGAGGTTTTAAGGGTTCAGATGAAAACACCCGACCTCTCAGGCTGCTCACACATCGATCTTAAGTTGTCGCTGTTGCTCTCATGCCGTAATACAGTATTAGATGTGGTTAAAGTCAGACATGAAAAAATAAATACATTTTACATGAATAAGTGATGCTTATCCTGGTGGGGGGAGGAAAACCTGGCCTAATAAGCACTGGAGGAAACCTGTCAAGATCGTCAACACTCATTTATCTTAATGCTATTGAAACATGTAAACCAAAAAGCATTATATCCACTGCTACCTTTCTAATTTTAAACTCAGTAACTTATGCTGTAACTTCACCTTGCCCTGCCTGCTCCTTTCTTCTTGCTGCCCGCCGGCTGTGATCACAAGCGACAACATAGTAGTTCCCGCTGCTTCTTCGGTAAACAGCGCAAAAAAAACAACAAAAAAAACTTGGGGTCTTGTAGGCGTGGCGGTGGGATTTCAGCCGTGGCGTTTATTTAGCCAGTGTGGGTCCATTTGTGAGCAGAGTTTCAACTAAAACGACCAAATTCAAAGAACTTTTAGAGACATAAATATTTTGCAGAAAATAAACATTTCAACTAAAATATAAACAAATTAAATGTTTCAGCTGGCTAAATAGATTGCTGCCGACCCCACCGAGAGTCGGGAAAGCAAGACTTAAGTTGGACGATCTTGCCACTGGACTACCAGAGCCCACTAATCAATCGTCCTGAAATGCTGTTGTAGGCCACTTCTGTTGGAGCGGCTATGGACAGATGTTTACTGAAAGAAACCTTATAATTTCGGGATATATTCAGGCTTTGTCATGTCGCAAGTTATATTTATCTTGTTTAATTGGAGCATAGAACATAGCATTAGCATTTGTAAACTAGTAACAGCCGTAATTCATGTGGGTCAGGTTAGTTTGCGATAAGATTTAAAAAAAAAAAAAAGAAGTCAGTGGGCTAGGCTGTTTGCGTGAGTGGGCGGGGCTGACTCTGGTGCAGCTCCGCCTTTGTGGTTCCGCAGCGAGCACCCTCTCTTTCAGTTTGGGAGAATATTGGCTCACCGTGGAGACGAGCCGCACGAACCATAAACGCTGCGAGTTGTGAAGCGCGTTCCATCCACGAGCCGCATCACCAAGCAGAAAGTGAATGCATCAAAGCATAAACCAAGCTTAGGAAACCCTGCGTTCAAACTCATGAGTGAGCCACCGTAGCTGCAATACTTTCTCTGAACTGCATGGCGCTAAAGAGACATTTTTTTCATCATGATTTCAATCAATTTCACACATGGGGCCTTTAAGCTAAAGTTCTTTGCACCAAATCCCTCTCAGGTAAAGCTCTGGACATTTCAATACCCTCCAGAATGAGCCGTTTCAGGGCTCTGTCACTTAAAGGAAATGAGCTTGAGCTGGCCATGCCCACCCCACCGCTACTTGGGCTGCTATTAGCTGAGAAGCTCCTTTGCATGTGAGAACAAATTTCTTTGTTGATGACATCACAAATGGGGACTATTTGAAACAGATTGTTTTGGGCACATAACTCACACAGAAAACTGATGGATGTTTGGAGTGTCTATAGAGGCAGTAGAGACCCACCTGGCAGCACAAACGGATCCAGAAAATGAGGTTTGCATGATATATCCCCTTTAATGGAGCTCATGATTTCTCCTTCTCCGGTCTGTTCTTCCAGTGACCAGGCGTCGTTTTGAGACCAATAACATAACTGCCTGAAGGGATCTGATCAACCAGGGAGAAGGAGTGGTCGAGACGACAGCTTTAACCTCTGCTGCCAAAGTTTTGGTCTCTTCAACAATCAGAAATTTTCCAACGCCATGTCTCACCACTATTCACCTCAGATTCAGAGTCATCCATCTGTGAAAGATCACAGATCACTTCCTGGTTTCGTTCCGACATTCAGCTTGAGTTCATCTGGATCTTCGACTTTTACTAACTTTAGCAGCACAGCAATATCTCCACAGCTGACTCCACCGGCGAGCTTCTGGCCTGAGCAGAAGGCTGCCTTATTGGATAAGAACATTGAGAGGTCTGTAGACGTCCCTGCTTGGAGAAATAAAGAGATGGGGCATCAGCCTTTTGGTGTGGACACTTACTCTACCGACCCTCATAGAGATGAGGTTCCTACATCAAGCACTGGCAGGATCTCTCAACCGGGGGCATCAACCTTTCAAGGACTTAAACACTCTGGTGTTGGCAGCAGCTCCAAGGACTGGTCACTGATGAGAAACACAAATGGTGATACCTCCAGGCACTTCTCATCATCTGGAGCTTCTGGTTTTGATGAAAGTAGAGTTTCATGTAGTGAACAGACAGATGATGCGCCGTTTATTCCTGAATGGAGTGAAAATTCAGTCTCAGCTCTACCGCCTGAGACCAGTCCACCCAGGTATTCTGCAGAGTCGGCTGCAGACATCTTGATGGCATTTGGACTTGTAAAAGAGGACTTGTTAGAACTTGACTCTTACCCCAAAGATGAGCTCACACCTGAAAATCTGCCTCTTATTTTGCATCAGATTAGCATTAAGAAGCGGAAAAGAGCCGCCGGAGTCTCCTCAGAGCTCCATCGTTCCACCAGCATGAGTTCAAAAACCAGTTTAGATTCCAAGGAGACGGTAATACACCAGAACAAAATGCCAAAAAGTATTCTGAAAAAAAGGAAAGTGATGGACTTTGGAGCTTCTGGCATTCCCAGTAAGGATGAGATTGAAAAGACGAGTGAAGACCGCTGTGGGAGAGGAGATGCGTCACTGTCGAACAATCAGAGACCGAGTGGTTGCAGTCAGGAGGTCCGGAGCGCTGTTGATGAGGAGAATCGTGTTCAATATGGAGAGAATCAACAGAATAGGGACCAGAAAGGTCCGGTCTCCAAAGGTCTACCACCGTCATCCATGGTTAATGACTACACGTCGTCTACACCCAGAGTCTTTCCACACACCTGCTCTCTGTGTAACAAAGAATGTGTCCACATGCAGGTGGGTCAGCTTCACTGGCTTAGTTTGTTTCTGTCTCAAAGCTGATGACAGTCGTGGCTTTTCTGATCATGTTGCTCCTGTTTTGATGACCAGGAATGGTTCTCTCATCAGAACACCAGCTTTCACCAAGAGAGCCGCAGACTTCTCCAGAAACAGTGAGTCTTCTCTTAAGCTCTTCTTTATAGATCAGCTTCATTCCCAGCGCTATGCTTAGGGGGACATGGGAGAAAGTTACAAAACAAGTGAATTGTAACGGAATTGAAGTGATGTAACTATCTAGAGTTGCATTTTAATACACTGTAAGTAGATCACTTTTTATAATCAGAAGAATAGGCTGTTTTTATCATTAGGGAGTTTAATTAAACACTCTGTATTGACTTTGAGACAAGAAAAGAGAGAGAGATGGGATCGTTTGACAATCTTTAATTTCTTAATTATAAATTCTAAACAATCTACCAGGACTACTCTGTGATGGATGAAAATGGATTTGGATGTTGTGTTGGTGCGTGTGTGTGTGTGTGTGTGTGTGTGTGGTTGGTTCAAACTCCTTAGGCTGACGTCATTGAATCTGGTAGTCTTTGTTATGACTAGATATCACGAGGCTTATAAAGTGATGACATGAGCCGCTATTTTGCCGTGTACGTACCCAGTGGGGGGCCTCCCAGGTAGATCAGGAAATGCCAGGTCTGGAGACCTCGGATGTGCGCTGGAGCTGTCGGTGCAGCGGTCGCAGCACTTCAAAGCCCGTCTGAAGGGTCGACCCCGGTACCAATCGGCGGCGTCAGCAGGTGCTCTTATTTTGAAAGGATGTTGTCTGGTTGTTGAACGACGAAAATCTCCAACTTCACAGTTCTTAGTTTAAAGAAGAAAACACATCTGGCCAGGCTGCGCTTTTCTTTGGGATGACGGTGAATAGAACTGAAGTCAAAATGGAACTGAGCTTAAAATGGCGTTGCCTTGTTTTATATCTCTGAATTGTTGATAAGTTTTAGTAAAGCGGATTGGACACTTTAAGTCAACAAGCCAGATTCTCCTGCGGCAGCCGAAAGCTCTGATTGTTTGGAACAATGTGTCATGCGTTTCTATGGAGATGAGGATCAGTCTGTCTGTGCCGTAGTCCTGTTTTCATTAAACACATAATTAGAGCTGAAACGATTCCTCGAGTACCTCGAATAATTCGAGTACAAAAAATCCTCGAGTCAAATTCTCTGCCTCGAGGATTCGTTTAATTCATATTTAATTAATTCATGGCTTTGCAAACGCACGGGGTCATGTTTCACCCGGACCGAAATAAGTGACGCACATGCCCACTGGACTGAATGCACACGCGAGTAGCGAATATAACTTAACTTTCTCTTAAGCCATGGCGGACAACTTGTACCCCGGTGGAGTGAGAAAAAGACAGAAAATGTCAAAGGTGTGGGACCATTTTTCATGTCGTAAGGTGGAAAACGTAGTCCAGTGTAAATACTGTAACAACATGGATTTAGCCTACTACAACACCACATCCTCCTTGCTGCAGCACCTGTAAATGTCACTTCTGCAAGGGAACTCGGAGCCTCTACAAGATCATGCTTTTTAGCCTGTATTTCTATATATTCTGCAGGCACTGTGCGACTTTTTCGTTTGTAGCACTCAGTTTCAGCTCACCGTACGTCTGGTAGCAACACGTCGGACTTCAAATGTGCTAAAAATAGCAGTTTTTACACAACACGTCGGACTTTTTATTGTGTTGTTGTCCGTTGTCCCTCGGGGTTTCTGCAGGAGGACACGGGTATTTATGAGTGGCGGAGGAAAACGAAAGAAAGTAAATAAATGTTTTGTGATCAGTATAATTTGACAAAACCACAGCAAACATGCTTTCTCGACAATCCTTGTTAGTGTGAGAAAAAAAAGTGTAGAAATTAAAACGGACGTGTGTTAATAGGGAAACAGCCGGCGAGCTGTTTGCGCCGTGAGCGGTTCGGGTTCTGTTTGGGCCGCAGCCGCTCGCAGCGCTACTTCAACAGTTATCCTCCTAGTTTTTGTCTGGCTTGCAGGCTAGCAGATTCTCACACGAGGAGAGAATCGGCTCAGGTTGTATACTTATTTTTTGCACAGGCATTTGTTTACTGTGAAGTAAAGTTGAAGTGCTGAAGTTATGCAAACTAATTTTGAATAAAACTTGAAGAATAACTGGCAATTGCTTGCTCATTTTAAGAGGTCTTTCATAATTATAACATGCTATTTGATATCAAATCAAATCACTTTTATTGTCACGTCACATGTGCAGGTACACTGGTACAGTACATGCGAGTGAAATTCTTGTGTGCGAGCTTCACAGCAACAGAGTTGTGCAAAAATACAGTAATGTAAAAACAATTAAAATATAAAAATGGCAAATGGATAAAGTAAACAATAAGATAAGAGATATAAAATGTACAGAGGTTGGTATGTGCAAAACAGTGGCATTAATGTACAGTATGGAGCGTGTAATGTTGGAACTTGGTGGAGCTCGCGACGAGGCAGCCATACTCGGCGCCATCTTGGCTCATCAATATATGATATAATGGTTTACAAACACAAAAGAGTAATTTATTAGAGTACTCGATTAATCGAAAAAAAGATTCGATAGAGTACTCGATTACAAAAATATTCGATAGCTGCAGCCCTACACATAATCTTTATTCCACAGATCATTCACTTGATTATTATTGATCAACATATGTTTTGCTTAATTTTTTTAATCACAAATAAAGTACTTTGATTAAGTAAAAGCGTTCTTCTCCTTCGGACTCTTCTCCTGGAATGTAAACAGTCTGAGGAACACCCGACCTTGGCGTTTTCAACACGGGTGTTACTGTGTACAGGGCAGCTGTGTGGAGCTGAAAATAATGAACTTCATAACCTTACAGAATCATGAAAAACACACCCGTCTTCAGTTCTGTAGCACCAAATATTGATTGTTCACTTTGCAAACCTGGACCTGCGTCTCTAGATTTAGTTGCCATATATCAGCATCCATTAATGGTACGGTCTGTTTCCTATTTTGTCTTTATTTTATTAATCTAACCAGAATCAAGATTCCATTCTTGTTTACTACAACAACCAGACCAACAGCAGAATATATAAACACCAACAGGTTATAACAGGACTAAATCACTTATAAAACAATTAAAAACATTTGTTCTGAGCTGTCAAGGCAGTCTGAAAGCAGCCAGAAGCACATTGATGAGAAATTATTGATCGTAATGAGTTACTGAAGGTAGACGATGTGAGTGTGATGGAGAGTTTTAGTTCTGTAGATAAAGGAAAATGTGCACATTTGCCGTCAATTTTTAAAAAATATTGAGTTTGGCCCGCAACTTCGTCCCAGTTTTTCATTTTGGCCCGGTGTGAATTTGAGTTTGACACCCCTGGCTAAGATCAAGCCAATGCTGTCGAGGGCCCATTTAGAAACGGTTTTACATGCATTTGCATTGTCACGCCTTGACTATTGTAATGCTGTGTATGCTGGTGGGAGCTCAGGTGCACTTGCCCGCCTTCAACTTGTCCAGAACTCAGTGGCGAGATTCTTGTCTGGTCCTAGGAGAAGGGAACATGTCAGTCCTGTATTGGTCCAATTTCACTGGCTCCCAGTTGAGTATCGGCTTAAGTTTAAAACCCTGCTGTACGTGTATAAGGCCCTACGGGGCACTGCCCCTAGCTATCTCTCCTCGCTGCTCCATAGATACACCCCCTCAAGGGTCTCGCGTTCCCTAGACAGGGAACTTTTGGAATTGCCACGCTCTAGATACAAATCTAGGGGTGATCGTGCATTCTCTGTGGTGGCCCCAAGCTTATGGAACGCGTTGCCTTTGCTTGTGAGGCAGGCACCATCCCTCCAGTCTCTTTTAAAGACACACTTTTACCAATTGGCCCTTTCTTGTTGAGTCATGTCAGTCTTGGTTTTACTGTGATTTTATTCTTTTATTGTCTTGCAAATTTTCAAGTTCAATCTTTACTTATTTAACTTGTTTTATTGTCTGAGTGTAAAATATTCTTTTACTATGCGTTTGCTTCTTTTTTTATTTTATTTTATTAGCCTGCCAAGCCATCCTGTAGATTAAGTGAAAAAATGGTCTAGATTCTAATCTAGTACAACAAATTATTCGCTTTAATATTTACTATTTAATCATACAATAAAAACAGTTAAAGCTATTATAATTTTCTCATTATTATCTTTTTTTATGTGTTTGTGAAGCACCTTGTGCTTGTGATTTTTAGAGAGCTTTATAAAAACATGTTCTACTCCCAACATTGCATGGAGGAAATCTGTAGGTAGAAATAGCGTTTAAATGTATTAAATAACAAAAAATGCTCAGTTTTCCCTGCATTACCAAGGCAGGCTGGCAGCACGTTTTTCCAAGCCGTCTGATAGTTCTTCCTCACTAACGTCAGTTCCATGAGAGAGACGCACGCATTCTGACACCTTAGCTTGTTTGAACTAACGTGTGCCGTCAGAAACACTCAAACCATTTTTAAAAAAGAAGTTCAGCTTTCAAGTCAACTAAAATGCACAACTCCACACTCGCGCTGATGAAGCATAAACCAAGCTTTGGAAATCAGCCTGAACCTGCTCTGATGTGGGAGGAGTCTCTCGCTCCCTTACTCAACTACGTTCTCTCTCTCTCTGTGTCCCGGGCTCACCTACGGTGCCATTATTATCGGCTCTAGCAGCGCTGTGTGTGGAAACCATCGACATATAAATATTGGACAATGGGTTTCCATAGACTCCAATAACACATTTTTGAAGACAAATGGGAGGTGGCCACCACCGCCATTTTGACCGTGTCACAGGTTCCGTCAAGCCCAGACAATTCCATAAAAGGGAATAGTGGTGGGGCTGTAAGGCTGGGATCAACTGACGACACCCGGTCAAACTAGCTACAAGCTAACCCAAAGCTAACACGGAGGTGGGAGCTAAGCTAACGGAGGAAGCAACCTAGCTACAACCGGAGTTAACTGTGCACAACACCAGAGCTTCTGAGTCAGAGATACGCCGTGCTGACCGCTGGGTAAAACTGGGTGGAACACAGAGGTCTCCCGAGAGCTCCACTAGCCAGCAGCCGCACAGCAGACAAGCGCCGCTGCCATCTGAGATGCGCAGAGCTGCTACTGGGGAGAACCGGGTGGAAAGGTTTCCATCCCAGAGCTCCATAAGCTGTCAGCCCGCCGCAGCACACAGAAGCCACAATCAGACAGAGATGCGCCGAGCTGCGGGGAGGGGAGAACCGGGTGGATAACATCGGTCTCCCGAGAGCTCCACAAGCCGATATTCGGAACCCAGCTCCACCAACATGTTATATTTCAACCCATTTTCTAAAGTGCAGCATCATGTTAAATGCACTGGGTTTCACCCTATTACATTTAAATTTCATTGTTAAACAGTACATGTTAAAATCTAAGCTCAGCTCGGCAGTGACCTAAAATACTTAAATATAATTTTACTTACCGAAAAAAATGAAGTGGAGACTCCTTGGACGCTCTATTAGTGCAATTAATGCCACAGCAAGTCATTTTGTCCAACAATTGCACAAAACATATCCAAACAAGAATACACAAACACAGAGACTCAAAATCCTGGAACAGTTTCCAAGCCAGACCGAGGCTCTACTGAGGCCTTTCCACGGCGCTAGCTCTGTGGTCACGTGGGTCTGATGCTCATTAATTATACAGAATTTTAGGCTTTTAATACACTTAAACAGAAGAGTGAGAAAAAATTCACCCCCTCAGAGTTGTCATGAGTGTAAACTAGATAATTTAAACCAAAAACATGTTTTGGTACCAGGCTGTAAACATGTTTATTTCTGCTGTGAAATTGGTATTTTTAACATGGGAGTCAATGAGGATTTGCTCGCTTCTGACACCAGCCCCCAGAGGATGAGGGTGGAACTGCAATTTTTAGTACTTCCGGGATTGCTTCACTTTTTGAGCCGCATTGTGGGGGCTTGGTGGTAACATAAAACAGGGAAAATAACCTGAACATGCAGCTCTGTCAGCTGTGGAGTTGTGCTCGGCTCTGGACGGTACACCCCACCCCCCTCCCCCGCTCTGGCATTTGCCACCACCATAACACAGGGGAAAACCCTGGATGTAAAAAATAGTTACTCAACTGATTCTGGATCAGTCAAAACCGCTAAAACCACATCTTTGACGGTCACATGATCGTGCTGTTTGAAATCACAATTTCGGTGCAAAAACGATAGATCCTTCGGCCCTAGCGTACAACACCTTGGGCTACTACAAAGGTAGTGGAAGGTGCTATAGGAAAAATGATGATGATGTCCAAATGTCAGCCTAGAAATCTAGACAGATCGTAGCAAAAGCAAAGCGATTTTGCTCTGCTGGTCGGTCTGGCTACTCTCTGTTGGAGCCTCAGTAGGTCTACTATTGGCTTGAGCGGTGTTGTGTCTCGCCAATCTTAGCGCTCTCAGTTTGGATAAATGGCCCACACTTGTATAGCACCTCTGAGTAAGAACTCAAAGCGTTTTACACTACAGTGTATCATTCATCCATTCACACACACATCCACACACTGATGATGATGAGCTACGATATAGCCACAGTTGCCCTGGGGCGCACTGACAGAGACGAGGCTGCCAAGCACAGGCGCCACCGGTCCCTCCGACCACCACCAGCAGGCAAGGTGGGTTAAGTCTTGCCCAAGGACACAACAGCAGAATTCTCTGTCCAGAGCCGGGATCGAACCTGCAACCTTCCTATTACTGGACAACCCGCTCAACCTGTTGAGATACTGCTACCCCTGTGGTTGCAGTCAGGATGGCGGGATGTGGCGATAGAGTGTAACAGCCAATATGGCGACAGCTCGTTGAAACGACTTTGGCATCAACTTTGGACTGTTTAGTCTTGGGCGTTTCTTTGAGTCAAGAAAAGGATGCATTTGTGTCTTCTTCAACACTTTATGGCAGACTGCCCCGTAGACTCACATCCATTGCAGTGAGTATGTCATGTTGTTTGTTGTCCAATAGCATGTGGAGGCAGTTTGAAAGACAAATGTAGATTCCGCCCCATGACTGAGATCTGTCTATGGGTCATGGCCAGACTTTATAATCCCATTTATAGGATGGCTTATCAGGCTACGAATATCAGGAAATAAGACTCCAAATCCTACCGTCTTCAGCTCCCCTCTGGCATTCATTTATACCATAGACCACAGCAAATGTGTTACATCACACAGTCCTTATCTTATTGAGTAAAGGGACTGTCCCTGACTGTTGAGAGGCAAGTGAGGTCTGGGTTTATGAATGTCATGAAAATGTATGTGTAATATTTGTATTGTTTTTGTAGTGGATAACGTCCTCTTCAGATACACATATTTATGTTTTTCACACAGGTTTCCAGAGTGGGATGGTGAGGAACGACCATCCATCAGGTAAATTCATTCATCTCAGACAAACTCGAACAAATACCACCCTGACTTTCAAATGTTTTCTTTCTTTCTCTGCTTTTCTTCTTTTCTGTTTTGACATTGCTCACAGTGGAAAAACCAAGGCCTTGCCTTCAACTTCCCAGATTCTGCAGCGTTGTGACCAGAAAACCAGCTGTGATGGCCATTCTCAGCCATGCAGTCCACTCAACTCCCGCAGCTCGGAAGTTAAAATGGACAACTCTGCTGGAAGTTTCTGGTCCAGTATTGTGCATCATCAGAGTAATCCCTCCCATTCCTATCCACATGACAAAGGCTCTTTTCGTTGCTCGGAGGGTCAAGTGCAAAAATCCAGAAGCAGGTCACGTTCCAATTCACCTTGTCACCACCATGGCTCCAAGGACAGTAGAGACAGATCAGTATCACCTCACAGAGAGACTCAATTGGTTTATGAGAGATTTACTCATAGTGAGCAGGTACATGATGTACAGTGCATCCCAGGTTTGGGGGAAGATCCAGTCACAAGCCAGTCTGCTTTACCTTTTGAGTCCAGTCCACCCAGGTTTACTGCAGAGTCAGCTGAAAATCTTCTCTTGAGCTTTGGACTTGTAAAAGAGGACTTGGCAGGTCTAGCCTCTTACCCTGAAAATGAGATTACTCCTGACAGTCTGCCTTACTTCTTGCGTCAAATTCGCATTCAGAAGCAGAAAATAGATGGAAGGGTAGGAAATTCTCATAAAGCCTCTTCAAACAAAAGTGTGGATTTGCAAAACAATTTAAATGTGAATAAAAACCCAGCAAAGATGAAGAAGAAAACCAAGAACAAGAAGACAACAGATATTCTGGGTGGGAGTAACTTGGTTCATTGTAGAGTTTCTGGCGTTCCTGTTGGGGGTAAAAATGAAAAGACAAGCAAACCTTCTGGTGGTGAAAGAGGTGTGTTACAAGTAGACAATGAAAAATTTGTTGGTTGCAGTAAGGAGTCAGTACCAAAAAATGTAAAAACCAACGACTCAGACTCTGTTACCAACCTCAGTTCAAAGAAGGGTCCTTTCAAACAGTCGGGGGCAGGCCACCTGTTGACGTCAGAAACAAATCAATCTTGCACTAAGCGTCCTAACTGCCCAGCTTCTAAGAACTCCAACCATGAGCAAAGTAAAACTCAAGAAAAAGGGATAATAGCTGGTAAAGAGAAGGGAAATCAGCAGACTGCGAAGCATGGACAGCTACAGCAGACCCAACCAGGATTCAAGACTGACAAAGATTTGCAGCATCAGTTTGCTTCTACACATAGAGCTCCCTTTTGCCCCCGCCCTACCTTTAACGATGTTGATCAAATGCCACTTTCACCTTCCAACCTGTATTTAGACAAGCTTTCCAGATTTCTACCATTGTTATGTCAGATGAATGACTATGCTGCAATTACGCCAAAGGTCTTTCCATACACCTGTTCTATCTGTAATACAGAAGGCAGTCACAACATGGCGGTGAGTAGAATGCATGTTTGCCGTATTTTTTTGTACTTTTTTTCCAAATGTAGTGGTAATTATTCAGAATTGCTACAAATCTGTGCTAGTTGGAAGTCATTATTTAAATATAATGTACATAAAACTATAGAGCTCCGGACCCCACGTGACTCTCGGTTAGTAGACGCCATATTGGCAGGAAAAAAAGGTAAACAAACACGGATCGTAAACATGAACATGAACGGGATCGGCTTGGATTTTACTTCGTCGGAGTTTACTTCACACTTTAAAACCGAAGAAATCGTTTTATATAGTCAGAAATTATATAGACTAAACATCTCCGACCCTCACCGTGCCCCTGGGATACTTTTTAAAAACGCCAAGCTGTCGGAGCGGACTTCTTACCGGACCTGGCCGGGGAACCCCTTGGGATTTCCCCGGAGGAGCTGGCTCAGGCGACTGGGGAGAGGGAAGTCTGGGCCTCTCGACGCTACTGCCCCTGCAACCCGACTCCGGATAAGCGGATGAAAATGGATGAACAAATAACAGATTTACATGTGAGAAGTTTAAATAGAGTGCTGTGCTGTTTGAATGTATACACTGAACACCAAGAGAAATCACTAGTTTGATTGTTTTCCGTGAATAAAGTAAATATGTCAAGCAGGAGCGTCTCAGGATCTGTCTGAGATCTGTCTCGGTGAGAAAGATAATAGCAATCCAAAGTGCTTTTTATGTGTAATCTGACAATTGATCAACCATTGCTTAAAAATTAAATACAGCTTAGCCGGTTATTTGCTGTGATCATAAAACACGTAAACGGCAGCACGCAGAACTCACGAGGCAACGTTTTACGTGATGTTTACTTGTTGCTATGAGTAATAAGACAGAAAAAGCCACGCCAAAATAAGTTTAGGAAGCCCACTAAGAATCGTAATAAAAGCATTTAAGATAAATACCATGCACAGTTGAGGAAACGTTTAAGTACCTGAAGTAGGGCTGGGCGATATGACGATTTTAGACCGTTTTACGATCTACACATCTGACGGTCTGTCATTTTTGAGAGACCTTTTTATCACGATTCACAGCTCTGCTGTTGAATTTCTGCCTCTGAATGAAAATGGAACTTACCTCAGGCGAATGACACGCCTTTGTTTGACCCTTAACCAATCAGAGTGAGTCATAGTAATGTATTAGTGCCCCGCTTGTTTTCACCTGTGTGTGAACAAACATGGCTTCGCCGCGGCTGAGCGACAACGAGGTTTTCGTTCCGAAGAGGAACGCAGGGTTTCCTTAGCGCGCGGCGCTAACAACTTAGTGACGTGACATGTCTCGGAGAAAGCGTAAAAACACGTTGGACGCTTCTTCTGAAGCAGGAAAATAACACCGCTTCTTAGAAACAATCTCTGCCTCTGCCAGCTGCAGTAAATGTAGTTTCCAAATAATAAGAGGTGCATTCATCTGTGTATCTCCTTTGATCCGCATTAGTGATATTTTCAGCACCAGAACAATGAAGCAAAGAATGATTCCTGAGTTTGTTAGTAATTTTATTTATTAGGTGCATCTAACCTGTTCTATTTTTCTCTGAAATAAGTTCAAATCAGTGCTTCTATGGGTTGTCTCCAATCTGCACTGGAAATTTTTACCTTATTTAGAGACTTGTTGCAGAAAATATTCAGAATGTGCAGATTTTTGCTACCACAAGCGATCTCTGGTCCAGCCGCACATCAGAGCCGTATTTGAGCTTAACTATCCACTACATGAGCAATTGGGAGCTACATAGTATTTTGAACAAGTTAATGTTTGCACAATACGTTTGCAACTGACATGTTTGCACTTTAAATATGTTTACGATTTTAATTTATGTTAAGTTACTTGAAAAACGAGAAAAACTGATTTTTGTAATTGTTTTTCTCGGGGCTTTTATCATCTCTGATGTGAGTTTAAAATATAAGTGTGTTAGCACTGTGCTGATTATCCCTAATATGAATAAATGTTTATTTATTCAATGTTTCTTCTTTAATACGCAATTGAAGTTATGCTATTCATGGATATAAAATCGAAATCGTGATAAAATATTGGAAAAATCGTGATATTCTATTTTTGCCATATCGCCCAGCCCTGACCTGAAGTGGTCGCTGCATAAGTGAAAACCTTTACTCTCGGGATCCCACAGTTTCATTTTAGCCCCGTCACTAGCGCGTTTTATTACAATGATCCAACGTTTGCGGCGCTCCGGATCTTGGGGAATCCTGTAGATGGCTCATTCCTTATGTCGTCCGCATCTGTTCTGCATCCTGGGGCACAACAGGAATCTACCATATTTCCTGTCTGTTTGAGTTTTCTGACAATAACAAATGGTCCAGCTGCTGGCTTCTGCCTGCCAATATGGCGCCGTTTCGATTTGAACTGTTGCATGCCGGGAGAAGTGACGTCAACTCCCGGAGCTCTATAGTGGACTAAATGTGTCAATTCTATCTAAACATGTATTGTCTATCATAGTCTGATTTAGAGTAAATCATTTATGTAAAGAGATTTATTGTAGACGTTAATAATATGCAATCCTTTACATGTACATTGTTCTGAACCCTGGTATCCATTCTTATGTCTGTTGCTCATCAGAGGCCAGATTGTGGGGGCAACAGTTTAAGTAGACTACCCCAGACTGTAATGTTTTCTGCCACAACTCTTAAGACTCGCCAAAGTCACCAAACAACCACCATATCTGTGTTTTTACCTCTGCAATGCCCCAACCTGTGATCTGCTTAACTTGCTAATAATCTGCCTGGCACTTTCAGACTCCCACAAGCGAGCACAGCCCCATAAGACTCCTCATTCAGCTTGATGGCTCCCTTGTCCTCGGGTGTCCACCACTGGTTTTTGGGGGTTACCTCAATGACATTTACCAACCACTTTATGGCCACAACTTTGTGCTGCTACTTGTCTCTGCCTTCCTGGGGAGGCTAGAAAAGCTCTAATGGGGACACTTGCACTAAAGTCCATCAACAAATCACTGCTCAGATGAGACATGTCATTCCTCTCAATCATGACCCTCTAGATCACGTAATCGGTTTCCATTACTGAGAATCAAACCACAAAGGCCTCTACCGCTAACATTTGCCCAATCCACAGACAATGGGTCCATTACAGCTCCTCAGCAAACCCTGCAGGTGGATTTACAGAAAAGTGGTATCATGTAGCTGAGCCAGACACCTTATATGCCACATTTTCAAAGGGCAACCTATTCTCCTTAAAATAACTAGGGATGTCCCGATACAACTTTTTCACTTCTGATTCGACACCGATATTGCAGCCTTCAGTACTGACCGATACCAATATCATTACGATACAGTACCAGCACAAATCATACATACTTTTACCTATTTCATAGTGTGGAATGCATGAAAGGCTTCATCAAGTGATATTACTCAATTGGCGAACAAGAGCCAATAAGTATGAAAAAAATGACAACTTTTTTCTTAACCGTTGGTTGCAAAAATGTGAACCTTAACAGACTGCTTATGTCGGAGATTTTTGATGCCTTCCGATGTAATCCGATACACTGTTTTGGGGCCGATATCAAATTACTTCCGATGTCGATATCGAAATGGGACATCTCTAAAAATAACCCGAAATAAGCAAATTTTTTTAATCGTCCCCACATAAATGTCAGAATTATCACCCCGACAAATTTAACATATTCAGTGAATGAAAAATAAATGGCTATTCGGGCAAATTACTGGCAATGATTCCTTTCTAAACGTTTTACTGTTTTGAACTGCAGGATTGGTTCTCTCACCAGATGTCCAGCTTTCACCTTGAGCGCTGTAAAGGCCTCCGTCAACAGTGAGTCATCTAATGAATTCTTCCCTGAAAGAGTTTCATTGTTATTTATTAAAGATTAGTATCTTATGGAAGGACACTTTTAAGTGGGTAATTGTTGGGCAGGTGAAAAGGTTCTTAGCTTAAAACTGCAAAATGTAAGGATGCAGTAAGAATGACATTCTCTGGCCAAATTTGGTTACTGCAGTCTATTTATATAAACAAAAAGTGACTTTCTCACTACCGTTCCGTGGGTTTCATGGCTGTTGCCAGTTACAGATTAGTACCAGAAGATTCTAGAAAATACAAGATTTTTCACAGATGGTAAACCAATAAGTAGATAAATATCGGGTTTTCCCTCTTGGGTGTTTTATGGTTGGAAGAATTCACTACACTAATTACGGTTGCTCGTGTTTATTGGCTTTGGTTCTTGAAGCTTTTTGCTGGCCGGTGCTAAATTACAAACGCCGACTCTGCAGTGTTAGCTTAGCGCAACCTCTCAGACTCACAGATTGAAAACAGACTATATTTTTTAAACATTTTGAAAAGAGAACTGACATGCCCTCTGTTTCAATGTAACTTTCTTTCCAACATGATTAGAATGTATTGTGTTTATTTCACTGTAAAATTCTTACATAGTTCGTCTTTATGCAACTTAACTCATTCGCTGCCAACCGTTTCCTGGTCGGTAAAGCCCTTCGCTGCCAGTGTTTCTCACCGTTTTTACTATATTTTTTAAGAGTCACAGAACATTGCGTGCTAGGGTGATGTCGACGCCAAAACAAAGGGGAGACTTGCCTCTTACATCAGGAAGAATCCGCACGTTTCAAGCTTTATCCATTCTTTCATAATCCATTGTTGAGTTGTGATCGGCAGAAGCTTTTCTGGTTTGCGCCTCACGTTTTTTTTACAGCAGCGGCCCAAAACGATCTCCTAACACATGGATTTTCTGCTTCCTGGTCACGTGACGTGTGACATATGCGGATGAAGATGGGCTTTAGAGCTGAGATGTTTGTTCTCACGGTGCAGGGGCTTGCTCTGACACCCACACAGTTAAAAAAATGCAGTCATCCTTGGCAGTGAACGGTTGGATTTAAAATGACGACTTTAGTCGTCAATGGCAGTGAATGAATTAACAGGCTTTTGAAATAAAATATGTGTCTTATTAAAGGTTTGGAAAACTGAAGAAAAAAAACATTTTATAATTATTATTCATGATTATAATCGATCACTCTGAGTTTTTCATGCAGGCTGAATATGAAAAAAAGCCTCCTACATCTATCTCCTGCATTAGCTTCTGATAAAAAATAGATGGTGAAACTCTAGGATTTGAAAAGCCTGACAGATTGTTACATTGTCACTTAACATTCATGAACTCACCCATCTTGACTCGTGACAGGGAAGGTTGTTATTGGTTTAGCATCCAGCAAACGGCAGAGAACGTCTCAACTAGCAGAAGCTAACTGTTAGCATTAGCATCTTTGGTGTGTTCTTTCTGTGTTCGGTTTCTAATTCCATTTTTAGTTCTTTTTAAAACACAGGAAAGGGTTTTCTTTACCTGCTAACATTTCGTTTGCGGCTGCAAACATCGTCAGAGCTGACGCTGATGGTGGCGTCACTTCCTTCTCCATTTATCTGCGGGCAGCAGCGTCTCTGCTGTCAGCGTCAGCTCTGACGATGTTTGCAGCCGCAAACGTAATGTTAGCAGGTAAAGAAAAACCTTTCCTGTGTTTTAAAAAGAACTAAAAATGGAGTTAGCATTAGCAACTCCACCACAAAGAAGAACTCTTCAGGCTTGTGTTGTTTGTGGAGATAAAACATCAGCATTGTAGAGTAAACAGAGTCAGTGGTAGAGTCTTGTCTAGTGTTGCAGGAATTAACCGGTTTTACTATTAACTCTGGTTAACCCACCATAATGACGTCTCCAACACCACCAATAAAAAACAAAAAGACAATAGCACGACCTGCATGGACAAAGACTAAAGTGAAACTGCACGCACGCACACTTCAGAAGCAGAACCATTGACAACAACCATCGGGACTGCTCCATTTCCACCTTGGTAGTGGTTGAAGTCTCTTGTGTGGGAATATATCTAATGCTAAATGCTGGTGGTGTTCGGAGGGACTGGTGTCGCCTGTGTACGGCAGACCCGCCCATGTTAGTGTGCCTCATGGTAGCTTTGGCTACAATGTAGATCATCACCACCAGGGTGTGAATGTGTGTGAATGGATGAATGACTGATTGTGTTGTAAAGCGCCTTGGGGCCTCCAGAACTCTAGAAGGCGCTATATCAAATACAGGCCATTTACAACTGTTGTTGAGAATGTTTATCTGGTTGAGGTAGTCTTAAAAAAGTAGATGATGGTCTTTAAAACAGATGTGCTTTATTTCACTCAGATATCCATTATGGGATGGTCAGGTTCGAAAACTCTGCAGGTAAACATTTTTTTTCTTCAGACAAATGTGTTCTTTACTGATCTTTGGAAGTTTCAGTTCTCAAACTATGTTTTCTTGTTCTCTTTTTCACAAACTGACATAAACCTAAAACAACATTTTTGAGCAGAAGCAGATCAAGATCACTAACAAGGTCAAAATCAAGATCACGATCAAGATCACGAACAAGATCCCGTTCACCACACAGCTTTCGAGACACTCACGGGTTTGTCAGGAGAAGGATTTGGGATGTTAAATAAGAAACGTAGATTTGAGTCAACACATTTTATTTTAGAATGTCATATTTTCTGAAAATCCACAGTGATATATATTATTCTTAATCAAAAGATTAACCAAACTGTTAACTGCTTCTTTGTTAGATCTCAGTCTCGTTCCTGGTCTCCATTTTATCACCCATCCACCTCAAGGAGCAAGGAGAGACAATCCCCATTCCACAGGAGAGATGATGAATGGTCTTCTCTGAGGAGGAGAAGCTTCGAGCAAAATATTTCACCCACGCAAAGCCACGAGAGGCCAACATTGCAAAGACTGAGTCACGAGACAATTTTCCACCGACAAATCCATTCCTCAGCGGAGGTCGAGCAGACTCCTGACAAAAAGCCCAGTCCTCATGGGAGTAAGAAGACTCCTGACGAAAACCCCAGTCCTCATAGGAGCAAGGAGACTCCTGACAAAAAGCGTGGTTCTCATAGGAGTAAGAAGACTCCTGACATAAGTCCCAATCCTCATAGGAGTAAGGAGACTCCTGACAAAAAGCGTGGTTCTCATAGGAGTAAGAAGACTCCTGACATAAGTCCCAATCCTCATAGGAGTAAGGAGACTCCTGACAAAAGTCCCAATCCTCATAGGAGTAAGGAGACTCCTGACAAAAAGCCCAGTCCTCATAGGAGCAAGGAGACTCCTGACAAAAAGCGTGGTTCTCATAGGAGTAAGAAGACTCCTGACTTAAGTCCCAATCCTCGTAGGAGTAAGAAGACTCCTGACAAAAGTCCCAATCCTCGTAGGAGTAAGAAGACTCCTGACAAAAGTCCCAATCCTCATAGGAGTAAGAAGACTCCTGACAAAAGTCCCAATCCTCATAGGAGTAAGAAGACTCCTGACAAAAAGCCCAGTTCTCATAGGAGTAAGTAGACTTCTGGCAGTTCTAAGGTTGGTGTGTGTTTTAATGTATTACAGAAGATATGTTTATGAACCTGTCTTTTGTGATGACTTAGACAATGGTGATACACGTCATAAGAAATTGGCCTACTTTCTCATACTCTCACTTGTACTCATTCTTTGCTTTTCAAAGTCCAAGCTGGAAGGGCATCCCGACCACATGCCCAGTCTATCCCAGGCTGCTCCTCTTGATGTAGAAATCTGCATTCCAAGTCCCTCCTGCAGACCTGCCAACCTGAACGTATTTTGCATAGCAAGTACACAATTTGGCATCTAATTACGCTGGTATGACTCACCCCTCTAAACTACGCAAAAAGCCACAAACGTGAGTTCTGTAGAAAATATTAAGGTTTGGTATTAAGGTTTGCTCCTGGCTACCCTGCAGAGGACACTCGTTTTGGCTTCCTTTATTTGTGGTCTTTTTTTTTTGGTCAAAGCTAATGACCAAAGGTAAAGGTTGTACTGTTGACTCCTTGAACAGCTACCTTCTCAAGACAAAATTTATTTTGCTCCATTGATCCTAAGAGCTATGTTGTCAATGGCAGTTTTCTTTGGTTGGTTCACCCTTGGTATAGGGAGCCTAAGTCACGCCCATTTACTTCCAGACCATGTGTGCCCAGAAGAACGAAAAAAAAAAGAATGCAAGTCAATGGGGCTAGAAACGCTATTTTCTAGTTCCGCTTGTTTTGTGCCATGGATTTTACATATGATGTCAGTGAATTTTAAAGAAGCATTTTGATACCAAGAACGCGCTTATTTACGAACTAGAGGAAATGCTATTTTAGGTTTTGTTTGAAAATATGTCCAGGACTACAAATGTGCTTCACGAAAGTGACGTCATCGAACCAGACATGGAGAATACTGAGGAATATGGCTGTAAGTTCACCTAACTTCAAATCCTTCCCTCGTGCCGATTTCTGGTTTGTAGTCATGCTAATAATGAACTTTTACAAGCTGATAAATCTCAAAGGGTGTGACTGGCGTGGTCAAAACTCACATCATTACTTTTCATTTAAATTGCAGTACAACATATGTGTGGTCCAGGGCATAAGGCAAAGCGGATTAGAAAACAGCTCTTATATCTCCATTGACTTGCATTCATTTTTTCGTTCTTCTGGGAACCCATGAGCTGACCGGAAAGGGAGGAGACTTGGGCTCCCTATAGTGGTCCTAGATGAAGGGTGAGACAAAGAGTTGTTCAAGAGACCTTTCATGGATGAAAACAAAACCAGAGTACTTGGCCTGGAGGATTATCAGGGCCCAATTGGATCAAGACCTGTGGTCACACCTCCAAACGAGAATAAACCCCAGCCATCTGTTTTTTTGACAGATGTTGGTTTCAGGTAGCTTAAGCCATCCTATATCCTATATTTGTTAATATATAGTCTGGCCATGACTCAAGTCATGGGGTGGAATCTACAGTTGTCTGTCAGACTGTCTCCACATGCTATTGGACAACGAATAACGTGACGTACTGCTACAGATGTCAGTCAGTCACTCCTACAGATTGTGATTCGACCGACCTGCAAAACAAAATCATTTTGCTTCTACTAGCTTTTCTAGATTTTAGGCTAGGTTTCAGGAATTCTGAGCCTGACCACAAGGTGTCAGCAGAGAGTTGATCTGCCGCAGCTGTTTTACAAAGAGACATTTTCAGATGCATGCTGTCAAAATGGTCTCGATCACTAGTGGTGAAGGTGGAACAGAAATCTTTTTAATGAAGTTTTGTGTCACAAAAGTATAAATATGTACCTATTCAAATTAAACTGTATATGATGTATTACATTTCAGATGTGCATTAGACATAATCATACATAATTTCACTTTAAAATACATCTTTTCATTACTCTGTTGCGTTTCATAAGGATGTTGGTGTTGGATTTCATACGATTCATGTTGTACTGAAGGATGTTTGAAGAAATAAAACAAAACTTGATTCTTTCTGAGTCCCAGTCTTTTTCATTTACTTAGTGAAGTGTTAAGAATGTTTAAATCTCCAGCAGAAGTGTGAGTGAGAGGGGAAACGGGTTAGTGATCTCTGATCTTTATCTGAAATAGCCAAGATTAAGAAGTTCAACTTGACTCATTTTATAAGAAGAGAAATACAATTCTCACAAACGGACCAATAAAATACTCATCTGCAGTTTTTAGCCAAAGCTTTAATGACCATTGTATTACTGCTCGTGTCTGCAATGTGTCTTCACCTTCTTTGGTCATCGCTCAAACCACCACCCCAAGTAACATCACCCCCAACAGTCCTCCCATGATGCAACAGTCTTCTGTGTGTCTTCCAACGGTCACAATCCCCAAAATGTTGTCTTCTGCTGACAAACCCCAAAGTCTTCATATTCCAATTCATTTATCAGCCAGCAAAGACATAAAGTGTATTTATGGCCGGAGAACCCAGAAACACCAGATGTTTATGACCCATCACTCTCCCAACAGGTTAAGAAGACAAATGTTCTCCGGGATTCAGTTCAGGATGCCCTGTTAAATGCCCACTCCATTTCAAACAAATCCTTTAGTTTAAACGAGCTGTTCATCAGAGAAAAGTATTTGTTACGGAGACGTGGCAGCAATATGGATATTTTATACATTTCAGCTGGCCTTTGTCTCTCTGAATTTGCAGAATTTCTATCGATCAAACTAGAAAAAGTTTTAATTCTTGGAGTCTTTTAACTGAGAACAGCGTGTTTCAGGCCCCACACACAAAATGGGCCACACTCTAGATCATGTTTATTATTTGGGACTAAAATTCAATCATTTACGTGTTGAAGAGGTTTTTTTGTGACCACAGCTGCATTTTCTTTAATGTCCTATCTAGTGTTGAATCTGTCCCTCACAACCTAAAATCAAAGCGACGTATCATCAATCAGTCAGCAGTGGATGGATTTTCTAGATTATTTGACAGCGGTTCAGTTCAGGGTGATGATCCAAGTTGTTTATCCAATCATTGGATAAGCAATGCTGCAGTATCTTTCAGTTTTTCTCACAAGGTGATTAATCAAATCATTTATGGATTAATCAAAACTTTAACAGTCTCAGAAGGACATGCTGCAGAGTCGAGAGACGTTGGAAGATTAGGAAGTCACAGGCTGTACTTTAAAGAACTGATAACATCTCTGAATGAGATGGTGAAAAATTCCAGGGCCGCTAACTTTGCTCAGCTGATTGCTGTAAACAAAAATGACTCCTGTTTGACACCATAAACCAGATCGTTTCACCTCACGCCCCTCTTATGCCAGTTTACTCAAGGTCTGACTGTAACAGCTTTCTAGCATTCTTTGAGAATAAAATCAGAAATATCAGGGCAAGTTTTTCACCCCCATCTACTTCCTACCCCCATCCGACCATCTTCCCCCCAATCAAGGTCAGTCTTTACTCCTTTAAATTTCCAGGACATTTGCCTCATTCAGACACACATGGAACCAACCTCATGCCCTGCTGATTTCATTCCTACTACCTTGTTCATCAGGATGTTTGACCAAATTGGCCCATGCATTATAGATTTTATTAATTTATCCCTACAATCTGGCTCTGTACCATCTGTTTTCAAACATGCAGTTATTGAACCTATCCTTGAAAAGGTTTGGACTCATCTCAGCCTAAAAATTACAGACCCATTTCTAAATCTCTAAAATATTGGAAAAGGTTGTTGCAGATCAACTGATTACTTTTCTGGAACTAGACAACAGTTTTGATAAATTCCAATATGGTTTTCGTAAAAAGCATTCAACAAAAACATTTTTGCTTAAAGTTTCCAGTGACATCATGATGGCTGCAGACAACGGGGAGTTTACAGTGTTAGTATTGTTAGTCTTTCTGCAGCTTTTGACACTGCTGATCACAGCACCTTAATTAACAGACTTGTTGACTCGGTGGGGATCTCTGGAACTGTTCTAGACTGATTTAGATCGTACCTTTCTAGCAGAAGTTACAGTGTCTGTATAAACCAGATCATGTCAGATTCTACCAATCTGTTCTGTGGGGTACCCCAAGGCTCTGTTTTGGGTCCACTGTTGTTTCTACTGTACATACACCCTCTTGGACAGATAATTGATTCTTTTTATAATGTCTCTTATCACCTATATGCAGATGATATTCAGCTGCACTGCTCTTTTAATGATTCTGAGTTCTATAAACTGAACTGTTAGTGTCTATCAGCTATCACCAGCTGGCTAGAAGATAACTTCCTTCACTTAAACTCTGACAAGACTGAATGATGGATATTTGCCCCTGAGAGCATGGTTCCCCTGATTAGTCAAAAACTTGGTCATTTATCATCTGACGTCAAGATGAACTTAAGGAATTTGGGTGTTGATTTTGACCAATCGATGTCTCTTGAAGACCACTCAAAAACATTGGTCCGAAACTGTTTTTATCACTTAAAAAATATCTCCAAACTGTGAAGATTGGTGTCAAAACATGAAGTTGAAATGGTTATCCATGCCTTTATCTCCTCCCGTCGAGATCTTACATGTTTTAACAAAAAAGTCCTTGACCGCCTTCAGTTGGTCCAGAACTCTGCAGCGAGGCTCCTAACTGGAGCAAACAGAAGAGCTCACATCACTCCTATTCTAATGTCTCTGCACTGGTTACCCGTTAACTTTAGAGTTCATTTTAGAATCCTGACTATAACTTTCAATGCTCTACATGGTCAAGCTCCTCCCTATATTACTGAACTGTTAAAGCCTAATGCTCCAACCCAGTGTTTCCCAACCCTGGTCCTCAAGGCACACTGTCCTGCATGTTTTCCATGTTCCCCTTTTAAACACCAGTGTTTACCTGCTTCAAGCACCTGACTTTAATGAATGAGTGATCAACAGGCATCTGCAGCATTTGATTTCCTCCTGAGGAGGCAGTGTAAATCAGGTGTGCTGAATCAGACATGGGTTGGGAAACACTGCTCCAACCTGAGTCCTCATGTCCACACACCAGAACCTTCTAGAAGTTCCAAAGACCAGAAACAAAAGTCTTTATATTGTGGGTGTGTTGCACCCAGACTTTGGAAGGAACTTCCTTCATCCTTACGTAGTATTGATAGATGGACACTTTTAAAACACAGCTAAAGACCCTTTTATTTAAAATTGCTTTTACCCAAATTTTTTTATTTTCTTATTTTTAACTCAAATTTTTAATCATATTTCATCTGTTTGTGAAATTTTATAATTTAATGACTTTATTTTTTCTGATGTTAATCTGTTTCAGTGAAGCGCTTTGTGATTCTATGTCTGTGATAAGTAAATATAATCAAATTTACTCACTTACTACAATGGTACAAACATTAAACAACCTTCCAAAATTATCAGTAAATGAATGCTAAAAACTTCAATGAACAGGCCTTTTTACGTGACTTGGCAAAAGAACAATGGCATAGAATTAACCTCATTCCTACTGTCAATGATGCTGTCACATTTCAAAAACTCTTTTATCTTGATTTTAGATAGACATGGTCCTTTAAAAAGAGTCAGAGTTAAAAATAATTTCAGTCCCTGGATCAACACTGAACTGTCAGAGCTGATTCGTCTAAAACATCAATCTTGGCAAAGACATCCAAGAATATCTGCAACAGGCAATCGTTCAGATCTATAAGGAACAAATGTATCCAGTCAGTCAGAAAAGCAAAATAAAACAAGATAAAATAAGATAAAACTAAAATGGTAAATTCCTTCATTAATCACTTTATCAAATCCGGTCATTCCTTTGCAAAAGCTTCACACGTCTCACGGGTCTCTGACCTCGACTCAGCTATATGCAATGATTCCCTCTCCACAACCAATTCCTGTTTCTCCATTCATTTGTTTCAGGTAAATGAGGTACTCGGCGAGTTACTCAAGTTAGATCCTCATAAATCAGCCGGACTGGATACTCTTGACCCTTTCTTACCTTGTGATGTCGCTCTCAGCACTCTGGACGAAAGGCAGCCCGAGTGGTGAATTACCAGACCTCGTGGCCACAAGAATCTCAGTTCCCTTTGAATTCAGATTTCTAGTCCAGCCATGAGATGTAACCTGGGTCTGCAGGTTAGACGTTCCACGTCTCTCGTGCTCGGGGGCTCTTAAAAGAGCCATTGTCTCGATTGGGGGGGGTAGGAGACAAGTCATCAAAGAGTTATTGTATATTGCAATGGCTGTTGGCAGGAAGGATCTCCAGTAGCGGTCAGTGTTGCAGCCAAACTGAAGAAGCCTCTGACTGAAGACACTTCCGTTGTCGGACAGTCTTGTGAAGAGAATGCTCAGGGTTGTTCATAATGTTCTTGATTCTCTGGAGAATCCTTCTTTGCATTATCTCCTCCAGTGGTTCCACAGTCGTCCCCAGAACAGAACCAGCCTTTTCAGGTCCCTGCTTCTGACGCTGCTACCCCAACAGGCGATGGCTGAAGAGATTACACTCTCAACAACAGACTTGTAGAAGATCTGCAGCATCTTGCTACAGACACTGAAGGACCTAAGCGTCCTCAAGAAGTAAGTAAGTAAGTAAAAGTTTATTAATATAGCGCCTTTCACAGATATAAATCACAAAGCGCTGTACAACATGATAAAGATCAGGGCAAATACCTCTAACCAATAAAAACATCAGAAAAACAATAGCAGCGATAAAATAGAAAATAAAATCATGAGTATAAACAAAGTGAAGGTGTGAACCCGAACAAAGCCATCTTTTTGAACATTTAGGGAGGGAACGTCTGGATGAAAAGGTGATTTTTTAGATGATTTTTAAAGACCTCTACAGTGTTAGAGAGACAGAGATTTGAAGGTAGACTGTTCCAAAGTCTGGGTGCAATAGTCTGAAAGCCCCTGTCCCCTTTGGTTTTCAGTCTGGTTCAGTGCAGTCTGCTGTGTCCCTTCTTGTAAACAGCTTCACTGTTCTATCTCCAGTCCAGTCTGTTGTCAGGTGAACTCCAAGGTATTTGTGTTCCTCAACCACCTCCACTTCTTCTCCCATGATGGAAACAGTGTTTGACTCCACCCTGTTTCTTCTGAAGTCTAAAGTCATCTCCTTTGTCTGGTTCACGTTCAAGGTCAGATGATTGTTTCCACACCATGCCACAAAGCGCTCCACCAGCTCTCAGTACTCAGCTTCCTGTCCATCTCTGATACACCTGACAACTGCAGAGTCATTTGAGTATTTCTGTAGATGACAGGTCTCTGATTTGTACTGGAAGTCTGAGGTGTACAGGGTGAAAAGGAATGGTGAGAGTACAGTCTTCTTTGATCCAGAGGCTCCAATCGTGGTAAAAGGTTAATTATGTGTCATGAACTTAACTTTACCTTACTTTGTACTTGTGTGAGTGCAAATGTTACGACCTTGTCAAGTAAACGTGCTAAAATAATCATTAAGCACAGATTAATGAAACATTTCATTGTTTTATAATCATTATGAGTAGCAATATACAAACGTTTATTTAATTATTATCTAGCTTGCATTTGTTTATATAAAAGAGTTGCTCTGTGAGGGATCTTGGAAAGAACAGGATGTCAATGTTATGATTTCGTTATCTCTGTTGGAGCTCCAGCTGGTGTGAGGAAGGCAAGCTGGTTTAAAGGGAACGCGTGCAGCCCCATGTCTCCTTTTTGACCAGATGTTGAATGGTCAAACAGTACCTGAACTGACCATTGCTGGACGTTACACATTAATGTGAAGTATAGGACACATTAATCAAACACTTTGGATTTAAACAAATTGTTCATTCACCAGAATATGATTATGTGAAGTTTTAAAGAGTCATTTATGACAAGAAAAAGATCAGCTTTATTCAGAGTAAAAGTCTCGTCTTCTGAATGTGTTATGGAAATTTTAAATCCATGGTCCTTCAAAAGCCGGGGTCCCGTCACCTCGCGGCGCCAAGAAACCACGCCGGAGAACTGTCGATAACCTGAATCTCCTCCAGCGCTGGGTTTTGCTGGGGGGTGTCTTGGCGTCGCTGGGAGGAAATGCGGATCCATGAATCACTCAAGAACTGAGTGGAGAGATTTGGTGAGACAAGTTTGTCTTATTGTCTTGTGGTACCGAGAGAAAATCCTAGGTGACCAGCCAGGGGTTAAATTGGTCCGGAAGGGACTTGTAGAACAGATTCCTGGAGTGCTGTTTGGTATGGTTACAAGAATGCACTAGAGCGGGGGAGAGAAAGATAAACAGATTCCGGGAATGCTGTATTGGCTTGGTTTTTTGGTCATTTTTGCCGAAATATAAACACAATGTCAGCGCGTGCCGGTGAGTGAGGCAGATACAAGGATCCACACGTGGATGAGGGAAGCAGGCAGGCAGACAAACCAGAATGAGTTTGGAGTCTTTAATGGTGAACACACGCTGGACAATGAAACAATGATCCACAAAGAGACACAGAACTGAAGGGGATTAAATACAAGAGGGCTGGGAGCTTGGGTGATTGGAAAACGAGAGGCAGGTGGGAGCAATTAACAGAAACGCAGGCTGAACCAAATGGGGAGACAGGACAGGGTGTGACAGTACCCCCCCCCAAAAGGGTGGATTCCAGACGCCCATAGGAACACAGAGCAAGGTGGAAGGAGGGGGATCCGGAGGGAGGGCCAAGAGGGGCCGAGGGGCCGATGGAGAGGAGGCAGGGACCAGTAGAGTCCGGGGGCCTGCATCTGGGGCAGAGGAGGTGACGGCGGGCTCTTGGGGGCCTGCGTCTGCGGCAGAGGAGGAGGCGACGACAGGCTCTTGGGGGCCTGCGTCTGCGGCAGAGGAGGAGGCGACGACGACGGGCTCTTGGGGGCCTGCGTCTGGCGAGGGCGGGACCGGCGGTGACTGGAGGCAGAGACGCTGGAGGAGATGTCCTTGACTTTTGGACTGGAGGCGGCGGCGGCGACGACCTCTGGGCTGGAGGCGGCGGCGTCGACCTCTGGGCTGGAGGAGACGGCGTCGACCTCTGGGATGGAGGAGACGGCGTCGACCTCTGGGATGGAGGAGATGGCGTCGACCTCTGGGATGGAGGAGACGGCGTCGACCTCTGGACTGGAGGAGACGGCGTCGACCACTGGACTGGAGGAGACGGCGTCGACCATTGGACTGGAGGAGACGGCGTCGACCTCTGGGATGGAGGAGATGGCGTCGACCTCTGGGATGGAGGAGACGGCGTCGACCTCTGGACTGGAGGAGACGGCGTCGACCACTGGACTGGAGGAGACGGCGTCGACCATTGGACTGGACAAGACGGCGTCGACCACTGGACTGGAGACACCGTCGACCACGGGACTGGAGACGGCATCGACCACTGGACTGGAGACGCCGTCGACCACGGGACTGGAGACGCCGTCGACCACGGGACTGGAGACGGCATCGACCACTGGACTGGAGACGGCGTCGACCAATGGACTGGAGACGGCGTCGACCAGGCTGAAATAACTTATAAACTTACCGATTTAATATTTTTTTATTCACACAAAGGTACTTCTCATGAAAAAGCGCCGCAAACCTCCACCTGAACTCCATGCGGTCGATGGGTGTTCCACAGAGTTAGCTCCGGTTGTAGCTAGGTGGCTACATCCGTTAACTCGGCGCCCGTTAGCGTTGGGTTAGCTTCAGGTTAGCTTGTAGCTAGTTCGACCGTGTGTCGTTTGTTGATCCCAGCCTTACAGCCCCACCCTCAGCTCCTCCTCTCTTCCCTTTTATGGAATTGTCTGGGCTTGACGGAACCTGTGACACGGTCAAAATGGTGGTGGTGGCCACCTCCCATTTGGCCTCAAAAAAGTGATATTGGAGACTATGGAAAGAAGATGTCCACGTATATTATGTCGATGGCCTGGACACAAGAAATGTAGGCCACGTGTGAGCAAACACATGCGCAGATCCGGAACCAACCGGACGTGCGGCGTGTCCTCATGTAACGCGATGACAGGAGGCGTATGTAATTTGTTTGCAAAAGTTATTTAGAGCTGTTGTAGATGGTCCAAAGAGATGCACCCCTTTGTTTTATTTATGAATTTTCGTGTTTTTATTGTCTATTTTGAGGTATATTAAATTGCATTTTATGATTTAAGCACCGTATTCTTATCCTGATAAAAGGTATAACAAAAAATGTGTTCCCAATCTGTTTTTTGCCTGGGTAAATAAAAACATACAATCAGTTCACTTTCCTCGCCGCAAGAGTGCAGCATAACGCCATTGTCCCAAACCGACCACAGAACGCTGAAAGAAGAAGAAGGAGCACGTACTTGCGTACGTAAGGTAGCTGGTGGGATGTTTATATGTCGATGGGTGGGACTCAAACAGCCTGAAATGTGAGTAAACATTTTTATTTCAAACAAAAAACACGTCGTGTCGCTTTTAGTTTTTTTGTGGGTTGTTAGATTCACCTCACCGAAGACCAAAGGTATTGCGTGACAGAACTTCATGTCTTTAAAACCTTCATCATCAGCCATTTTTAAGTTTCGCGCTCGTGTTTTTGTTGTTAAATGTAGATTTTTTTTACCTCCGTCAACAACTTTCACCGAACATGGGCACATTAAGCGCCTAAGAGTCTCAGATTTCAGTCTTTAAACCACGCTAGCTTACGTGTTGCTAAGGAAACAAACTGATCTCTTATTTGCAAAGCAAATTTAATTTATTACGCTCCAGAGTAAGTTGTAGATATAAGCCGAAATAATCTATTACCGATATTATTGATCATTGTTAATCTGCAGACAGATTCAATAAATTGTAGATTTAATTTAAGAGTGATCTATTCTTAAACAACTTCTACCAGTTTATTTATTTACCATGGAGTTGATTTATGATCATTTTAAACGAATGTATTTATTTTTAAACATGTTAAAATTAAGAAAATGAAATAAAACTTAACATTTATCATGCATTGGGCTTCATCCAAACGTGTCAAATGAGTAGTCATGCACTATATTTCTCATATGATTTTAATTATTTATATTATAGACCCTTCTGTCTACCTTTTTCCGTTGTTTCAAGTCTGAACGTTCCCCGGCAAATCACTTCACCCTTCTGCTCTTTGTTGTTTGCAGCGGAAGAACATGAGATACTTGTTGACGAACTGGGTGTGTAACCGACAAGAGATCAGCAAATGAAGAGCGACGTTCCTGACGATGGTTTAAACTTCCCCTCTGCCACTGCAGGGCTGTTGGTTTCCTCAGGGTTCAGGAGATACTTCTCATGATGTCCCATCCTCTGTACAAACCCATCATCTCAGGAGCTCAGCCTCTGACTGTGGGTCCTCACTCTATGGATGCTCAAGGAGGCCAAGCTCCTGCTTGCAGTACAGAGAGGATTTCTCAAGAATATTCAGATGTTGGCAGCAGCTCAAAGGATGGGTCCCTGAGATGTAAAATAGACTCGGAGGATACTTCCAAACGGTTTTCATCTGCTGAATCTTGTTTTAGCAAAAATAAGAGGATCTTGTGTAGCCAACAGGAAGATGATGAGCTGTTTATTCCAGAATCTGGTGAGGGTTTGGTATCTGTCTCCAGTCCACCCAGGAATACTGCAGAGTCAGTTGCACACATCCTTATGAAATTTGGACTTAACAAAGATGATTTGGTAGAACTCGAATCTTACCCTGAAGATGAGATCACGCCTGATAACCTGCCTCTCATCTTGCATCGGATCCGCATTCAGAAGCAGAAAACAGCCGCAGGAATCTCCTCAGAGCTCCATCACTCCAGTCTAAAGAACAGCTTAGATCCTTCTGACGTTCTTGCTCAGGATGATATTCAGAAGTGGAGTGGAGATGCTTTGCCATCTGACAAACCGAGACCCCCTGGTCAAAGTAAGAAACTACTGCAAAAAAGTGTGAGGAAAGTACCAAACAGTAACTTGGACTCTTACACAGGCCTCAGCTCAAAGAGGAGCCATGCTCTTCTTCCAGGTAGAGCGCCAACGAAGCAGCAGCAGCTAAAACGGAAAAACAAAGACTCCGAACCTCTCAGGTCTAAGGACTCCAATTTTTATTCCTTAAATCACCCGGATACAGGCCACCTGTCTACTTTGAACATCAACAAGTCATCTACTGCACATCTCAGCCATCAAGGTCTCAAGACCTCCAGCAGTGAACAAAGAAAAACTCACAAAAGCTGGAAATCTGTTGAGGAACGGAGTCAGGTGCAACAAACTAAAAAGATTCTGGTGAAACATGGAGAGAAACGACAGAATAAACCAGAATCAGAGATGTCAAAACATTCTGCTTCTTCTAAAAAAGCATCCAGTAAAGGTTCTGTAGGTAAAGGTCCAGTCTCCAAAGGTCTACCACCATCATCCATGGTTAATGACTATGCAGCCTCTACACCAATGGTCTTTCCTCATACCTGCTGTCTGTGTGACAAAGAATGTGTTTACAAGGAGGTGAGTCACCATTTTACTTAAATAATTATGTCATGTCAAATTAAAACGGCAGTGTGTATTTTCCTGCCGCTAGGGGGCAGTACATTCATACATTTCAGGATAGTTTTACACCAAATTGCCGTGAATTTCGCTAGTTTAAAAAACATTACAGTAAATGTTACCCATGGAGCATATACAGGGGTGGACATTAACTT
Organism: Nothobranchius furzeri; assembly: GCF_043380555.1. NCBI lineage: Eukaryota > Metazoa > Chordata > Actinopteri > Cyprinodontiformes > Nothobranchiidae > Nothobranchius > Nothobranchius furzeri. Next base: position 85,706,743 of record NC_091742.1, read on the forward strand.
CAAAACTAACCGGCCAGCCGGGCCGGTAACTCTGAATATTTACCGGCCCCGCCAAGAATCTACCGGCCCCGCTGGTCAGCTGCCAAAACGAGTCAAAATAACAACTGAACCGTTTTAAATGTAATAAACCTTTATTTTGTACACATTCACAAACATAATAACGTATTCAAGTTTGAATTTGTTTGTTCCCTCAACAAAACTCGATTTTGTCGTCACATACTTCCGGCATACAACGCAGTACATCACCAACTCCGCTTTGCTGTACTCGAGCCATTGGCTGTGTTCGAGATGAGCCAGTTCTGCGCAGATTAGACCAGCGGTGATCGGCGAGCAGTGCATGCCGGTTATATTTGTGTCCGACTTGACGCCAACTTGCTCTGACGTCATGCATGCGTAGACAACGATAACCTCGTGAGATCAAGGCGGCCGCAGATTTTGGAGCAAGGTGCTGCAGTTGCTCTCCCTCGGCTGCAAAACCTAGGGGATGACGGGAAACGCCTGGCTCTCACCTGATCTAAGATCTGATTGGTTCATATTTTGATCCAAACATCCGGTGGTAGAACATGAAATGTTAGTTGGTCACATGTATTCTGTAAATCATGTTATTTTGATGATGACAACTATATAGGCCATAAAGAGAAATGTGTTTTGTTTTCTTTTGTCACGTTTCCTGTGAGCACACTGAAGCTACAGCTGCTAACCTTTACTTATTATTACAGTCATGTCTTCATGTACAATATATGATATCCACAAGCACGTGAGGATGTGGTTCAGCAGCTAAAAGGCACCAGAATTACAATTGAAAATTGAACAAGTGTGAACGCTAACGCGATATCTTCATCCATCGTCACCCCCAAGCTACACATACAGGGAAATCCAAGAGATTCAACTGGCAGAAACAACTGGTTCACCCAAAGGTTCTCTCTCTCTCTCTCTCTCTCTCTCTCTCTCTCTCTCTCTCTCTCTCTCTCTCTCTCTCTCTCTCTCTCTCTCTCTCTCTCTCTCTCTCTCTCACACACACACACGCACACACGCACGCACGCACACACACACACACACAGAGAGAGAGGAAAAGAGCTGAGGAAATGGAGGAAAAACTACAGCTGAGCCGAGGCGCGCCTCGACTGGGGGGCGCGCCTGATCCGAACTGAGCAGCGGCCGAATTTCGTGAGCGATTCGCTTCGGGCGCTTCCGCGGCCGGTGTGTCCCCGGCGTAAATGCCAGCTTTCAGCCACTCCCCCTGCTGCTTCCGTCTGCTCTCGTCTGTTTTCCAGGCGAGGCGCTGCTCAACTCGAACACGGCCATTCTCTGCGCCTCCCGTCTTCTTTAAACCGCCACGAATCATTCCACCTACTCACACGCTTCTCTGCTTCATACCGTTTCGAACTGTCTCGCTTCTCCTCACCAGTTTTAAAGCGTTTTGCCGGAGATTTCATCAAGAAATCCCATCCCTGTGGTGGCGCGATCTTCCTGCATGCTTGTGTGTTTCTAGCGTGGTTCCACTTCGTCTTTAATAGTGAACTTATAGTTCACGTGACTATAACTAGAATTGTGAAGTACGTGCACGAATCGTACGAGTGCAGTACGTGGCTAGAGGCGCGCAGGTTCACGCGCGCGAAACGAAAACAGCGGCTTCCTACAGGGCGGGGCCATGATGTAGGTGAAAGCCGGTGTGTAAATGACAAATAAGGCTTGGGCGCCACCCGGGCGGTAAGTCGTCATGTATTTACCGCCCGACGAGAAAATTTAGCGCCATTGGCGCTCGGGCGCTTTAACGGTCCACCCCTGATATAGCATGTGGCCTCGGCATCACTCCTCAGACTTTAGCTTGGTTTATACTTGACGCATTTACTTTCCGCTTGGTGATGAGGCTCGGTGATGGAACGCGCTTCAGAACTTGCAGCGTTTATGGTTCATGCGGCTCGTCTCTGCGGTGAGCCAAGATTCTCCCAAACTGTAGGGGGCAGCATGGAGCTCTACAGCATGCATCCAACACTACACCATAGTAGAAGTAGAGATTACTGTTGTTTTCAACATGGCATTCCAGCATTTTTTAACAGCGTCCTCGTCTTTTCCGACAGTGCGAGCTATTTCTCTCCAAGAATTATTAACAACATGTTGATCACGGTGATCTCTGAGAGCTGAATCATACAAATGTCTGTATTTACGAACCTCTGCCATACTAGTTCTTGCCTGTCCGCCATGTTTTTCCGCGTCTGACCGTCCGCGTGGTTAGGAAATTTCCTAGGTGCGCAGTGCGGAAAGTTTGGGCTGTGCGGAGGCGCGGTGGAGGGGCGTGGTTGCTAAAATGACGCAACTTTTCCCGCGCGTAGCCGTGCGGACCTCGCGGACGCATCAAGCATAAACCAACCTTTTGATGGTCCTTCAGTTAATTCCATCGAGAGAATGCATTGCTGATGCTAGTTTTCTGGCGCTGTAGTTTCCAGATCTGCTAGGGGTCCTGCGCCTGCCGATGACGTCATCATACTACGGCACATATGTCAGAGTCAAGGCCCGCCAGATGCGGCCCGCGGAGCATTTTTATGTGGCCCGCGAGATAAATATCAAAAATATATTAAAACTGGCCCGCTGGCCGATTTTACCGCAAAGATTACAACTCCCATGATGCTTTGCGGCGCCAGCGCGGAGCAGACGCGCCCCCTCCTTTGTGTTTTTTCAGCGCCGAGGCAGTCAGGGGTAGGTGGGTGTCTGCAGCTCCGCTGTCTCGGACAAACCACTCCTCTCACTCAGCGCCGAGTTCACTCAGCTGTTTTCTGACGTTGAAGCCCAGAAACGGAGATTCTAGCCGCTCAGTAATGTGTTCACGACTGAAAGAGAAGTTTTCAAACTAACTTCCAGACAGAGCTGGTATAACTCCAGCGAACAGCGACACGCTCAAACCAGCACGACTCTGTGGTTGTGTTTCCTCCCCGACACACAACAACGTGGTCAAGCTGCTCAGACATGTTCATCAGCACAAACCTATGTGAGCACCTGTTGTCATCTAATGTTGTCATTATTATGATGAAGATGAACAAAACAACAGGAGTCTCCTCCTCAGCTCAGATCAACCCCATGATGCAGGTATCTGGCTGGAACAGGTGAGCATCACAGTAAACCAGTGGAGCAAACTGAGCTTTAAATGTGTTGGTTTTATGCTCTTTTTCTGCTCCAAAACATGAAAGTTAACAGGTGAGATGTTGTATTTTCATTTAAGATAAAATGATATTTTTATTTTGTTGTTGGCCCGTGAGAAAAGATTTAACCTACAGTAAACAGGAAGTGGAAAGGCTGCAGATAGATGAATAGAATAGAAAATCCCTTTATTGTTCCTCAGTGGGGAAAGCTAGACGTCACAGCAGCGATGACACTTATTACAGGAGAAAAAAAGGAGAATAAAAAATAAGAAAAATGAATAAACAAGAAAACATAAATCTTGAATAGATTTTAAAAATGCTGAATATACCACAAGTAATGAATACCACTGATGTGTTTTATTTGTAACTGACTTGCTCGTGTGTAATTTGGTTATTCCACATTCAGTGTTAATGCAGAAATATGTTTGTTTCCAAATTTAAAGGTTCAAAATTGCATATATGCTGATAAAGAAAACGTGCAAATTTGCCATCACTTTTTCAAAAAATATTAAGTTTGGCCCTCGACTCCGTCCCAGAGTTTCATTTCGGCCCCGTGTGAGTTTGAGTTTGACACCCCTGTACTACGGCAATACCCGTGGCCAAAATATTTGGCATCTGTTTTTCGATTCTGTTTTTTCACATAGGTTTTGGAAAGAGTTTAGCAGTTTTCATGTTACAGTCATGTTTCTTATTGCCTAGATGCTTTTGAACGTGGTAACGTAACTTCTGTAAGTCGTACGTCCAGCAAATCATCTAGTGTGACGTCATCGACAGGCGCAGGACCCCAAGCTGGCCAGAAGGAGACATGGCGTCTAATATGGCGTTCCCCAAAGACGCTAGACCCGCGCACTATGTACTGTAGACCCAATATTTATGGTTAGATGTTATGAAGTCACCAATATTTTTCGACAACTGGACATCATTTTATTCATTTTCAACATTTCAATGAATATTTCCAGAGATTAACGGTAAAACTACACACTGTCTCTTTAAACCCCGATACGTAAATAATCTGGTAGGAATGGGTTGATTTATATATAAAGCCGTATTAGTAAAGTCGCCAGCTCTAGAGTCACACTTGAGTCCACACTGTTCAAACCTTAGTCACATAGGATTAGTCAAAATTAAGTCTGAGTCACTAGGTCCTACAACTCGAGCAAGAGTCCAAGTCATAAAGTGAATCGTCCAGTCCAACGTTCAAATTCACCAGCCACTTTTTACTTTTGCACCTAGAATATTGAAATTGCTAATGACGGGATTCGCATGTGGCTGATGCTAATGTTGGCTTGCTGTTTTAGGTCAGATTACTGTAAAAATGTATTAACTAGTGCTGGGTATCGATTCAAATTTCCAGAATCGATTCGATTCCGATTCTTGAGATTTAGAATCGATTATCACTATCTAATCCGATCGATTCCGATTCAATTCAGGTCATCAATTTAAAAACATTTTTGCAGTTACCTTAATTCCATTGTGTAGTATATTGATAATATTGACATTCAATGATACATTAATGAAATATTGGCTATTAAAAACGGTTGTAAGCACCAGTTCCTCTCCAAGAATGTCAAGTGTTTCCAGTGTTTTCTAGGACATCATTAAATTCAGATGTTAGGAATTCAGCCAAATGCTATTGCTGTTGAAAGCAAATACCATTTTTATTCAAATAAGTTTCACCATATGAAAAAAGATATTATTTGCCAGTGCAAATGTAAACAGAAACAGAAAGCTTAAAATTAACTGCTTTGGTTTTACTTTGTGCAAATAGAAATTAAAAGGTACAGAACCTTAAACAACTGTTTCACAGTCTTGTGCAAAAACTTAAACACTTCAAGTATCCAGAAACATTCATATTAATGTACCAACAAAATTGAACAGGAACATAAACTTGACTAAAGACAGACTGTGTAAACTGTCCTCTTATGAACATCACTTGGGAATGGTAAGATTCTTCTGCAGGAAAAGTAGCTGATTCACACGACCAGGGGTGAGACAGCTTCTTTTTGCAGTGATTACAGGTGCTGGCCAGTAAATTAGAATATCATCAAAAGGTTGAAAATATTTCAGTAATTCCATTCAAAACGTGAAACTTGTACATTATATTCATGCAATGCACACAGACCAATGTATTTCCGATGTTTATTACGTTTAATTTTGATATTTATAGGTGACAACCAATGAAAACATCAAATCTGGTATCTCAGAAAATTAGAATATTCTGAAGGCCAATGAAAAAATGTTTGTTTCTCTAATGTTGGCCAACTGAAAAGAATGAACATGAAAAGAATGTGCATGTATAGCACTCAATACTTAGTCGGGGCTCCTTTTGCCTCAATAACTGCAGTAATGCGGCGTGGCATGGACTCGATCAGTCTGTGGCACTGCTCAGGTGTTATGAGAGCCCAGGTTGCTCTGATAGTCGTCTTCAGCTCCTCTGCATTGTTGGGTCTAGCGTATTGCATCCTCCGCTTCACAATACCCCATAGATTTTCTATGGGGTTAAGGTCAGGCGAGTTTGCTGGCCAATCAAGGACAGGGATACCATGGTCCTTGAACCAGGTGCTGGTGGTTTTGGCACTGTGTGCAGGTGCCAAGTCCTGTTGAAAGGTGAAGTCTGCATCCCCATAAAGTTGGTCAGCAGCAGGAAGCATGAAGTGCTCTAAAACTTCCTGGTAGACGGCTGCATTGACCCTGGACCTCAGGAAACAGAGTGGGCCAACACCGGCAGATGACATGGCACCCCACACCATCACTGACGGTGGAAACTTTACACTGGACCTCATGCAACGTGGATTCTGTGCTTCTCCGCTCTTCCTCCAGACTCTGGGTCCTTGATTTCCAAAGGAAATGCAGAACTTGCTTTCATCAGAAAACATAACTTTGGACCACTCAGCATCAGTCCAGTCCTTTTTGTCCTTGGCCCAGGCGAGACGCTTCTTGCGCTGTTTCATGTTCAAGAGTGGCTTGACACACGGAATGCGATACCTGAATCCCATGTCTTTCATGAGTCTCCTCGTGGTGGTTCTTGAAGCGCTGACTCCAGCTGCAGTCCACTCTTTGTGGATCTCCCCCACATTTTTGAATGGGTTTGTCGTCACAATTCTCTGCAGGGTGCGGTTATCCCTAGAGCTTGTACACTTTTTTCTACCACATTTTTTCCGTCCCTTCGCCTGTCTGTTAATGTGCTTGGACACAGAGCTCTGCGAACAGCCAGCTTCTTTAGCAATCACCTTTTGTGTCTTGCCCTCCTTGTGCAAGGTGTCAATGATTGTCTTTTGGACAGCTGTTAAGTCAGAAGTCTTCCCCATGATTGTGGTGCCTTCAAAACAAGACTGAGGGACCTTTTAAAGGCCTTTGCAGGTGTTTTGAGTAAATCAGCTGATTAGAGTGGCAGCAGGTGTCTTCTATATTCAGCCTTTTCAGAATATTCTAATTTTTTGAGATACCAAATTTGGAGTTTTCATTAGTTGTCACTTATGAATATCAAATTTAAATGTAATGAACATTGGAAATACATTGGTCTGTGTGCATTGCATGAATATAATGTACAAGTTTCACGTTTTGAATGGAATTACTGAAATATTTTCAACCTTTTGATGATATTCTAATTTACTGGCCAGCACCTGTATATCATCTGCAGTTGAAAAAACCCTCTCAGATGCGACACTGGTCCCAGGGACACAGAGATATCGCTTAGCCATGCGAGCCAAAAGAGGATACTCTTTTTCATCTTCTCTCTCCACCAGACCAGAGGATTGTCCTGCAGTCCTGCAGGTCTCCTCGCCCTGTACCTCTTGATCTCATCTTCTGCCACCTCTGCAAGAGTTTTCTTTGCATGTCCTCTCTCCTCTCTTGGTATGTAGGCTTCCCCAAGGAGAGACTCCAAAGCACTGGATTGCTTGGGGTTAGGTGCAGGGGGGTTGTTTTCCTCCTCTTCCTCCATTTCATCAACTTCATCTTGCTGCGTGAGAGAGAAGAAATACTTATATGTGTCGTTGTGCAACAATAGGCTTCGGTTTGGCTATGAATAACTTAACACATAACATAAATCTGTCATTTTGATCTAAACTATCAAGTCAGACAACCACTTGGATATCAGGAAAAGTGTTCAGTCTTGGTTCTTAGAGTTGTGTATTTTTTGAAGGTTACAATAGCTTACTGCCTTGTGTATTTAAGTGTAATATTATTTCTCGTTTTCTCCAAGGATATGTGCTGCTGTAGCGAATTAACTTCCCCACTGTGTGATTAATCGGACTATATTCTATCATCTATGAATGCCTGCCTGCTCAGGCTGAGATTTAAAATATGATAAAATATTTAAATATTTAAAAATATGTTTCTGAACAGTAAGAAACTGCACATTTATAATTGGAATAAACACAAACAACTTCTCCCTGATAGGTAAGAGTTTAGGTAGTATTTGCTTGGATTTTTTTTTCACAAGGCTTCTTATTACTTACATTAGATGCTTCTTCCTCCATCCCACCCACTGCCTCAGCCTGGAGCCTGGAGAAGGTGTGCTCTCGCTCCTCCTCACCCAGAAATGGCAGGGCTTTGAAGCGTGGATCAACAGCTGAGGCGGCATGCAGCATGGCCGTCTGATTCACATACCTGAAATATAAATGTCACACATTTAAATCTATGCAATTAGGGAGATAATATTTTCTTAAATTGTTTAATTAAATACACAATATAACCTATTTTCTCTCTCTCACACACAAAATAGGCCTACCTGGTGCTCAGGTTTTTCTTGATCTCATTCTTCATATCCTTAACAACTTTGGAGTCTTCTGGGAGGCTGGTCATCTCCTTCAGCAGCAGAGCATGCAGGGGTGCGATCACTGAGAGTTGGTGACTTTTCTTCTGATATGACTTCAGTAGCTTTTTTCATTGGCTCCGCTACTTTCATTAGCCGCTTGAAGCCCTCGTTTCCAACGACAGAATATGGGCGCATATCCTTGCAAATGAAGCCCGCTATCACCTCAGTTATTTTGTGAGAACGTGTAGAATTAGCCGGTAGTTGTAGTGATTCCTTGAATTTCATCTGCTGCAGACCAGTGGACGGCTTGCACGCAAGATCTTGGTGATGTCGCAAAATGCGATTGTTGAGATTGGTTGTATTTCCGCAATATTTCACCTCCATTTGGCATGCCTTGCAAATCACTTTGCTTTTGTCAAGCTGACCTTTCTCTTTGTCCGTTCTGAAACCAAAATGCTGCCGGACCGCAGCTTTAAGAGTTTTTGGTGTTTTCAAATCGAGCGCATGGCTAATGTCGCTGCTAGTATTCGACGCCATTTTAAAAAAATATCTTCACACCTAGCACGCATGCGTGAATTCAGTCACATGACGGTGGGCGGGAGAAGGTCGCTGCACCATATTAACCCTTTATCATCACCCACGCCTCTGAACTTCTTTTATATTTTAGCTGTACAAGAGCCAGACACTGTTAAATGGTTAAATCGATCTTTGGACGTATGAATCGATCTTTATTAATTTATATAAGAATCGATTCAGAATCGGAGAATCGATTTTTTCAACACAGCACTAGTATTAACTTGAATCAACTTTGCAAACTTAGCCAATCAGATGTGAGATGTCCAAATATCAGGAAATAAGATTCTAAAACCTGGCATGTTTAGCTACTCTCTGCTACAGCTGAAATCTCTGTGGTCAAACAGATGCAGTGGAGTGGAGACCACTGCAAGTGTATTAAAAAAATGACTAAAATGTACCTGTTTATATTATTTTGCCACATGCTACTATGTTAGCTTGATGAAAGCATGGGCTATCACAAGTCCAGCCCTGGTACATGGTTTTTAGTCCTTCTTCAGACCATTGTGCTAATTATTTCATACAGGGAGTGCATAATTATTAGGCAACTTAACAAAAAACAAATATATACCCATTTCAATTATTTATTTTTACCAGTGAAACCAATATAACATCTCCACATTCCCAAATATACATTTCTGACATTCAAAAACAATACAAAAACAAATCAGAGACCAATATAGCCACCTTTCTTTGCAAGGACACTCAAAATCCATGGATTCTGTCAGTGTTTTGATCTGTTCACCATCAACATTGCGTGCAGCAGCAACCACAGCCTCCCAGACACTGTTCAGAGAGGTGTACCGTTTTCCCTCCTTGTAAATCTCACATGTGATGATGGACCACAGGTTCTCAATGGGGTTCAGATCAGGTGAACAAGGAGGCCATGTCATTAGTTTTTCTTCTTTTATACCCTTTCTTGCCAGCCACGCTGTGGAGTACTTTGACGCGTGTGATGGAGCATTGTCCTGCATGAAAATCATGTTTTTCTTGAAGGATGCAGACTTCTTCCTGTACCACTGCTTGAAGAAGGTGTCTTCCAGAAACTGGCAGTAGGACTGGGAGTTGAGCTTGACTCCATCCTCAACCCGAAAAGGCCCCACAAGCTCATTTTTGATGATACCAGCCCAAACCAGTACTCCACCTCCACCTTGCTGGCGTGGGACTGGAGCTCTCTGCCCTTTACCAATCCAGCCACAAGCCCATCCATCTGGCCCATCAAGGCTCACTCTCACTTCATCAGTCCATAAAACCTTAGAAAAATCAGTCTTGAGATATTTCTTGGCCCAGTCTTGACGTTTCGGCTTGTGTGTCTTGTTCAGTGGTGGTCGTCTTTCAGCCTTTCTTACCTTGGCCATGTCTCTGAGTATTGCACACCTTGTGCTTTTGGGCTCTCCAGTGATGTTGCAGCTCTGAAATTTGGCCAAACTGGTGGCAGGTGGCATCTTGGCAGCTGCACGCTTGACTTTTCTCAGTTCATGGGCAGTTATTTTGCGCCTTGGTTTGTCCACACGCTTCTTGTGACCCTGTTGACTATTTTGAATGAAACGCTTGATTGTTCGATGATCACGCTTCAGAAGCTTTGCGATTTTAAGACTGCTGCATCCCTCTGCAAGATATCTCACTATTTTGACTTTTCTGAGCCTGTCAAGTCCTTCTTTTGACCCATTTTGCCAAAGGAAAGGAAGTTGCCTAATAATTATGCACACCTGATAAAGGGTGTTGATGTCATTAGACCACACCCCTTCTCATTACAGAGATGCACATCACCTAATATGCTTAACTGGTAGTAGGCTTTCGAGCCTGTACAGCTTGGAGTAAGACAACATGCATGAAGAGGATGATGTGGACAAAACACTCATTTGCCTAATAATTCTGCACTCCCTGTATTTCTGGAGTTGAATGGGCAGTAGAGTCCATAAGCAGTGGTAAGGCTAGGGTAGCGTGAAAGGAGTGAGGAGGACTGATGTGTTTTGTGACCCAAGCAAATGGACTGAAAATGAGCACCTTCTTCTCATGCTTGGCAGTGTTTTCACATCTGTTGAACCCTGGTTAGTTTGCACAGGTGTGACCACAATAATCTCACTGTGGTGCAGAACCATAAGCATTCAGAAACCTGTTAGAGTTAGCGATCTCAGTGATGTTCCAGTCAGACCCATGACCCAGTCTGGAACGGCGCTCATTTGTAATGACTTTGGCATCAGTTTTAGATGATTTAAACTTGGGCTTTTCTTTAAGGCATGAGCAGATAGAGGTACTTAAGTCTTTTGTTTTGAAAAGGGATGTAACTGCTTCTTCTTTTGTGTGTGGCAGACTGCCTTGTAAATTGACTTCCGTAGCAATGAATTTGCCTTGTTTTCATTGGTCTGATTGGTCCCAGCATTGTTCAGTATTATGCAAAGACCGTTTGAAAGACAACCATAGATTCTGCCCCACGTCTGAGATCTGTCTATGGGTTGTGTGTGTGTGTCTCTCTCTCTCTCTCTCTCTCTCCTCTCTCTCTCTCTCTCTCTCTCTCTCTCTCTCTCTCTCTCTCTCTCTCTCTCTCTCTCTCTCTCTCTCTCTCTCTCTCTCTCTCTCTCTCTCTCTCTCTCTCTCTCTCTCTCTCTCTCTCTCAGTCTGTCTTCTTATCAAGGACAGGTTGCTAGGTTGCCATTTGTGATGATGTCACTAACTTATTTGTGGTTTTACTATCAGGATTGGTTCTCCCACCAGAATACCAGTTTTCATATTGAGAGCTGCAGACTCCTCCGGAAACGGTGAGTTCTTTATTACAGTGTTTCCCGACCTTTTCTGACTTGTGGACCCCCTGAGCCATGTTCTCACGCCACGAGTCCCCCCTTAGTCAAATGTATCGATGATTCCTCAAAAGTAGAAAATAAATCTGATCATTAAATGAAATCAATTTATTAAAAACCCCTAAGCACGTCTCACTTCCTGTCATACAAATTCTTTAATTTTATGACAATCCTCATGTGGCATCCAGAAAAAATAGACTCCATGTGGTGCTAATGCTGTGATTAGACTGAATGATTCCTAATCTATGTGAAACTGGACCACATCCCTCTGCATCTGGTGTGATCGAGGCTTCACGTTCTCTCTCTCAGCAGCAGAGTATCGTGCAGCTGCACAGCCCTGCTCTGGTTTTCCTTCCTGTTGTTGTTTATGCCTTTGTGCTCTTTTCATTTATATAAGCTATTTTATTATATATTTAAGTAGGAGTGGGCCATATGGCCTAAAATCTGTACCCAGACATGTCCTTTTCTTCTGTTTATACATGTCAACATGACATGTTTTGAGCATTCTCACATGAATTGCAGCCAAACAAGAGGAGAGGAGCTGCAGACTGGTGTTTTATTAATAAATGTGGGGGGGGGGGGGGGGGACATAAACTGCAAAGGGAAATATGTTCAAACTAACTCACGGGCGATGTCAAAACTATCTGGAAGCCTGTGTGTTGATTGTGTTTTGAAGAAATAAGTGGGAATGAGTGTTAACGAGACATCAGCGCAGACAGGACTTTACTGTCACCCAGAATATTTTACTGAGAAGCTTTTTCTGCTCAACATCTGACTCCTGAAACCCAAACCAGGTCTGTTTAACCAACGTTATACCAATTCTTTTTCCTTTGCAAATACTCGTTAACCCACGCTGCAGCCACTTTCATCCACAGCCAAGGCAGCTTGACAACAACTATGCACAGTAAACCATAAATTACCATACATTACTACATCTATGTAGTCATTAAGAGTAACACATCCCAGCCCGATGTTTTCTTTTTTATTTTACCAGGGCACAGGGAATGCTGGAGAATGACTGATTCCATCATGTGGGAAATAAACATTAATGTTTCTGCATACCACTTGTAATGTGCTCACGGTCCACTAGGGGGTACACGTGCGCCTGGTTGGGAATCACAACTTTAATAAACGCTTCCTTTACTGACTTTATTGGACACACTGGGGTTGGTTTATACTGGAATGATGTGGTCTGATGTTGCTTTGTTCTGTAAAATTACTCAATATGGTCTTAAATGGTGGTTTTCCCACAGATATCCATGGTGGGATGGTGAGATCCAATCGCTCCAAAGGTAAACATCTCTTCATGAACGTCTGAACCACAAAAGATGTGGAAAAAGTATCCTCATGTTTTTATTTTGGTATGTTTTAGTACTCGACATAGTACATCTTTGCCTTCAACATCTCAGCCTCCACATCGTCATCAGAATACCAGGCCTGCGAGCCATTCCCGCTCACGTAGCCCCCACGACCACCACAGGTTTGAGAGTAGAAGGGACAACTCAAAGCGTAGTTCCTGCTCCGACAGTCCCTGGTGTCGCCGTAGCAGCGGGTCTTATTCCCGCTCAGAAAGCCAGGATGGCCATTGTGGTTTGAAGGACCTTTGGCACCGATCCAGGAGTAGATCACCCACTGCTTCACCTCACCGCCACCGTGGCTCCAAGGACGAAAGACGTGGACGCAGCAGATCCAGATCACCTCACGGCTTTAGAGATACTCACAGGTTTGTCAGGAGAGAGGTTTGAGATGTTAAATAATACAAGTCAAGATCACTGTCGGAGACGAGAGAGCGACTACAGACCACAGCAAATGTATCAAAAAACAAGAGAATCAGACCTTAAAGATATGAAGCCAACGATTACAGTGAGAAGTCATCAGTAGCTTTCCTGAGTCCATGACTGCTTCTCGTTTAGGTCCCGGTCTCATTCCTGGTCTCCGTGGTGCAAGCGGTCCACATCTGACTATCCGTCACATCCAAGGAGCCAAGAGAAACGACCTTCCTTCGACAGGAGAGAGGACTGGTGCTCCCCAAGGAGGAGTGTCGAACGACAGGTTTCACCTACATGGAGCGACGAGAGGCGAACGCCGCCAAGGGTGAATCACGAGAGACGATTGTCCAAAGAGAAACCTGTCCATCAACGGAGGAAGTCGAGCAGCACAGAGAGGCTGACTAAGAAAATGCTGAAAACATCAGGTCTCATTGACGATAAACCTTCTGTAACCTCCGTAGGAACACAAAGAGCCTGTAGATGTTTTTGTCTGTTGACACTAAGCTGCTCTTCATCACACTCCAGTCCTGAAGAAGCTTGTATTTGTGTCCTTCCAGCCCTCCAGTCCCTGACACACCGGTCCGACTTTGAGACGGTGGTTAAAACTCTGACTCCCGTCTTACTGGCAGAGATCGACAAGATGAAGTCGTCGTTATTTTCCTCATCATCGTCCCACAAACCCGGAAAGTCGACAATGAATCCAAAGACACGGAAAACTGAGAGGAAAGTGGGTTCCTCTGCAAAGATCAAGGTTGGTTCTGTTTTGCACCAGGGTTGTTGGCGCCTTTATGATGACGATGAAAGTCATGTTTCTACTGCTTCTATGTCCATTCTTGTTGTTAAAGACTGAAACATCTTAACTACGTTTTCATTTCCAGGCTGCTGTTCCTAAAAAGTCCTCTTTGGCCTCTTCAGTCCAGCAGAAAAAGTCTAAGTAAGTCAAATGAAGTGTGTTTTAAATTGTGTATAATTTACTTAGTAAACTCCATATTTAATCTTTTTATCAGCAGGACTTTATTACAATATAATTATTTTTATTTACATATTCTCGTCTTTGATCCTCTTTCCTCTTAACAGAAACCTTGGACCGGCATCAAAGGATCAAAGCAAGGTTGTTGGAATGAAAAAGACTAAAGTCCTGAAAACTACACTGAGCAAGAAGAAAACAGAGGAAGATTGTACGTTAAGGACTGATCTAAGTTCACGCTGCCTTTGAACTTTTGATTATGTAAAGAACAGTTTTACAACGCTAACCAGGTGTTTCCCTTTCCACCAGATGCGTAAATGGTGCCTAAAGTGATTGACGCATTTTACCTTTCTTTAAAGGAAGAACGCGTGATTCTTTTTCCCCCCTCCAGGTAGGGCTGGGCGATATGGCCTGAAATCAATAACGCGATTTATTGAGGATTTCACCTCGATAACGATAAATGGATGATAACTACAGGTATGCGCAGAAACAAAAGTTGTCCACTAGATGAGGTTGTCACATGTATTAGTTCAGTTACATTTTTACATGACTCAAGGTGGTACAGCTTCTTAAACAGGGCCGGATTATTATTGCAGGGGCCCCTGGGCACAATGTGTTTAATGCTCCCTAAGCCTCACCCCACCCAGCCTCACCCAACATTACTGTCACCCAGTAGCACTTTTCAGAAATTTCATAACATTGTCAATATTAAAAATCACTTACTCCTCTTGTCTCCTGTCTCCTTCCTCCTTTTGTCTCCTGTTTCCTTCCTCCTCTTGTCTCCTGTCTCAGTTCCTCCTCCTGTCTCCTGTCTCTTTCCTCCTCTTGTCTCCCGTCTCTCTCCTCCTCTTGTCTCCCGTCTCTCTCCTCCTCTTGTCTCCCGTGTCCTTCCTCCTCTTGTTTCCTGTGTCCTTCCTCCTCTTGTCTCCTGTCTCAGTTCCTCCTCTGATCCCCTGTCTCTTTCCTCCTCTTGTCTCCTGTCTCTTTCCTCCTCTTGTCTCCTTCTCTTTCCTCCTCTTGTCTCCTGTCTCTTTCCTCCTCTTGTCTCCTGTCTCTTTCCTCCTCTTGTCTCCTGTCTCTTTCCTCCTCTTGTCTCCTGTCTCAGTTCCTCCTCTTGTCTCCTGTCTCAGTTCCTCCTCTTGTCTCCTGTCTCTTTCCTCCTCTTGTCTCCTGTCTCAGTTCCTCCTCTTGTCTCCTGTCTCAGTTCCTCCTCTTGTCTCCTGTCTCTTTCCTCCTCTTGTCTACTGTCTCAGTTCCGCCTCTTGTCTCCTGTCTCATTTCCGCCTCTTGTCGCCTGTCTCAGTTCCACCTCTTTGTCTCCTGTCTCCTTACTCCTCTCGTATCCTGTCTCCTTACTCCTCTTTTAGTCTCCTCTTGTTGGTCTCCTCTCTTGCCTTCAAAAAAACTGCTTTCTGGCCTTTCTATTAGTAAATTCATTTACAATGTCATCCAAGTCCAGATTCGTGACAAGCTGAGATTCAGTAGCCATCAGTGACAGTGCACTGAGGGGCTGTTGAGTTTGTGTTGTTCTCAGTTCATTTTTTTTCTTGCCATTTGTGAAAATGATCATTCTCCTTCACAATTTGTAACTGGTAGAGTTAGAAAAATCTGCAGAGCTACAAGCACATTAGGTAAGATGGACTGTAGACTATTGTTTAGCCCAAAAGCGATCCTGGTTATATTACATTATCTATGTGGACTCTCTGGGGATTATTTTGAGCTGAGAGGCGCAGAGCTCTGATCGTTAATGCGCTCCAGACAGATGCGTCCTGAGCACGGCCACAGTAACATTATTAAAGTGTCGCACCTCAAAAACAAATTTAACGCGCAATCGTTTATGTCTGCTCATATCCTTTTATGCTTTCTGTGTTTTATTTGTGCCTGATGCGTTTTGCTGCTGCGGACCGCATCACCTGTTTCGTCCACCGGTGCGGTCAATGCGCGGCACGCACTCCGCTATATTTGCGTTCGGGCCTCTCTTCATTGGTCAGTCTGCATGAGACTGACTCTCAACTGCCCTCAACTGACGTTCAGAGTCACAGGCAGCGAAGCGTCTGTGCAGCGCAAAAGCCCGGGTGGACAGTTTGTTTGATATAAAGCGGGAGATAACAGATACAGTATTTTGCTCGTGCCCTTGCTGCCCTGGGCCTGGGCCCTTTAGAGTTCGTGGACCCCTGGGCAATTGCCCAGTTGCCCGTATGGTTAATCCGGCCTTGTTCTTGAAGGGACATGAATGTTGCCAACCTACACACTTTATTTTTTTTTTATTTTTATTATCAAATTTATTGACATGGGAAAAATTCTCAATAAGAGTCAGAAATTTTGATAACGATACATTTTCGATTTCTACCAGCCCTACCTCCAGGTCCTGTCTGACTGGTAAAGCAGCCAGACTTGGAAAACCTTACAGTTTTACTCTGACAGGGAAAACTGGTTGTGTATGTCTTTTATTTTGAAATTTACTAGATGTATTACACTGCTCCTATCTGATCTGAACTGCTAAGCTTGATGCGTTCTGTAAACATAGAGTAGATTTGTTCAAAATTCAAAAGTTTTATTTGTCACACAAGTACAGCTTGTAGTGAAAAGTAACACACATTCAGAATGGTGAATGTGTCTAGGCTACATATGCAAACAATATATACGGTACACAATGATGGGAGGGGCAAAAGTGTGAGTGTAGGGACAAATTACATTAAATTGAGTCAAAATATAAATAAAAGTAAATGTTCAGGTGTGTGTGTAAGCAGATATAACATCAGCATGTGGAATAAAGGAAAAGGCTGGATTTAGCAAAGTAAAATGAACCCCATTTGTAAATTTATCGGAGCGCCGCAACAACGCACTTCTGGGACGCAACTGAGATGTGTGCGGTGGGAAGACTCCCATTTGCTACAAATGCAAATATTAGCTGCTTGTGGTGCTTCAGGCGTTGCGCGGAAATTACGCATTTGGTGGAAAGCTGGGGTGAGCCCTGGTGGTGCTTCGGTCCAGCTACGCTAAATGATGATCTTTCTTACAGTTTATGTTGGAACCGTGGATCCCTCTGAGCCGATGTGTTGTCTGACTGTCGGGGAGCAGATAGAAACGTACCTGGACTCCAAAGACCTCTGTATGTTTGAATAGACACCACTGTGAGTCATTGTGATGCTTCTTTCTTTGTCATTGATTTTATTTTCACCCCTTTCCAGGGCCTGTAGACTCATTACTGTCACAACCAAACGTAAGTAGTCTGATGTATGTTATGGTATCTCTTTGTGTGTGTGTGTGTGTGTGTGTGTGTGTGTGTGTGTGTGTGTGTGTGTGTGTGTGTGTGTGTGTGTGTGTGTGTGTGTGTGTGTGTGTGTGTGTGTGTGTGTGTGTGTGTGTGTGTGTGTGTGTGTGTGTGTGTGTGTGTGTGTGTGTGTGTGTGTGTGTGTGTGTGTGTTTTAAATATATACATATATATAACATTCACCGTAACATTTGAATTCATCAATAATTTTTCTGGACCAATAGGGGGTGATGATGTGGTAACAAGGTGTATCTTTCACTCATGAATTTGTTTGAAGATCATTTGTTAATGAAAATTGAATTGAATTGACTTAACACTACTACTTTGCCCCAACTCATTAATGTGTTATTAGCCCTCAAACAACTAATTAACACTAAATTTGATATGATTGGACCTCTTTGATCTTAACTCAGAACCTAACATAGCTTCTGTCTTTCCTTGTTTTGGCTTTTAAAGACAAAGATCCTGCTCATAACCAACCTTCCAGAGTATTATGATGGCTGCTACACAGAGGCGGATATTACAGATCTGCTCAGCCTGTTTGGATTCAAACGTGGCGACGACATCTACGTCATTCCTCAGAAACGAATGGTTGGCCTTCATTTATAAGTTTGCATTATAATAGTTTAAAGGTGCAATATGTAAGACTATAGTGAGAATTTTACAGTGAAAAAAATCCCAAAAGAGTCTATAAAGTTTCAGCCATTTTGGAAGGAAGGTTATACTGAAGCATATTTCGTATCCAGCTGGCTCAGGGATTGTCAGTTTTTTGTCCTTTCAAAACATTTTTTTTTAATTTAGTCAACCAGTTGAGTCCATCATTCTCATTTATGAGGACAATCTGGCCAAGAGGCAGCAGCAGCAACAGACGTGTAGTTAGCTTTACACCAAAGAAAACAAATGAGTTAAAAACATACAAGATAGAAATAAGAATAAACAGGTACACATAAAGCTTGGTTTATGCTTGACGCATTCACTTTCCGCTTGGTGATGCGGCTCGCGGATGGAACGCGCTTCACAACTCGCAGCGTTTATGGTTCATGCGGCTCGTCTCTGCGGTGAGCCAATATTCTCCCAAACTGTAGTTGGCAGCATGGAGCTCTACGGCTAACACTACACCATAGTAGAAGTAAAAATTACTGTTGTTTACAACATGGCCTTCCAGCAGTCTTTTCCGACAGTGCGAGCTATTTCTCTCCAATAATTATTAACAACATGTTGATCACGGTGATCTCTTGAGAGCGGAATCATACAAATGTCTGTGTTTACGAACCTCTGCCATACTAGTTCTTGCCGGTCCGCCATGTTTTTCCGCGTCCGACCGTCCGCGTGGTTAGAAATTTTCCTAGGTGCGCGTTGCAGAAATTTTGGGCCGTGCGGAGACTCGGTGGAGGGGCGTGGTTGTTAAAATGACGCAATTTCGCCGTGCGAACCTCGCTGACGCGTCAAGCATAAACCAACCTTAAAGATGTCAAAACAAAGGACGGAGGGATGTAACTACTGATTACCATCAGTGAGTGTGGGGGTGCCGTGTCTCCTGCGAGCTAATGCTGTAGTGCCGACAATTGTAATTTTACCACAGAAGGCAAAAAGCTCCAGAGTCGTTTAAAGTGGCTGCAGTAACCAGAAGTAATCTTTACTTCATTTCTACATAATGCACCTTTAAGAACATTTTCATACCGTTTTCTTAGCTTGGCCCACATCTGAAGAAGGTTGTCATTTACCAGATAGTGGTAAATCTGACAAGTTCAGTAATAAATGTGTTTTCTGGGGTTTCATGTATTTTTGCCTTTAGGCTCTTGCTTTGATGCCAAGTATAGGAGCCCTAGAGTCGGCCATCAGCGCATCGCTGGACGGTGTTATTTTCAGAGGATCCAAACTCTGCTTTATGGCTCTAAAACAATATATTGACATGTCACCAGTAAGCATTCACACATTAGAATACTTTATTATAAATTGTTTACTTTTGCCCCAAAGAGGACAATAAGCTCAGATCCTTTTATTAGCTGATTTATATCAACAAATTCTCTGTGTTTCAGTTTGGATTTTATTGCGGTCTGATGCAAAAAATATGTTCTGTAAGTAACACACACACACACACACACACATTCATTAATCCATAAAGCTGACTCCCTGATCCAGTCTTGAATATGGAGTCACTGTGGGTGACACTGCTCCCAGTCACTGTTGTTGACCTGGAGTTTGTTTTCTGCGCTGGAGGAAAGAACTGTTTTCTCCTGGAGTTGGAGAACAACAACTAATTAAACTGTTGACCAAAGTAGAAAAGCTCTTGCACTCCTGTTTCAAAGAGTTGAAGTTGGATAGGTTTAAGGTGGGCTAATTTTCCCTGTGACGTAGAAAGCCTGGCATTTTTACTGTTTTTGGCGTCGCCAGCTGATGTTTAAAACAACACTGATCAGTGATCAAAACAGAGCGTCTGTTGTTAAAAACAGCATTCATAACCGAGACTGGGTACATTTAGACATTGTTAGCAGGACTAACGAGACCAAAACTGAGTTCTGTAGAGAACTGTCTCCCTAGACTGTGATCCTCTACAGAAAGGTGCCTGCATCGACTCAATAACTTAAATAGGTTTTTAATTTTTATTTATTTATTAAAGAAAGGATCAGATTGAGGCTGTTGAATGACAGGTCAGTGTCAGAAACAGGACACCCCTGCTTCAAACTGACGGTTTTTGTTAAAACTACAGACATTTCAGTAGTTGCCGTGTTCAGATGCGTCCTAAATTCAAGACGCCTTAAATCTGGAGGCCATCAAATGTGATGTAAAAGGAGTTGTTAAGGTCGCTGTTGTTACAACAGGAAGTGGCCGATGAAGCTAGCACCGTCTACATCACAAACATCTCAACAAAAGAGGCCAGAGATCTCAGAAAAGCTCTGAGAAAAATCGATTCTGTGAGAAACTTCCTGCCTCTGCTCAACAAGGTAAGAAACACACATTTGTGTCCTTAAAGTCCTGTTTATAGGTAGAGTGATCGTTTTGTGTGTGTCTGTGTGCTTCAGGTCTTCGTTGAGTTTAGGTCCGTTCAAGACGCTGATCGGCTCGGCGTGTGGTATAGCCTCCTGAAACGGGGACGCTCTCATAAAGTCAAAAGAATGAGGTTACCAGAGGGTTCTGCTACGGCGCTGTGTGAGTCTCTAATAACATTTGGAATTGCTTGAAAATAATAAATATATTTGAATTTATTATTTTTTACTTAAAGGGGCATTATGGAAGTTTGACAGCCAAAACTTGTATAGAAATAATAAATGTCTTCTTCATACATTCTCCTGCAATGCCCTGGTCCTGTAGAATGAGCCCTGGCATTTTTACTGTGATTGCCTGTTTTTCTGTAAAATCACAGAAAAAGAGAGCTGCTCGGGTCGAGCAGGCTGCTTCATGTGCGTTCACGCTCAGGCATCGCCCGTAGCATTTGCTATCCGTAGCTTTAGCAGCAGAGAGTGAGGTAGTGCCAACCCCAGTAAAAAAGTTGACAATAATAATAACCGTCTTGTTTTAAAAAAAAACTATATTATCTCAGTGGGTTACCATGGCTGCGGTGTAGGCGCGGTGACCCTTACCAGCCACCGTATCATCTGCTGAAGTTGCCGGCGGCACATGCGCGCTTTGTTGTTTGCAGCCAAAACTTTCTTGAAGCTAAAGCTGAAATAATGGCCAAAGGAGGAGACGGCAGCGCTCAGGACATTTATTATCCCTCAAAGAAGACAAAGTCGTAAGTACATTTGAAGAATGCCGAGGGACAGCTGATAGAAGACGGCTATCCTGTTTGCAGCACGTGCAGAAAAATTGTCTGTGAAAGGCAGCAACGCTTCAAATCTCATGACACATCTGCGTGACCATCACCCACAACTCTACAGTCAATGCAAGGCAAGCTAACGTTAGCGTTTTAGCTAAAATGCGTGATCCGAGGATTTGGGTTGAGGGAGAAGGCAACGAGTCGCTATATAAAGCAGCCGCAGCGCCGCTACCTGCATATAAACCGTGTCGCGGACACCCCCATGTTGAAATGACGCTATGCATTACGGGGCTCCCAGGGGCAGATAAGAGTTGGTCTCTCTCCGAGAATAATTATGAATTTAACAATGATTACTGCCTGATGACATTTCCCCACATCTGCAAAGCTCACTGGAAGGACACAAACCGAGGACAATGTTTTCCTGGTATAGGGTTTATTACTCAAGTAAGGGTAAAAAAGTATCTGATTAGAAGTCTACTTGAGTACTGAGTATCATCTGATGTAATATTTTTAAATGATGACATCAAACAGACAAAAAATAAGAAGTTATGGGCAAATATTGGTATTTTAAAGACTAAAGGGAAAAAATGTAAACAAATAAACAACATAATTACAAAATAACACATTTTAGGCAAAATTTAGACACAAACTGAGGACAATATTTCCTGACATACAGGGTTTATTTAATTGTGTGAAAATGTAGCACATTTTAAAAAAATACCGCGATAATACCGAAAACCGTGGTAATGTTGGTCACAATAACCGTGAGGTTAAATTTTCACACCGTGAAAACACTAATACAGACCATTTTAGATTAGGTTACATTTCCTTTATTCCCAGATTATGCAGTTTGTAGCACTCATTATAATGTTGTAGAAAATTTCTGGCCAATCCACGTGATCGGTATCGGTGATCGGCAGCAAAAAACCTGATCGGTGCATCCCTAGTTCTTAATCCTATTAGGTAGAATGTAGGGGTGCTATGAGCTCTCTGCTTCGGCTGAGTGAAGTAAATGAATAAATATTAAACACGATGTAAGGTGTAGTAAACCAGAACTAAGTTTGATCAGGTGGTAAATAAAACACGCGTTGCTTTTGTTGTCTCAGCACCACAAATGGTATCAAATGCCTTGCCAGACTTCAGCGACATCATCAGCGGGTCCAAGATTCTGAGGTCCAAGTGTGGCATTCCTCAGGGCTCCATTCCTTGTTTTTGGGTCTCGATGACGACCTGTCCTTACGTGTTTCCCACTGCGTCTCCGTGGTTCAACATTCCCAGTAAGGCCAGTGTAAAAAACTACCTTTACCATTAAAAAAGTCTGCTTTACCATCAGTGACTGTGTCGTTTCTCCTTCTAGGCTTTATGACAGTAAAGGAAACGAGAGACATTGAGGTAAAGGAACTTTTCTACTGCTCCAGTTTTTAGGATTAGTCCAGTAGTTGTTTGCCTGTTTTAAATATTGATCTCTCAGAAATATTCTGTCAGATGAAATAATTATCAAACTGTGACGAAGCATCCTTCTTTATTTACTCTGTTGCTGTAGAGAGCTCACCACAGAGGCTCTGCCTTCTCCACCATCATGCTGACTGGTTTCCGTGGAAAAGAGTGGCAGTACGAGGAGATCGCTGCATTGGTGTGGCGCTACTTCCCCCAGCATGCACCGGACTCCTTGTGCTTTGACGTGGTCGTCCTGCCGCTGCAGAGACGGGTGAGGCGCCGTGCCTGCTTACTGTTATGAGTTTTACTTTGAAATGTGTTTTTGTTTAAAATGGCAGCATGGAAGTTCAACAGCCAAAACATGTATAGAAATAATAAATTTCTTCTTCATACATTCTCCTGCAATGCCCTGGTCCTGTAGAATGAGCCCTGGCATTTTTACTGTGATTGCCTGTTTTTCTGTAAAATCACAGAAAAAGAGAGCTGCTCGGGTCGAGCAGGCTGCTTCATGCGCGTTCACGCTCAGGCATCGCCCGTAGCATTTGCTATCCGTAGCTTTAGCAGCAGCAGAGAGAGGTAGTGCCATTTTGACGCTGTTCCTAACGCCTAGTGACAAACCTAGCGACATTTCTGAGGACACTTAGCTACTTTCTGTAGAACTTTCTTCTAGATATTTCCTGCAAATTAGCAACAAAATAGCCATTTTTGCTCCGAATCATTCTTTGAACGTTGTTTCAGCTGTCATCAAGGATATAAATGTTACAGATACAAAAGACGTCATTGGCGCTCTAGCTCACCTATAAGACGTCAGACTCTCGTGCAGAAGTCCTGGGTTTGATTTCGGGTGTTAACATAATTTATTTAGAGTTTCTTTTTTTACATTAATGGTATATTTTTTTACAGTAAGATGCCCAAATTTTTATTTGAGTCTCGCCGAACGGCATTGAATTCACAGATAAAAAAGATGTGGGTTCAACTTTCATTTTGGAACAATTTTTCAAGCAAGGGAAGGGAATGATCTGAGCATGCAGGAGGACTGACCCATCTTAAACCTTTGTTGGCTGTGCTGAAGAGAAAGGTACAGAACCAAATTATTTAATTAATTAGCTGCTCGTTCTCCTGTCCTCTGTCCTCTGAGCCCCCCACCCCCACCCCACCACCACCACCACCACACACAGGACTGTTTCAGCTGTTATTTTCGTTAAGGAGTGTGCACGTACAGCATGCGCGCCTCGTGCACGAGCCTACTATTGAAGCTGCCGTTACGCTTTTGGCCTGAGGGGGCAATCGCCAGCATAAAAATTCAAAACTCCGTAATGTCCCTTTAAGTGTAAATCTATAGGGGAACGATGTGGATTTCATTTTGAAGGCCTCTCCTCATCTCTTCCAGGTCTTTGTGTATTTTATCAGCTGGGATTCCTGCTGCAGTTTTGTCAGAGATCACCTTGAAAACCCCGTTTCTGTCCAGGGCTGTCCTCTCAGCGTCCACTTCGTGTTGGAGGACATGCATCGGGGACGCAGTGAGGTACAGAAACCGGCCGATGCTCTATGTCTAACAGAACATTTGCAGTTTAACCTGAAGTAATTTTAATTTCATTCGTTCTGATGAGAAATCTTTTTCTTGTAATTACTCTCTAACGCTTTTTTTATTTAAATGATCGTGAAATCTTTGTTTTTTTCTACTTATTTATCTTTTTAGCCTGGTTCTTTATTTTACTCAAGACAATAGATTAAATTACTACAAAATTTGTCAAAAGAAGCAACAACAAATAAAAGATTTAATGAATGAGAGAAAAAAGTTTAGCTTAACAACGACATTCTAAGTTCAATGTAGTAAAATTAGTGATTCATCCATTAATCCATTTTCTGTATCTGCTACCAAAGGGCAACACAGAAACACACAGAACAAACAACCACGCACACACACTATCACACCTAAGGACACATGTAGAGAAACTAATCAACCTGACAGTCATGTTTTTGGACTGTGGGACGAAGAGAACCGGAGAGAGAACCCATGTGTGCACAGGGAGAACATGCAAACTCCTTGCAGAAAGACTCCAGGCTGGGATGTGAACCCAGAACCTTCTTGCTGCAAGGCAACAGCATCACCCCGCTTCTCCTCCAGCTTCACTGGCTGCCAGTCAACTTCAGGGTTCATTTCAAGATCCTGGTTCTGGTCTATAGGGCCTTACATGGACAAGCACCATCATACATTGGTGATCTTCTTAGTCCCTACACTCCCAGCAGGTCCCTGAGGTCCAGTGATCAAAGCCTACTGGTTGTGCAGCACCAGGCTAAAGACCAAAGGTGACAGATCATTTGCTGCTGTGGCCCCCAGACTCTGGAACTCTCTCCCCCGAGCCTGAGATCAGTGGACTCAGTGGTCTCCTTTAAAAAGCAGCTGAAGACTCACTTGTTCAAGCTGGATTTTGTATGACCTTCTTCACCTCTCTCTCTTTATTCTGCTCTCCCCACCTATCCAACCTTCCTCAGGATCCACTGATTCCCCTCTTTCCTATTCTCTCTCTCTTTCTTAATATTTTTAATCACAATTGTCTATTTTTGCTCATTTTAAACATATTTTTAAACATTTTCTAAATGCTTTTTTATATTTTTACAATTTTTGTTTTTGTGAAGCGCCTCGTGATTTTTATCTTGAGAGGCGCTATAGACATGATATTTTCTTCTTCTTCTTCATTAACCACTGCACCACTGTGCAGCCAGTTATTGATTTAAAAGATTTCTATTCATTTTTATTTTTTATTTTCATTTCACAACTATAACAAATACTTCAAAGTAGTAAAATTAATTTAAATCTTAGAAAAATCTAAAAAATTGATATTTCCCAGCATCTTTAGATGAGGTCTTCTGTTTGACGGAGACCCTAAACATGTCTATGTGATTCACGTCAGACAGCTGAGATCATTTACTTCCTTCCTGCTTCAGCAGGGGTTAAAATCACTTTTTCCCTCCACCTGTTCTGTTTCTGGGGGTGAGAGATTGATATCGTTGTCGTGGCGCTAGAACTTCAGGCGTGGCACAGCGCCGTGCCTGAGCCTACGTTGGGTTAACGCTGTGTGGTTTAGGAGCAATGACTAAATGTTTTAGTGCTGTGTGTGGGTTATGCTGATGATGATGATGATGGTGTGTTACAGGAGGTGCTCTACAGGAACCTGATGAAATGGGGCAACTCTGTGAGTGTTTAGTCGTTGATGTTTAGGCTTGTTGCCCGGTAACGGATTCCACTTCAGCATCCTGTTTCATTTCAGCACGTCTCTGAGCCCGAGTCTCTGACTGGGCGTCTGCTCTGCGTGGAGGTTTCCGTCGTCAGCATCAACCTCGTCATCTTCATCATGAAAGTCGTGGCGTCCCTCGCTCCCTTTGTCAACTTCCTGCCTCTTGCTGACAGAGTAGGACGACGACACGTTTAACCCCGACGAACGGGGATTCTGGTTCTCAGCCTGTAAACTGTCTTTCTGCCTCAGATCTACGTGGAAATGCGTGACGCCGGTGGAGCAGCGCGGGCGGTGGAGACTCAGCCGAAGTGCCGTTTGTCTCAGAGCAAACTTTGGTACGACGAAATCCGACCATGGATCTCCTTTTCTGTTTTTTTTCTATCTGACCAGCTGCTTCTGTCCTCTCTACAGGAAGAAAGTTCTGAACATTCGACTGTGAGTTTGTGTTTATTTTCCGTTAAAGGCACTTTTTGTGTTTGAGTTACTTATTCAAGTGTTTATTTGTAGAATGTGTGAAATGACCAGTTTTTGGGGTTAAGCTGCAACAGTGTTTGTGCTTTAAATCCCAGCGTGACAAGCATCCAGAAAGCACGTCCAGAAGACGGGAATCTCCCTATCTCCGCTCCTGAACTGGACTCCACAGCAGGGGGTGCTGTTGCAGAAACAGCTGGAATGGATCAGCTAGCAGACGGTGCCGAAACCCAGCCAGGGCTGGTGTCTGATGAGGAAGACGTTGACGCTTCTTTCCTTCTGCCAGATTACTTTGAGATCTTAGATTCATTTGATAATCAGACTCAAACCAAAGGCTTCAAAGACGAGCTCTCCAAAAGCCGTGATGGACCAGTTCGGGAAGATTCAAATCCAGAACAAGCAGCCGATTCTGTAAAAGTACAGGAAGAGCGGGAGCCTGATGAGGTTAAAGGAGGAACCAGAGAAGACGATGGATCCACCAGGAGGAGCGAATCACCCAAAAACCAAATGCGTCAAAGCTCTGAGGCACGTGGAGAGGATGGAGCTACAGGAGAAAGGGCGGAGTTAACTGAAGATTCTGTTCCAGGAGACACAGAAACCAGAGCAAACATCGACAAAGGCAACAAGGAAGACTCGTTGAAGTTGGAGGTGAGAACACAAACGTGTTTTCTGTCTTGGTGGAAGAGCAACAGAAAGTTTGTTGCCTAACTTCCTGTTTGTTGCTAGGTGATGCCGGCTCTGAACAAACAGGAGGGAGACGAGCGGGACAACAAGAGCGCCGAGAGAAGTTTAACGCCTAAAGGTGACGATGACGAGGATTTCAGTTTATTTATGATTCATCCGTTGTTGGTCGCCTGTCCAGTTGTGCCAAGTCAGCGCACTTCCACACGTCCCGTTGGGAGACCAAAGTTTCCTTTCACAACATGAAACAAACACACACGCATGACAGTAATTCTAAAATTGAATCAAAACACAACAAAATAGAATCTAATACACAATCAAATCTAAAAACAAAAAGGCTAACGCTACATTCAGCTCAACAGAAGGTTAAAGAAAAATAAAAAGTTTGCCGACTTGGCTTAAAGAAAACAGTGGGTGGGGGCTGCCCAACGTTCAGGGGCAAGGCATTCCACAAAGTTGGAGCCAGAAGGTAAAAAGCGTGATGCCCTCGTCGTTTGAGTCTGGAGGACAGAACAACTAGCAGATTCACATCAGCCGAACAGAGCGACCGGGCTGTGGCGTGATCATTAAGCATGGCTCTCACATACAGTGGGAGCAATACTGTTCAGGGCCTTAAATACAAGAAGTAGCATTTTGGACTTAATTCTGTGGCTGATCGGGAGCCAGTGGAGGGAGGCCAAAACTGAGGTAATATGTGCTCGCCTTGGTGTATTCATCAGGAAACAGGCCGTGCTGTTCTGGACCTTCTGGAGTCTCATAATGGCCTTCTGGCTCAGGGGCTTGACACACGGGAGGAGACAAACGACCGCGATCGGCGAAATTTGTCGCTGGCGCATTTATTACCTGACACACGGGAGGCGGCAGCGGCCAGCGGCAAAGCCATCGACGCGTTCTGTTCCATGGTGAAATCAAATCTTCCGTTGTTTTGATTGGCTGTGTCAGGTTGGAGGGAATTAAGGTTATTTAAGTGGTTCAGAGTTAAAAAAAAGCGGTAGATATGATGTTTATGTTTGTTTCACAAGGTGCTGCTAGAGTTGTGTGAAATCTTCTTCTGATTTTACTGTATAAAACTTAAAAAACCCCAGAGAATGGGTTCATCCCATATTACAAACCAGAGAAAGAAACGGAGAATACCATCTTTTCATTCTGGCACCAACAGTTTTCCATGCAGCGGCCTTTTTGTGAATACCGTAATTTCTGGCCTGCAAGCCGCTATTATTTCCCTGTGCTTTGCAGTAGAGGGCTGCATCGGGATTGGGTCCCGCGGGACCCAACACAAATCTTGCGGGGGCAGGCGGTGTGAATTTTGCTGCGGGCGGGAACGGTCGACTAAAAGAAACTGTGCGGGATCGGGATGAGTATGATGGAGTCGGCAACTGATGTCGAAAAGAAGCTGAAACAAGGTCTTTATGACACAAAAACCAAAGCAAGGCAAGTCAGACATTTGGAGGAGTTTCTCCGATTGTGTTAACATTTCTCATTCAGGTCTCTCTTAGAAAAGCGACCTCGATCACTGCCTGATTACTGAGGAGAAGAGAACCCTTTAAGCACCACACAGTAGCTCCTTTATGTTTTTTTTTAAAGAATTTTGTAGTTTAAGTAGCGAGGAGTTATTTGAAATCACATGCGCCGAGACGTCACCGGTGATCCTTGTGACGCATCGGCGTTAAAGGGTTAAAAACTAAATGAAAACAAAGTGCGTCAATCCTGACCAATGTGTTAAAAGACGTGCAGGATCCGATCAATTTGTTTTTGCCTCATTTAACGTCACGGAGATAACGGCGCACTGGCTCTGGTGGTAATCAAGTTAAATTTTATCTCTTTCCAACAATTTTCACAAGAAAACAAAACAGTTAAAAGCAGGGCTTGTGTTGACCGGATAGTTCCCGTATTTGACCGTTTATTTTGACGGAGAAAGAATAGAAAGAATTACCCCGACGCATGCAGACGAACTGACATTTTATTCGTTACGCACATCGCAGATGTAGCTAAATCACCCAAGAAAAGATTCCCATCTGAACATCTGAGCTGGACACCGCTCAGCGCAGCTCGCTGTCAGTGCATATGTGCACAGCGAGCTGAAGTTGTGGAGATTGGCTTGGAGCGTGTCGCAGAACCAGAGCGCATGCGGGAAGGTTCCTCCCACTGAAGCGAGTGTTTTCCAAACCCTGTCTCTCAGAGAGACTTGTCACTTAGAAAATGTTCCCTGATTATGAAACTTTGGCTGAATAGTGCTTGTTCCTGTCTCCTATGTGGCGACGCATCCAGGAGCCGTCTGAGGAGAATCCCAGAATCTCACATCCTCTTCAGTTCAGGAAGCGCCGATATGATTAGGCACAAGCGTGACGTGTCAACCCGGTCTCACAGTAAGACCGGGTTGGGCCTGTTCAGGTTTACGCAGACAATCTTTACATAGAATTGACTTACAGATATAAAATTAATGCAGTAAAATATAAAGCATTTCATTTAAATATCCATTCATTATTTTACAAGCACAGAGAGCTGCCTCAGATGGATGGAAGAGCCGCAGGTTGTGACATGTTTTCTCCAGGACCAGAGAGGACGCAAACTCAATACATCTCTTTTATTGTGAGGTAATAATTTCTCCGAGTTTGGCGGTTGCGGGCGGGAGTAGACATGCACGCTGCAGGTGCAGGCGGGAGTGTAACACACGTTGCGGTTGCGGGCAGTAATTGTCAGAAATTCAGCGGGAGCGGGCAGGAGCGGGATGAAGAAAACAGTTAGGGCTCTACTTTGAAGTCTGCGGCCAGTATCATGGTGCGGCTCATATGTAGATTTTTGTTGGCCAACAACCACTAAAGGCACTCTCCAGCAGTAAAGTGAGACAGGCATGGCAAAACGTTATGCATGGAAGAAGACGCTCTTTGATTTAAAGCGGCACGTTTACACATCAACACACCCTCGTCATGGAAAACACGCGGACGAATGCATATGCTTCTGCTTTCAAGTTAAAAGCGATCGATCTGGCCATCAAACAAGGAAACAGAGCCACTGCATGGGAGCTTGGCGCAAATGATTCAATGGTGTGACGTTGGAGGCATCAGCGGGAAGAGCTCAGTCAATGTAAAAAAAACGACAAAAGCTTTCAGAGGAAATAAAAGCAGATGGCCGGAAGAGGAAAACATTCTTGAAGACGGGGTGAACACACAAAGAGCAGACGGCCGAGGTGTTTCCACTGTGCAGATCATTTCTAACCAGGCATGTTTTGTGTGCAGTTTTTATTTTCTAATCATCCAGGGCTTATTAATGCTGTATCAGCGCTGTTCTTTTCTTCTAAACATGCATGCAAATTACCGGTAATAACGTGTCAGTGCTGTTTTTATTTTATAACCATCCAGAAATATGAATGCTATCAGTGCTGTTTTCTAAACTTGCAGGCACGTTCACCCGTGTTTAACATTCGTTTTGTTGAATTAAAACAACAACGAAAAACCTCCGTGTAGCATCTTTCTGTCTAATTATCTTGTGTTATGGCCATACATGTGCTGTGCGCCAGAGACCTGCATGTGGCTGCTGCGCCGCGGCTTGTATTCGAGTGCAGCGTGTGTGTGTAGAAAACCTTTTTTTTTTTTTTTTGCTGGTGCGGCTTATATTTAGGTGCGCTCTATAGTCCGGAAATTATGGTATATCTATATTCTTTGGTAGAAATATTGTACAGTTCTGGGAAATCCGTCACAGCAGATATCAACCTCTCCTCCATGTTTGCTCGGAGGTGTGCGGAGCATCCTGTCCGCTCATTGGTCAGTGAATGAAACCTCCGTTGATTGGTCCTCGTCCGAGTGACAGCGATGAAAAGTTTAAAATATTTCAACTTTCTGGGATCGCGTCGCTGGGTCGCCTGTGCACGAGACGTGCACAAGCGCAAAATTTCACACACACGTTTTTCGCGTTTCGCTTGGTAGGAGGAAGACCCGCGATTATCGCTTTGTCGCACATGTCTCATTGAAAATGAATGGAGGAGAGGCGATGTCGCCTCCCGTGTGTCGAGCCCATTACACCTACATGACAGAATGACAGTAGTAATTGGAGATGATGAAGGCATGAATAAAGTTTCTAGTGATCATTTAGACAAGAATAGTCTGATCTTGGCAATACGGCAAAAGTGTAAAGGTCTTCACTGTATCATTCTCTTGACTATCAAACTTCAGTGCACTGTCTAAAATAACTCCCAGGTTCGTAAAAGCCATTTTCTTGGGATGGGGCCAACTCGGGGGTCACCACAGAGATGAGCAGTTGCCTGCCTGTCATTTGGTCACGATGGCCTCAGTCTCGTCCTCTTTGGGGCTTCAGAAATGTAAAGCCATCCAAGATTTCACATCAACAATGCAATCTAACAAAGGCTGGATTGAGGTAGTAGCACTTTGAGCCAAGGGCAGGTACACCCGGCAATAGTGAAAATTAACTTTGTGCTTGCGAAAAAGAGCACCAAGAGCGAGAAGGTAGAGGTAGAAAAGTAGAGGACCAGGAACAGGTCCCTATGGAACCCCCAACTGAGGTCCGTACGTGCAGATGCAAACCCTCCTACACTTACTGAGAAGTTTCTCCCAGATAGTTAAGACCTCACTTATTCAAGGCTGCTCCCTTAATACCCACCCACTTCTCGAGTCTGTCATGATCAACTGTGTAGAGGAGTAGTAGCAGTACTGCATCACCTATATCAGTAACCCGCTTTTTGACAAGAAGGGTAATTTAGAGATGGGCATGTAATTGGCTAATACCGATAAGTCGAGGATTCACAACCGCATGTTTAAATGAGCGTAATGGATTCAGTTCATCAGATCCGGTGTGTTTGTAGTTACAGAGACTCATCTGTAACAAGGTCATCCTCCCTTTAATCCCTTAATGTGGTTCACGTCTGATTTGTTTGTTGTTTTAGAGGAGATGACCCTGGTGGCAGAGGAGGTCAAACAACTTGAAGAGGAAAATCGAGCAATCACCAGAAGGAGAGTTCGACCCAGGAGAAAGATGAGAAAGGCTCCTGGTAACATAAACACGCCCAGATCTGGACAAACTAAACTAAAAACACAGTTGAAATGTTTTTAATCTCATCTGCAGTCAGAAAATCTGCTCCGGTGAAAACCGAGGGCGCCGAAAATACAAGAGAAGAAGATGAAAACAAGTCTTTGGCTCCTGCTTCACTCACTTCCTCCTCGATTCTGGACAAAGACTCTTCTCAGTCAGGTGAGCCAAAGCTGCAGGAGATGAAGGTGGAGGTGGAACCAAGGACTATTCCTGCTGAACAACTGGAAAAATGTGTGGAGGTGGCTGCCGACGCCAGACTGCAGCCGTACGACCCAAACGCTTTCTACGGTGAGGAACATTCACACACAGAACGCCGGCTCCAGTTTGAACATCCGGTTCCACGTTCTTCTCCGTGCTCTTCCTCAGGAATGGAGTTTGTCGTCCGTAAGACGGGATACTTCTGTCGTCTCTGCTCGGTCTTCTACGTGTGTGAGGACACCGAGGAGGACCTGCACTGCAGCAGCAAAACGCATTACGACAACGTTCAGGTAATAAAAGTCCAACAAACCTCACCTGTTTTTTATTTTATTTTATTCTTTAACGTTTCTTCTGTTTTCAGAAACACTATCAGAAAACCGACGAGCAACAAAAACTTTCAAGGATGATGACGCGACGCTCTCAAAAATCTGAAGCTCTATGAAGCTGAACTGAAATTAAAATGTGATCTTTTTGTTTTCTGACTCCAGGACCTTCAGGGTGGACTTTTTACTGATCAGTAAAATAAAAATAAAAACACACCAACCACTTTGGTTTGGCATCATTATCTCATATAAATGAGAGACTTTTTCGTTTTTACAAGACACTGATCCTTTATTTATATATTTCCCCCTCACTGATGGTAATACGCTGCTGTACTACTCTAATCCTTTACAGCAAACATATTTAAGATATGAAGGATTCTATACAAACTGTACATAAAACATTTTTTTATTTATGATTTCTTAAACTTAATGCACATGAACTGGAAAAATTGTGGTACAAAGGTTAAGTTATTTCGGTAATTAAAAGGTGAAATTAATATAAGACGGACTCATTACATGCAAAGCCAGATGTTTCAGTCCTTCATGAACACAGCTGGATTAGTGATGAATCACTCTTGTAGACACTAATGAAGCCTGGGGGGACATTTCAGCTGTTAGATTGAGGTGTTAAAAAGACAAACGCACAGCGAGGAGATACGTTTTACTTTTGGTTCCCTTAAACGGACGCATGGGAGGGGGGGCAAAACCAAACCAAAACTGCCTAGTCTCCCTTTAAAATAAAATATTTTACATAAATTTCAGCACTAAGGTTAGTGAGGTTTTACACTAATGTGTTTATAATGTAGCAAAAAGCTTTACTGCGTTGGACTGAAATTGCTCTGAATAGTTCTGGAGGAAAAGGCAATTTTTCAGTATAAAATGGTGCTTAGTCATTTATTTTTGCCGCAGTGGCGTGCCCAGATCTTTTAAAATGGGGTGGCCCAGGTGAGGCACAATTTTGTGCATGGGTGGCACCAATGGTTATGCTTTTTTTATTGTTTTACGCCCAAGCCTTCTGTGGACAATGAAAAGCCTATTTAAAGGTAAATTAGTGTGGTGGCACCTGGGGTGTCCAATCAGATTCCAAGGGTGGCATGTGCCACCCCAGGCCACTCCCCGGACACGCCCCTGTTTTGCTGAATACACAAAAAATAAAATGAAGAAGAAACTTTTTTTATATAACGCCTCTCAAAATAACTCCACACCCTCAACACCAGAAGACTTCATGGAAGTGAAATCAAATAGCCCGAGTACCCGGCCCAAAGGGTTACCGGGGTCCCACCCTGGAGTGGTGTTGAGGTTGTGGAGTTTGGTGGCAGGAGAATCTCGTCTCTGCTTTGCGCGAATCATGTGCTCCTCCTAGCTTCATCAGGCTCTGACCTACAGCTCTTGCTGGGGAGGTTCGCAACTGAGTGTGAAGCGGCTGGGATGAGGATCAGCACCTCCAAGTCTGAGACCATGGTTCTCGACCGGAAAACGGCACACGCTGGAGAAAGTACATCTCCGAACTGGCCCAGGAATGCCTTGGGGTCCTGTTGGATTTGCTGGTGGAGGTTGCCGGGGAGAGGACGGTCTGGAACTCCCTAGTTGGGATGCTGCCCCCACTTAGTCATGCTATGCTTTTTATCCTAAATCTCTGAGCTGTGTATTGTCTCTCTACCATTTAGGTGTGTCGTTTGTGGTCATATTTTTATGTAAATGTTTTTTAGTCCATTTGTTCATGCAATTTATTCTATTTGATCCCACTTGTAAATGAGATGATTCATCTCAAGTGGTTTTATCCTCCTTTAAAAATATTAGTTAATAAATAAATAAATAAATGTGTTGAGGCGGGCCTAACTCTTTCTGATACCGCTCAACCTCCTCCACAAGCTCAAACACCTTCCTCACTAGAGAGTTGACGTTCCATGTCCCTAAAGCCATAGCGTCTGATGGTCAGATTGCCAAAGCCTCAGCTTTGGTCTATGCCCCGATCCACATTCCTCTTGGCGCTGGCGGGTCCACAGGTGGACAAGCCCATGTATCCAGTTCAGGCCGAGCTGGACGGGTGAAAGCCTGGCCAGGCTTAGCTCTAGCACGTTGGGACACCGGTCACCCTCTGGGCTGGGTGCACTGGTTCTTGGCTGCACGTTCATGAAGGGGCTTTTAAATTGTATTGTGTCTTTTAATTTCTTATATTTTAATGGTTATATTAATCAAACACATTTTGTCATTAATTGAAAAATTTCCTTTCCTTTTCGTCTTCCCAGATCTCCTGCTGAGAGTCAGATGTTTCCCGTTCTTGAGTCTTTATCTACTAGAGAAGCCAAAGATCTCAAGCCCCAAAGCAGAAACGACTACACAAGAACCTCAGAGTCTTAACAGACAGTTCAGATGCTGCAGGAGCTGAAAGTTCAAAAACATATGGAAGCACGACGGACGCTGACAATCAGCTGGATGCTGCAGAAGAACAGCAGCTGATGAATCTGTGGACACTGGTTCAGGTTTCACCCTCAGAATTTAAAATGCCTAACCAGAAAGCATCCTCTTTAGGGTGCCAGGTGTAGTGGATTCCTTCATTAGCTAAGGGATCGGCTCAACCATGACTTGAGATTAACAACAATCAATTAACCAATCTCGGTCAGGAGCCTGGGTGGATCAGGACAGAAAGGTCACCGACAGATCAGATCGTCCAGCTGATGGTAAGGTCTCGTCTTCTGGGCTGGCAGCAGGTCTGATGGCAGCGTGAGATCTGAGCCATCAGCAAATTCTAAAGAGGTTCTTAATCTGATGAGTTGAGTGGTCCAGATGTTTAAACGTCCTACAGCAGATGTTACTTTAGCTTTTGATAGATGGAGATGATGTGTGAACTCAATCACAGCTCGTGTTCTCATTTTTGTCTAAGAAAAGTGAGGTTCTGAAATATTCAGATTACAATTATTATTTTGCCTTTAAGATTATTTCTGACACTCGCCTTTACATCAAAGTAATGAAACTGACCTTTGGTCAGTTAAAACATGAACTTCTGCGGATCAGATCATGACTCTTGAATTAGTCTGTCTCAGCTTTAAACCGAGAAATTGTAAACGTGCGTTGGCCTATTCCAGTACAGACTTAAGTAATGAGCTTTAAAACTAATTAGATGGCATTAGAAGGAAAACATTTTACAAACTTCAACAAATCATGAAGCCGAAAACTGCATTTAACAAGTTGACAGCACGAGAAATCTTCATTTGAATAATTTTTAATGGATTTTATCAACATTTTGAAGGAAAAAATTAAGAAGTGGACAAAAGTTTCAAGCAGATGAAAGCACGGGCATAGTGACAGTCAGGATCTGAGTGTGCTTGTTGAACTGGGCTTCACTTTGCTCCTGGTCTATGAGGAAAGGGTGGAAGATGTCCAGATGGTAGAGCATTGGCCGGGCGCTCAACACCAGCTGGTCCTCTCCGACATCCAGAACCAAAGCGTGTGATGAAGCCACTCCAGGCAGCTTTATCTCTGCAGTGAGGTACTCCATCTGCCCACCACGGGGCTCCACAAACAAGGTGAAATCTGGCCTTTTGGCTGTGCACGTGGAGTTATTCTGAGTCTGAAGCTCTTGGATCACTGGCCTGCTCTTTGTCCTGATGTTCTGCTCACTGACAGAACCCAGGAACTTCCTGTTCTTCAGCACCTTCCAGTCCCTGCTTAGCTCCAGGCTGTATTTGTTCTCCAAACCCTCAGCAGAAACCAGAATCAAGAACTGCAGGAACAGAGGATCCTTCTGACACTTGTGGAAGAAGTCCTGGTTGACGACAACGTCATAAGCTGTGCACGCCTGACTGTTGTTGTCTACTTCTGGGTGAGGCTCTCCGAGGCTCATGGGAACTCTGTAGCCGCTGGGATCCTCTGACTGGAGCAGCGCCGTCAGCTCCTCTCGGCTGAGCTCTGGTGGAGGTGGGACCGAGCTGGAGTGACAGATGTTGATGAAGACCTTCTCTTTGTCCGCCTCGGAGAAGGTCTTCACACACATGCCGGGTTGAGGTCGGATAACTTTGGATTCCGGAGCTTCTGCCTGCAGCTTTCCCATCGTCTGTAGCAACAGTTGCTGATATAATTCCTCTTGTTGCTGTAACTCCAGCTCAGAGCTGAGAAGCGAAGAGTCCGTCATTTTTCGTCTGCGTTTACGTTAGCTTAGCCTTGGCTAACAAATGCCGATCTACTTCCGGGTTTTCTTTAACTTCCTGTCGTGCGTGTGACGCAGAAACAACCAGTTGCTTATTTTGTTTCAGAGCATCAGGTAGATGGTTTTGTTCTTTCTTCTTTATTTCCTCTTTTTTTCAATTTTATTCTTGTTTTTGTTTTTAAAATTTTATTTACCTTTTTACCTTTCTTCTCCAAACAACTACAACTTCCACTAATGGACCTTTCACAAATAAAAGGCAAATTATACGCAGGTCTAGCTCGATCACGCCGCTTGTATTTAGTTGGAGGAATGTAAAAATGGCTAAGGTTTCAGATTAAATTATTTGCATGAGTCATTACGCCGGTGTGGTGGATTTCTTCATTAAGGATCGGCCCCGCCATGATTTGGGATAAACATAAATCAAAGAACTCATCTTAATCAGAAGGAGCTTGGGTGGATCAGGATAGACAGATCACTGACCGGTCATCCAGTTGATGGCTTCAGCCAGGACTGGCAGGTCTCAAGGCCTGAGTCTAATGGCAGCATGAGACCCGAGTCATCCAGCAGATTCTAGAGTACAGACTGGTCGAGATGTTTAAACTTGTCCTACAGCTGATGTTACTTTATCTTCAGGTGTAACAGACGATGGAGATGATGTGTGTACTCAATCCCAGCTCATATTTTCGTATTCTTACCTAAGAAAAGTGAGGTTATGAAAATGTATTATTTTGGCTACGTATTTCTGACACATCTTTGCGATAAAAAAGATCATTGTGTTGATTTCTAAAAATGTGTCAATTAAAACATGAACTTCTATGAATCAGGTCATGACTTTAATTTATCTTTTCTATGACAGCTGTAATGAAACCAAAGAATTATAAATGTATACTTTTGTTAAACATTTAATACAGTACAGACTACGTTAAAATGTTTTCAGTCTTGTCACTCATCTTCAAAACAATTTTAAATAGAGTAGATGGAGAAAACATTTCATTAAATGTAATTAAATTTAAAGCCAAAAAAAAAAGGAGAGGAGACAGTTGAGGTGGCTCGGGCATCTGGCCAGGATGCCTCCTGGACGCCTCCCTGGTGAGTTTTCCCAGGCATGTCCAACCAAGAGGAGACCTAATGGTAGACCCAGGACACGTTGGAGGGACTATGCCTCTCAGCTGGCCAGGGAACGCCTTGGGAATCCCCCGGAGGAGCTGGTCCATGTGGTTGGGGAGAGGGAAGTCTGGGCCTCTCGGCTACTGCCCCCGCGACCCGACTCTGCATAAGCGGATGGAAATGGATGGATGGATGGCAAAAATATATATATTAATTTTAACTGGATTTTATGTGTTCTTGGTTATTATAATGGGAGAAATGTCTCTTTCAAATACACAAGTTTCAATAATTTGTATGAATGACTGTACAGTACATCGCTGTACCGCGTCCGTGTCAGGAGGGGGCGCTAAACGCCTCAGCTCTTTGATAAGAAACCGTCAACTAATGTCGACGAAGAGACACCAATCTGTGGATTAATCGGAATTACGTCGACTATCTGCAAGATACGACTCCAACTCTAACGGTAAATAAAAATGCAACAATTTAAAAACACACACGGACACCTTTGTTCAACGTTTATTTTATCTAACAGGGTTTTGACCCTTTTTATGAACGTCACGAGCAAGGCTAATGATAGCTGTTAGCTAAGCTAAAACAGGAGCCGTTTGACTGGTTACACTCCGAATAATTGGTTTTTAAAGAATCTATTTTGTCTGCTAACTCTTGTTTTACTTTCATTTTTCGTTGCGATATTGGCCCCGAACCGGTGGTACCAAATATGTGTTTTGTTTTGTTTTTACTTTCAAACAGGCGAAAATTTGCTTGAAATAAAAGGTCCGTTCTTCTTGTTCCGTAATCAAGGCCCAGGGCCCACGAACTCGAAAGGGCCCAGGGCAGCAAGGGCACGAGCAAAATACTGTATCTGTAATCGCCCGCTTTATATTAAACTAGGGTGACCATACGTCCTCTTTTCCCCGGACATGTCCGCTTTTCACTCTGTCCGGATTGTATTGATGAAAATGTTCGGCTTTTCATCCAGGAGCAGGGATCGAATTATGGGGGAGCTGGATATCAAACACATCCAGGGGAGCCGGAAAAAACGTTTTCTACCTATATTACATCATTTATGGACTATTGGGCAGAGAGCACATATAACGATGATCGTTGTTGTGCAGCGCTCCAGGCTGCTGCGTCCAGCGCACGGTCCATTCTCAAAGTGTCGCAACCCAAAAACTATAATTAACACACGATCGTTCATGTCCGCACATGTTCTCTACTTTCTTGTGCCTGAAGCGCTCTGCTACTGCGGAGCTCATCACCTGCTGCAGTGATTCCACCTCACTGACACAGCATCGAAATGCGCACTCCGCTATGTGGTCAGGAGATCCCTTTGATCTGCTCAAAAGTAACGGATGAGGTGAAAAAGTAAGAATCCAAGCAGCAGTTATTATTCTGGAGAGTTTAGAGGAGATGCAGGAAGACGAGAGACAGACAGGACAGGAAATAGTTAAATAAAAACATGAAAACAAAGTAAAATGTAGGTAGATTTATCTCCACTACACGTGTTTACCTGTATAAAACAATAAGTTATACACATGTAATATTTATACATTTGATACAATTCAGATCACCTTCAAAACTCACACACCCAGGGCCCCTTCAAGGCATTTTGGGGGCCAAGGCAAAATGACCCACCCCCCCCAATAACTGGGCTCCCCAGAAGCCTCTGTGTAATCCATACCCTCTCCAGTAGTGTTAGTTATACAGTGTTTGTAAAAGCCCCTCAGACATTACTGACATGTTCTAATATTATCAGATGAAAAACTAAATTATCAGACATGCTGTCTCATCTGCTGCTTTTCTAAACTTGCTAAAAGTAACAAAACCATTTGAAAGCTACTATTTGAGGATTCTCTGAAAGGTTCCATGGAGTTTGTGACAACTTATTTTTTCATTGATCCTATCGTCTAATCTCACAGCTGAAACAAGCATCCTTAATAATCTGTGCACAGGAAGCTTACCGATGCTGTAGTAAAACAAAAGGTATAATAATTTATTATTAATAAAACCTTGTTGCAGCATTAAAGCAGAAAAATGAGATTTTGCATTAAATATGCAAAATATTTACATATGAATTGTTTTAGAGCCCTTTTATTGGCAGAATCTGATATTAATTTAGTTCTTACAAAAAAAATGGGTCCCAACGTGGTTTGTGTGGCGTTGCCATAGTGTGACGTCATAGGCACAGATCCCCTGTCCTCTTGTTTGGAAATGGAAATATGGTCACCCTATATTAAACAAACTGTCCACCCGGGCTTTTGCGCTGCACAAAGACGCTTCGCTGCCTACGACTTTGAATGTCAGTTGAGAGTCAGTCTCATGCAGACTGACCAATGAAGAGAGGGCCTCAAGTTAAGACCCTCTCTCATTGGTCAGTCCACACGAGGTGGGTCAAAGGTTACCCTGAGTGGGTTACGTGATGTCAGGTATTCAAGTACTGAGTATATTTACTGCATATTACAGTAAAATATTCTGTATGTGACCACATTATGGTGATCCTTGGGTCGTGATGATGGGGCCCTTTAATATTGTTGCCCAAGGTACAACAAAGTGTTAATCTGGCCCTGTCCCTAATTATATGAAAATTTAATTATTTTTGAAAACCACGTATGTTTGCTGAATATGTGAAAAGTTGGAATTCAGCGTTTGTGTGACAACGCTATTCACTCCGGTCCCAGCTGCTTGTTTTTCCGTGTTTACCTGCACCAACACATCTGGTTTGACTCACTGGATGATTAACAGGCCACAAAAAAGATGGATCATTGATTGAATCAGGTGTGTTGCAGCAGCAGTACAGATGAACCCTGTAGGGCAGAGGTCCTCCAGGATCCAGAAAACAAAACCCTTTAAGCAGTTTTGTACAGATGAAAACACCCGTGAAAGTGAATAGAATATTTGTTTTAGGTGAGCTTCCTCAGAATTTATATTCCTCACACATGCACAGGTTTTCTCCGGATGCTCCAGTTTCCTCCCACACAGAGGAGTCTTTTCTCTAGGTGTCTGGCTGTTTGTCTCTTTGTGGCCGACCCTGTGATGGACTGGGAACCCACCTGTCACCTGATGGAGATGGACCCCCCCTGCAACCCTAGTGAGGATGAAGCAGTTAGGAAAACTAATGAATGAATGAATGAATGAGAACAGATTGATAACTCAAATAAAGTACGAGTGTTTTAAAGGTTGTAAGAGGATAATTGGCTCATCTGATTGTGACAGTTTTTGGAGGCATTCAGCTCATTGGCAAATCTGACTTTCCTTTCCTTGTTGGAACTCTGCAATCACGGTTTCTTGCATCTTGTATCCAGCATTAACAGGGTTTCACACAATCCTCATGTCTGCATTGCCAGACAATAAGGCCCCAGGCCTCCTCTTTCGTTACAGGGATACATCATTTGTCCTAAATCTGGAGCATTTTAGAGAGCAGGATGCAAAACTTTCTTCAGATCACGCCCTTTAATGGTGGTGAATGCTTGGAGCTTCATTTCATGACTGAATCTGATGTCTGTTAAACCTACTTGTAGTCAAAGACCTCCCTAAACATATGTCGGAACATATCTGAAGGATTGCTGTGGTGAAGTGCTCCTTTAATAAACTTTATTGGAGGCAACTTGCAAAACTCTAAAACAAACTGTAGTCCTTCATTTACACCTGCTATTTGTATAAAACAAGGATAACATCTTGAAACACCAATGAGGGTGTTTGTGTCTTTGTAGACTTTTTAAAAGGGACACATTTGTCTCATTTTCGTCACCTGTTCACGTAGTCACCACCTCCAAACCCTCATTTCCACCAACTTCCTTCCACAGATTAAAAGTCTGCTGCTCATCTTCGTCCTCCTTCAGTGATGGGTGTATAAATGTTCATATTGTCGGACTTCTTCCACCTGCAACATGTCTGCTGCTTGATGCGGATTGTTTTGCCTTTTTTGGGAAAGGAAACTGTTAACAAATCAAAAGGTAGAGGCATGGTGACCAATTACAGGCTTGCTTTCTGAACACATCAGGCATGTTTCCGTGACCCTCTGTGGACTTGTCGCAAAGTGCTTACATTGATGAATGAATACGTGTATGTCTGCACCCCTGCAGACGTATACATATAAACTAAACTTTTACTTTTTTTGCTGCAAAGCAAATTATGGAACTCTTGGATTGTTTTTTTTTTTTTATCTCAAAGGCCTGTTAAAGCAGATTGTTCATTACCTTTTTCAGACTGAAGTTCAGCATCACCCAGCATCAGTGATGCACCGATGTCCATCTGCACCGCCTGCCTCCCAGTAGCATCCCATGAAGATCTGACGTGAGTCTGAAAAGGACCCCGGTTCCAACCAGGCTGCATTGTTCTCTGTTTTGCTTTTTTTTTTCTTATATTTTGTTCAAAAGCCTTTTCTCATTTACCCAATAAAGTGTTATTTAAAATGGGTTTGGAGTTTACCATCATCTCTTCTCGTGTGTTTGACTAATTAAACCTATGTTTGTGAGATATTAAGATTTTCTGTATGTCGTTCTAGTTGGTCCCGTTTGACTGTGTGTTGAACATCTCGCAATGTTTTATCTTCTGTTTTCTCTCACTAGTAACGGCCTGGGTGTAAAGTTGGTGGTCCAAAGTCTTCCAGATGTGGGAATTTCCGTGTTGAAGAGGCCGTCCCACTCAGCGATCTTCTTTTTTCTGCTTTTATTTTTTGGGTTTTGGTTATTTTTGCTTCCCTTCTGCTTGAGTGCTGCTGTCCCCACAGCAGTGATCAGCTGTTGAAGATGGTTTCATGCAAATCAGTGAACTAAATACTCAAAGAACAAACCCTCTCAAACTGTCCTACAGTCCATAGACCAGAGTTTGCCCCTCCCTGTTGGGTCACCAATCTCTTTAACCTTCAGAAGATTGTTCACATCATGTCCAACCGCTGGACTAATCCTTATGCTCCAGGGCATCCGAATCACCCCCAGAACCCGTATGGACCCTCTGGACCAATGAGTCTTGGTGGACCTGGTTCTAGCCCAAGCAGTTTGGGAGCTTCATCAATTCCTAACAACCCAGGATCATTTCCACAGTTTCTAAATCTACCGGTGACCTACAGGCCTGAACAGAGGATGGTCCCATCAGAAATGAAAACGAACGAGTCCATAAATTTATATGTTACCAGAGCGAGAGAGGAGGCGATACATCAGAGCCATGGGTCTCCATTTATAAACACTCAAAGAGAGGAGATTTTACCGTTCACAAGCACAAAGGAGCAGTCTTATCCAGGCACTAGTGGGCCTAAAACATCTGATGTTGACAGTAGCAGCAGTGTTTTGAACTGGTTGCAAATCTGCAAAGCACCCATGGAGGATAAGCCCTCTAGCTCTAAATCATCTGCTCAGTCTGACTTTCCTGGCACCAGCGATGGTAGACGTTTTACATCTACTGAAAGACAACACGGTAGTCAAACAGTTCGTAGTTTAAGCAGTCATGTCAGTCCACCGTCTGAGGCCCATCACACCTGGTATTCTCAAGAGCTTGCAGCTGGCATCCTCCAGCGATTTGGACTTGAAAAAGATGACCTGCAGATTCTCCTCTCTTACCCGGAAGATCAGATCAACTCTGACAATCTGCCTCACATCTTGAAGCAGATTTTACTTCAGAAACAGAACAGAGCTGCCCCTCGCCCTGACCTCCAACCTGGCCCAAGCTTTATTGAGCAGGACCGCTCTAAAATGTCAGGGAACAGCCTGAGCAGCATGCCATCAAACACTAAAGTAAGTAAAGTGATTGAGTATAGACATACTGGGAAGTATTCCTCAGCTGGGACTGACCCTGGTAAGACGAGCAAAGTGACCAGTGGCGGCAGTATGCTTCAGTTTGACGCTCCTGGCAGCAGTAGTTACAAAGAACCACTGCAACAAAGTTCATCCAAGATGACGACCAGTGGTGTGGTTACTTCACAGAGCCAGATGGAGTCACCTGTCAGCTTCAGCTGGATCAAAAATGTGGTACCTCCAGTCAGTGACCCAACCAAACAACTGCAGACCCAGCTGAGTCAAACTTCTAAAAGTACCTTTGCCTCGGCCCCTCCTCCAAAGAAAGATACAGACTCTAAACCTTTAAATGTGGAACTTTCAAAAATAGTTACGTCACAAGACCTAAAGCAAGGTTGCCAGCAGTCCAAACCCTTTGGTGGTCAGTTTAAAGAAGACAAACATGCAAGGGGCGATGATTGTGACCCTTTTGAGGATGCTAAGCAACCAGAAAAAGAGGAGCTGATAAATCAAGAAAATAAGCAAATAACCCAAAGTAACCAGGAAGTAAAGCCAATGCAGCAACTGGCTCAACTACAGCAGCAGTTTCAGCAGCAA
The DNA here is from genome assembly GCF_043380555.1 of Nothobranchius furzeri. NCBI lineage: Eukaryota > Metazoa > Chordata > Actinopteri > Cyprinodontiformes > Nothobranchiidae > Nothobranchius > Nothobranchius furzeri. The sequence goes on from NC_091742.1 coordinate 85,750,749, forward strand.
CAGCTGAAGATGCAGACTCAACTGCAACAGAAATTTCAGCAGCAACAACTGATGTGGCAGGCTCAATTGCAGCAGAAGTTGCAGCTACAAACCGTCAAGCAGGCTCAAGCACAGCTGCAACAGCAAACTTTGCAAAGGGGGCAATCTTTGCTACCTCAACGCTTTCCTGGCATGCCACCAGTTTCTTCTCTCTCTTCCATTCAAAGGCCCATCGGAGTGTCTTCACCTCTACTGCAGCCGAACCAAAACGCCTTCCAATACCCGAATTATGTGCTGTCTCCTGGTAGCCAGCAGTTCTCTGGGACAGTTTGCATGGGGATTCCACCCCTGGTCAGCAAGGGGATTCCACCCCTGGTCAACATCAATGACTATGCGGCGACCACCCCGACTATGTTTCCACATGTTTGCTCTCTGTGTTTAACAAAATGTGATACTTTAATGGTAAGTGGGCCAGCCCATCCTTTGTGCCCCCATTTAGATGTCTTTCATTTTAATATGGTTATTTAATAGAAAGAATTTGCTCCACCCCTTCCTTGTTTAGAAATTTGTATTTTGGCAGGTTTTGTGTTTGCAAACTGTCTTTTTCTTGTTTTTGTTCCCAAGGTGGAACCTATCCATCTTTCATGAATATTAGGCTTTTAGAACATTCCAGTCAGCACCTTTAGGATGGCGATCTGAACTGGATACAGGTGTGATAAAACTGCACTGTTAACTTTTTGTTTGTTGTTCCAACTACCAGGATTGGCTTGCCCACCAGAATATACCCCTTCACCTGGAGAACTGCAAGTCCCTGCGGAGACGGTCAGTGTTTTCCTCGTGTCTTGTGTTTTATTTCTGCTAACTCCTGTAGACAGTCGTGAATTCCCATCAAAACACTGCTGACCTTAAAGGAGTCCTAGAATTCAAAACCGCATTTACCGTATTTTCACGACCATAAGGCGCACCTAAAAGTCTTAAATTTTCTCCCAAATGTACGCCGCGCCCTGCCTATTGTGTTGTTGTGAGATGCGAACGTAGTAGAAGACGAGGGGCGTGGCGTGGCGTGAACGTGCGGACGTGAGCGAAGACAGACCTGTGGATCTGCCACATCGTCATCAACATCCTCGCTATTTGCCTCAGACTCCGGCTGTGAGTCTCCGTCCACTTCCTCTGTGAGTTACTGTGAAACCAACAAACATGACGAATGTTTTTTATAATTTAGAATGGTAATCTAGACTGTACATTTATAAAAAAAAATATGAATAAAAATAGCAAATAACACATTTTTTAAATAATTATTAGCCCTCTGGGGTCCATGGTGTAAATCACCGTTTTTGACTCGTTTAGGTTTTTCTTTTGTATTTTCTAATAAAAACAATAAATATTGCCTTATGGGGTATCATTTTTTTCAGGACAACCTGGACTATCTGAATTTATACTTATTTTATTAATTTGGCAATAATGTACATGCATTTTGGAGTGGGGAGTGGCACTGTCTCACGCCGCAGAGATCGAGATCTGACAGCTGAGCGGTGCCGCCCACTCCTCTTGTTGGATCTCCGAGGAGCTGGATCTCTGCCTTCATCCTCTACCTCATCATGACCCAACTCTTCTATGAGGAAGGATGGATCTGCCACATCGTCATCAACATCCTCGCTGTTTGCCTCAGACTCCGGCTGCGAGTCTCCGTCCACTTCCTCTGCTTCCAGTTCAAAAAACAGCCGTACTATCTGAACTGCCTGGTGGACATTTATCCTTCTCATCATCCTTTATTAAAGCCTAATAAAAGCCGACTAAACTGCAGAGACAATATATCTGTCCGGATCGCTCCAAAATATGAAGTTTACCGTCAATATCTGTCTAATTGTTTGTTGTTACGCCGTTCACGCCACTCCTTTCCCCGCGAAGCGGCTCCTTTTTGCGCACATCTCGTTACTCGTGCAGCCTTCCTCTCTCTCTCAGCTACATAATGATACTTTGCTGTTGGTGAGACTTCCACCAACAGCAAAAGGATCTCATGTTTTTGTGGGGTTTTTTATGTTCACAAGCACGTTCCCTCTCACGGATTACTAAACTGCTGTTTTGACAAGTTACCAGATCGTCTAAAAATAGGTCGTTTTTTAGTTTAGTATAACTCCGCTTTTACGTTGCCTATTAACATTTAAAAACTGGGATGTAGTTTATAATCTCCTTTTTAAAGCTGAATTGAAACCGAAACTCGGGGAGGCGGAGTCTTGCTGCCACAGCGTCCCAAATCAGACCTGATCTAAAGACACGGATACGCGTCCATGGACCCCAGAGGGTTAATAAAACACAATTCTAATCACACTATTTTCTTAGGCCTATTAATAACACACATATGATTTTCTTCATGTGGAAAGTTTATGTGGTTAAATCCACCAACTAAACACATTCTGAACTTCAACAAAGCGCATCAGTGCTTGAAGCGGCGCTGCGAGCAGCTGCGACCCAAAAAGTACCCGAACCGTTCACGGCGCATGCGCAATCCTGCATCAACACCGCTCGCCCGCTATTTCCCTAATAACACACGCTGTTCGTTTTTATTTCTACACGTTTTTTTACTCAAATATTGTCAAGAAAGCGTGCTTGTCGTGTTCCTGTCAAATTGAACTGATCACAAAACACAGATTTACTTTCTTTATTTCGTTTTCCTCATCCAACCCCCATAAATCCCTGTGTGACCTCCTGCAGCACTCCCGGTGTACGCCCGGCTTTAGTAGGAGGGAGACCCGCGATTATCGCTTTGTTGCGCATGTCTCATTGAAAATGAATGGAGGGGAGGCGAAGTTGCCTCCCATGTGTCGAGCCCATTAGAAGAGCACGAGCCGTCAGCACACGCAATGAGGAAGTGCACGTGCGCTCTAAACCAGGTCTGAACCAGGACTAGACCAGTAAAGTGAAGCATGCTTTTGGCTGTTTATAATTTTCACAATGTCTGGTTTGCACTGATATGTTCCGAGCCCGCACAGATGTTTTACTGGTACGTTTTACCGTGCTCGAGCCCTATAACCCGGTGTGCCTTTTGTATGTGTTAAATACCAAAAAGACACCCGTAACTGAAGCTGCGCCCTATAACACGGTGCGCCCTATGGTCGTGAAAATACGGTACCTTTTGGTTGACACTAGGCAGTAGGGATGAGCGAGTACATCTGTATCTGTTCAACCATCTAAATTATCTGTATCTGTACTCGGGGTGGGCGTGGCCTAACCCGGAAGTGGGTGTACTTTAACTGGAAGTGGGTGTGGTTTACATCAATACGTAATTTTAAGTCTGATCAGAAGTTGCTATGTGTATTGTTTATTTGAAAACTATTTACAGAGCAGCCTCAGAGTTGAGATTAAATGTTTTTGATCACAATAGTAAAGGAACTATTACAGAACAAGTTTTTCAATAAAATCAGAACATTATTATTTAAGTGCATGAATTAAGAGAGAGAGAGAAGAAAAGATCTTTTCTATAGCGCCTGTCAAGATAAAAATCACGGGGCGCTTCACAAAAACAAAACATGTAAAATAGAAAAAAAATTAGAAAATGATTAAAATATATTTAAAATGAGCAAAAAATAGACAATTGTGATTAAAAAATGTAAAGAAAGAGAGAGTGAATAGGAAAGAGGGAGTGGATCCTGAGGAAGAGGAGAGAGAGAGAGGATAAAACACCCGACCGGAGCGGAGGCAGTGACTGACGCAGCACGAGCCGTTTTCAGCTCGGTCGTGTCAAATGCACCACGTACGTTACGAAAAAAGTAACTTTAAATAACTTTAAAGTAACTTTAAAAAGAAGCAAACTGAAGAAAACATAGGGAGTACTGAAGAAACATGAACAGTGAAGCAAGCACAGAGAGATCCGTTACTGTCTGTGTGTGTGCGTGGATGGACCAGACGCGGACTGAGCTCCCGGCTGTAGAGTTTTATATGTAGGGAGGTGCGGGCGCTCTATTTGACTGGCCAATCACAGAGCGTGAAGACAGTCAGTTACCCAATGAGGATTTTCCTTCAGCACGATTACAGATATTTACGAGTTTTACTCGTTTCATGCTCGTACTCGTCAAAAATGCTTTATCCGTACCGGATACTCGTCTCAAACGAGTATCCGGCTCATCCCTACTAGGCAGCTTGGGGCGCTTAACATACCGAAAGGTCTGGCGTCTCTGACCTGCTTCCCTATGTAAAATGGCCTTGGAGAGACTGCGTGTTCTGAGAAAAGCGCAGACGCACCTCCATAAATCTGCATGTCTCAAACCTCATTAATATCAGCAATTTAGAAATGTTGGCTCTAGCAGGACCAAACGCAGAACTATGCTAGCTCCGTCTACTGCATGCATCATTTGCAGACCTCTTTGTCTTAGCAAGCGTAACTACAATGGAATATATTATAATAGTAAAATGAAAACTTTTGTTGATCTGTAATAAAAGTGTTTGAAAACTGCTTTATTTTGTGCAGTAGATTCAACAGAAACGGTATGGCAGCTTTTTCTGTTCTGTGACCTGTTTTAAAATGTTTAATAACATTTTAATAATCTTTCCTCAGATATCCACAGTGGGATGGTGAGCAGACACCAGTCAGGTAGATTTATTTCTATTCAGACGAACCACAGCAGCTCTCCTCTGTTATTTCATGTGTATTTCCCCATTTTTTTAATCGTCTTTTTAGTACTCAAGCTAATAAACGAGCACGTTCACGCAGCCCCCGCCACCACCATGGCTCTAAGCATTTAAGGGAGAGCTCCAGGAGCAGTTCCCGCTCACGTTCACACAGCCCACAGCATCGTCGCAGCAGAAGGAGGTCCAGCAGGAGATCCCGTTCCCGTAGTCGTCACCGTGGCTCTGAGAGCAAAAGGAGGAGACGCAGCAGTCGCAGGTCTCTGCTTACCGTCTAGTGGTGCCATCTTTTGGTAAATAAAACTTTTACAAAAACTTGAGTTTTTATTCATGTTTCAGCCATGAAAGGTCTTCATCTAGGAGCAAGGACAAGAAACGGTCCAGGAGATCTCGGGACCGACGGTCGCCTTCAGATGGATCCACCCCTAAAAGAGCGAGGTCAGCCAGTACTGAGAGACTGGCAAGGAAACTTGTCCAATCATCAGGTTGGTCCTCCAAAGGTGGACATCTCCCTCTGGATTGAGTCTTTGCTTCAAGCAGAGGAGTTCGCCTTGAGTTTTTATTGTTCTTTTTTTATATATATATACGTTTGATGTTCAACAGCCCTGAACCACACCAAGACTGACTCTGCTCTGCTTTCATGTGTTGTAGGAGTCAGGTCATTGTCCCACCACTTTGACTTGGACGCTATTGTCAAAACTCTGACTCCAGGATTACTGGCCGAGCTAACCAAAGCATCTGCTGTGAGGTCTGATGAGGAGGAGAATGAGGCAAGTCCTTCTCCAGATGAAATAAATAAAAGCTGATTTGTACCCAATGTAAGAACTGAGGTCGTGACAGAGCAAAGGTGGCAGAGGAGTTAGGTGCCCACTCTGTCACTGGAGAGTTACAGGTTCAAGTCCCACACAGCATGTCGCAGTGGTTGTGTCCTTGGGCAAGACACTTCACCTGTCTTGACTGCTGGTGGCACCTTTATACGGCAGCCTTGCTTCTGTCAGTGTGAGGCAGTTGTGAATACAATGTAGCTCACCACCGGTTAGTGAAGATGTGAATGACTGTTTGTGTTGAAAAGCACCTTGGGGGGTTGTGGGACTCTAAGGCCCTATATCAAATGCAAGTCCGTTATCATTTAAATGACCTCATTTAAATGTATAGTGTATTTTCTTGGGAAACGCTGTTCAAGCATAGCCTAGAAACGTAGATGGACAGTAGCTGAAGCAAAATGGGTGTCGGTCTAGTCACGCCTCATTAGAGCCTCAGCAGGTCCAAGTAGTGTTGTGTCTCTTGCCAATCACAGCGCTCATCGGTATTGTGGATGGGATGTTACTGCGACTGAGCGACACAACAAGGATAGTGGTAGTTTGTTTGAAACAGCTTTGGTGCCAACTTTGGAGCACTTGGACGTAGGGTTGTCACGGTAACCGGTGTAGTGGTAAACCCCAGTAAAAAAAAGTTGACAATAATACTGTCTTGTTTTTAAAAAAAAACTATATTATCTCGGTGGGTTACCGTGGCTGCGGTGTAGGCGCGGTGACCCTTACCAGCCACCGTACCATCTGCTGAAGTTGCCGGCGGCACATGCGCGCTTTGATGTTTACAACCAAAACTTTATTGAAGCTAAAGCTGAAATAATGGCCGAAGGAGGAGACGGCAGCGCTCAGGACATTTATTACCCCTCAAAGAAGACAAAGTGGGAAGTACGGGCATTTTTTGGACATTTGAAGAATGCCGAGGGACAGTTGATAGAAGTCGGCTATCCTGTTTGCAGCACGTGCAGAAAAATTGTCTGTGAAAGGCAGCAACTCTTCAAATCTCATGACACATCTGCGTGACCATCACCCACAACTCTACAGTCAACGCAAGGCAAGCTAACGTTAGCGTTTTAGCTAAAATGCGTGATCCGAGGATTTGGGTTGAGGGAGAATGCAACGAGTCGCTATATAAAGCAGCCGCAGCGCCGCTACCTGCATATAAACCGTGTCACGGACACCCCCATGTTGAAATGACGCTATGCATTACGGGGCTCCCAGGGGCAGATAAGAGTTGGTCTCTCTCCGAGAATAATTATGAATTTATGACATTTTCCCACATCTGCTAAGCTCACAGGAAGGACACAAACCGAGGACAATATTTTCCTGATATAGGGTTTATTACTCAAGTAAGGGTAAAAAAGTATCTGATTAGAAGGCTACTTGAGTACTGACTATCATCTGATCTAATATTTTTAAATGATGACGTCAAACAGACATAAAATAAGAAGTTATGGGCAAATATTGGTATTTTAAAGACTAAAGGGGAAAAATGTAAACAAATAAACAACATAATTACAAAATAACACATTTTAGGCAAAATTTAGACACAAACTGAGGACAATATTTCCTGACATACAGGGTTTATTTAATTGTGTGAAAATGTAGCACGTTTAAAAAAAATACCACGATAATACCGAAAACCGTGGTAATTTTGGTCACAATAACCGTGAGGTTAAATTTTCACACCGTGACGACCCTACTTGGACGTGAGCATTTCTTTGAGTCAAGAGCAGATAGATTTATTTATTTATTTATTTCAGAAAAAGGATGTATTTGTGTTTGTCAGCAGTGTACAGCACTGTTTGTTGTCCAATAACGTGAGGAGACGGTTTGAAAGATGACCGTAGATTCTGCCCTACGAGTGAGCTCTGTCTATGGGTTGTGGCCAGACTATATATATTCACATATGTAAGATGGCTTGTTGGGCTAGTTCAAGTAAGCAATGTTTCGAAAAGCGACAATTTAAAGGTCCAACCCCCTCTCTCCAGACTCACCTCTAGAGTCACAGAAGCTGATGCTCACAGAAACTTCTGTAAAATCAGAGGCCGTGGGTTGTGCCAACCACGAAAACATAAACTTGTGTTTTTGACCTGTTGTTGGTAGGGATGTCCCGAAACAACTATTTCACTTCCGATACGATAGAGATATTGCTGCCTTCAGCATTGACCGAAACCGATATCAATCCGATATGATATCGGCACAAATCATACGTACTTTTTTTAGATTTTTTTAGATAGGAATTTTGGGTTTTCATGAGCTGTATGCCAAAATCATCAATATTAGAACCAATAAAAGGCTTGAACTACTTCAGCTGTGTGTAATGAATCTAATACAGTGATCCCTCGTTTATCGCGGTAGATGCATTCCAGACCTGGCCGCGATAGGTGAAAATCCGCGAAGTAGGGACACCATATTTACAGTACAGTGTCAGAACCCAAGTTCCCAGGCCAGCCTCTTCCAGCTAGCCGGCCTCCACTATAGACCACAACTACCAGCATGCCCCTCGCGGGGATTCCCTCCACGTCGCACCTACGTCACAAACCGCGGCTATAAACGGAAGTCGCCTTTCCAGCTCACCACTCAGTCATTGTGTCTTCAGATTCATGATCAGAGTTTCCAACCTACCGATCCATCCCATCAGCTCACAGTAAGTTATCTTACTTACTTCTGGAAAGCCCGGCATTTCCGTGCCACTTCGTTGACGCTCGAACGCTCGGGGGTTTCCTAGATTAAATCGTGAGCCGGCGTTTCACCGACGCTCTCACTTCCGCGTCTGTGAAACCACGCTCCCTACAAGCTCAACTCCCGAATCCAGCCGACCAGTCTGACATACAGTACTATATTGAATTATCGTATGATTGCATTCTCTTTTTGTGGGTAAAACTCAAGAAAAAAATTTTTTTACTTGGTTTTTTTATAGTTTTATTACAAAAAGTGCATTTTATGATGAAATTGATGAAAAAAAAAGGAATTTCTTGATATTTCGCATAGAAAAATACCGCGAATCTGCAAATTTCCCTTGAATAAGGCTCCAAAGAAAAAATCCGCGAAGTCGTGAATCCGCGATAAACGAACCGCGAAGTAGCGAGGGATCACTGTATATATGAAAATCTAATGTTTATCTGAACATTACAGACAATAATGAACGTTATCACAATATGCTAATTTCTTTAGAAGGACCTGTATTGCTACTTGTCCCAACTTTTTGGGGATTTGTTGACACCATGAAATTTTGAATCAACATATTTTTCCCTTAAAATGATACATTTTCTCAGTTAAAACTTTTGTTCCGTGATTTATGTTCTATTTTGAATAAAATATTAGAAGTTGGCACCTCCACATCATTGCATTCAGTTTTTATTCACGGTTTATTTAGTGTCCCAACTTTTTTGGAATCTGGCTTGTATTACTCAAACAGAAAACAAAAGCAGCAACTGACCAATTTTTTATCAACCTAAATGTGAACAGCTAAGGGAATGGACATGAGGAAAAAAGCACAATATTGTTCACTGGCCAACTGCTACAAGTTGAGTGTCTAAAGTTTCAATTTCACACAAAAATACAACGCAACTTAAATATCACTTTGCCAACTGCATGAAGATATATAACAGTAACATCTTTGCTGAAAAGCACGTGGTAATAATTCATAGTGCATTTAGTGCCAACCACAGCTAGGGATGGGTACCTTTGACATTTGAATCGATCCGGTACTAATTCCCGGTACCTAGGAATCGATACCGGTACTTAACGGTACCAATTTTCGATACTTTTGAGTGTTTAATATTTTAATTGTCTTTTATAATTAAATATATATTTTTCTCAATTTATAACAATATTTGATAAATATCACGATAAATAACATACAACTGTTTGTATTTTAACATCGTCCTTGTAGTTTTATAAGCTGATAATTTAACTGAAGCAAACATCTTTACTGTGAACTAAATTTACTGTGTATCTTCATTCCTTTTGCCGTCCTTTTTCATTTGATTTTTCCTACTGGGAAGTTAGAATTTCCGAGGAGAAAGCAAACGCACCATTAGCTAATAACAATGGTGGCAATGGAAGCTAACATATCAAGCTAACGTTATCTTAAACAGTTTATTTAGCTGCTGGAGCAGATTAAAACGATGATGCCTCACACTTAGATCGTTGTCGCTGGTTTCATCTTCACCCAATCGCCCGTCGCATTTAGTAAAGTGAAGCCAAACGTTAGAGCGCGTTCATGTTCTTCTAGTCGGAATTTCGGAGTTCCGAGGAGAAAGCGAACGCACCATTAGCGAAACGGAAGCTAACAAATCAAGCTAACGTTATCTTACATTTTATTTACCTACCGGAGCAAATTAAGATGAGGATGTCTCACTTAGATCGTTGTCGCTGGTTTCATCATCACCCAGTTACCCATCACATTTAATGAAGTGGACCCAAGCTTTAGCGTTCGTTCTTTCTACCGTGCTGCTCTGTTTACAACTGGCTCGCAGCGACCGATGACATAACGCTCTTGCGCATGCGCAGCTGTCTAGGCAAGTTCTCGTTGTGAAGGACGGGTACCGAAACGAGGCACCGCTTCAAATGAAGTGAATCAGTGCCCGGTCGGTACCTTAAAAAGTACCAAATTCGGTACCCATCGCCAACCACAGCCTTTGGTCATGTGTCCATAGTCCATATTTGCTCCATGTCAGCACCTGTGTGCGTACACGCACTTGTGTACGTTAGGTTTCTTTATAGGAGTGTTCAATAGTGAGTATGAGGGGCCACATACCTGCTTCTAAAGTCCCAGAGATCCAGAGGTCTCCCGCGGAGTACAGAGACCCCAGAGAGACTGCTGCCGCAGAAGCCCCAACCCCCCTCCCAAGAGGAGTGGAGGATCACTCCAGAGGTCCCAACTAGCAGCCGTGTCAGAGGTCCAGGAGATAATATTGGCACGCCCCCAGGCCTGCCCCCACCAGGCAGCCACCAGGAGCGAGTCGGCAGATACCATAAACTTAAATTTTAAACAAATCCTTGAATGATATTTGCAAACAAACGAAACAGCTCTTTCCATCCGTTTACTCTAGCTAGCCCTGAGTTTGCTTCTTGTTCAGCTGCTACAAGCCAAGAGCGTCTCATTCGTGCACAGGGGAGGGTGCAGAGGGGGCTGGGCAGACTGAGGAGAAGTTTGATGCATAGGTCAGGATCCAGTCTTTAAGAACAGGACGCTCACAACGATCGAATGAGGTTTTTCAAGGATTGTACATTTCAGAAGTGATTAAAATTGTTCCTTTTTCGACTAAACATTTACCATTGGTTGTCATCAGTATGTGAAGAGCCTTTCAATCAAGATGGCCGTTAATGCACCAGAAAAACATCTACCCCATTTCTAACCACCATGGGCTCTGGTTGTGACGAGGTTAATATGTTTTTGCTCCCCAGGACGACGTTCCATCTTCCAACCAGGTGATACTCGAATTAGTTTCTAATGCCCTCTCGCACAAGGACGTGGTTAACGCGGTGGAGCAGTTTGGGAAAACGGAGTCGGTTGTGTTGTATAGGAGCAGACAACAGGTACGTGTGGAGAGAGACTTTGTCCTGCTTCACAGAAGCTGCTACAAGCCTCAGTTGTCATTGCTGCGACCCATCGTGCTGTTTGTGTTTGCAGGCAATAGTGCGTTATACGAATGAAGAAGATGCAGAGAAACTGAGGAGCGTAAAGAAGTTTGATTTGAAAGGACAAACAATCAAAGTCACCCCAGAGGTACCTTGCTCTAGCATTCTGTGTCCAGTTTCACGTGGTGTTTCAAAGATTTCTGTCAACAGCAGCATTAGAGTCACAGCTTCGCTCAGTCTTTCATTCATGTTCAGTCTAAAACCACTAAAGTACACATCTTCATTTGGACAAAGACTGAATCTGTCTCAGGCGTTTTCATCTTCAACGTGGTGACAAGGATGTCTTTGGCTGAGTGTTCCCTGTTTATTTACAGAAAAGTGTGAGGAGTGCCACGTCTAAAGAACAGAAGAAACCTCAGCAGTAAGTCGTGCTTCTCACAAACAAGTCAGCTGAGCGTGTTTGCACCTGCTACTCTCACCACTTATGTTTGTCAAATTCAATTTGTGTCATCGTGTTCAGATTTGGACCAAAACGGTGAAGAAGACGTCCCAAAGTTAAGAGTTTCTTTGTTTTTTCTTCAACTCATGCTCATGGTGCTCTTCTTTTCTGCAGAACATCATGTGAATCAAGCGTCTCCGCTCCTCCAGATTCTGAAGCTATCCTCTCTTCCACCACTGGAGAGGCAAACATCTCAAGTCCCAAAGCAGAAACATCCGCAGAGGAGCATAAAGGCCCGACAGACGGTCCACCTCCTGCTTGTGCTGAGGCAGAAACTGGACCAGGTGCTGCTGAAAAGCCACCGACAGCAGCTGGAGACTCTGCTCTGGTTAAAGGTGCTGAAAAACAAGGAGAGGAACAGAGCCAGGAAGCTGAAGGTTCTAAAGTGAAACCAGCAGCTGCCAAGACTTCCCTCATTAAGCTCCGTTTGATTCGTCCACCAACCCATCCAGGTGAAAGCACGTTAGAGACACCCGATCCCCAGCAGAGTCCACATGCTGCTGACAAAACTCCTGTAAGTTCATCTGAAGCTCCGTGTCAGCTCCAGTCAGAGCAGGAGACCCCAGAGCCCACAGCTGGAGATGCTTCATACGGTAAAGAGTCCACGTTCTCTGGTTCTTGTTTGTCCTCAGATCACCTCTGCTCCCTTTCTAGATTGTATCCATATGAGACACTCTGTGTCACATTCTGAGTTTTAATTTTAAAGCTACTGTTTCAAATTGTTTATAATCTAATCTAATCCCCTGGGAGCAGAAAGTTGGGAATTTTTGCAGAATAATTTTATCTGTCAACAACACTATCACCAGCCACTGGGCAGCCCTTTGAAAAAGTTTCTACAATACCAAAACAAACTAAGATACTGGCTAAGTCCAAAACAGAAGAGAAAGGGAGTAAATCCTGATGTTCGGAGTCTGTTTAGTTTATAATAACGAGATCATAAGTTTTCTTTAGTGCTGCTTTTCAGGCTAGTTTACTTCCTTCAAGCAACTCTCCTGGAGATCGTCTTAAACTCAGACCAATAAAGAAACCTGACTTGTTGTCTGGTGCCGTGACCTCACCGCCGTCTAGAGCTGATTTATCCCAGAGACAGGAGATTTTACTCAGAGGCACAGTTTATCTTTTGAGATGAATCAGAATTGGTTCAAATCTGTAATCGACCGTGTTGCCAAATAGTGACCTTGTCTCCACCACATTTCACACTCCCTTAGTGACTTTCGTAAAAGTGCCTAGCGACAGGTTTGGCAACATTTCTGACAACCCTTAGTTACTTTCTGTGGGACTTCATCGACAATCCCCGACTCTTCCACGCTGATTTGCTTGAGTTGAGTTTCTTTTGTTTTTTTAAGGGACCTAGAGAAGTCGGTTATTTAATCAACTTCTTCTGTGTTTTTCTCGTATAGTGAAGCTTTTCTTGAGAAATGTATATTTTCCCCTCCTCCACCTGATTTCTCACATGGGTTAACCGCGTCTCTAGATTCTGGGGCTGCTGAGGAAAAGTCCAAATCAGTCGGCCAAGTTTCAGCAGAATCTACCCAAGAAGCTTCAGCTCCCAGCACCAAACCAAATGTCCCGGCCACGGGCAAAAAGTGGAATTCTGCATACGATTACTCCTTAGATCCGGAAACCTCTCGGACCGTCGGAGATGTGGTGGACACGTTTCTGAACGATCAGTGTCTGAGTAAGGAACGACAAACCTGAACCTCCTCCAGCAGACGTCTGTTGATGTTTTCACACCTTCAATCTCTCTTCCTCTCCAGGGTGCTTTAAGAATCAGCAGCGGTGTCTGGATGAAGATGTAAGTGTCATCACCATTAAAGTTAACACTTGTTTGAATAATTACGAGGTTAGCTGCAAGGTCGGGTTTTAACGACCCAGCAGGTCAAACTAATACATGTGGGGACAACGAAGGTAAATTAAATACGTGTCTCTGTTTGGGTTCCCAATCTTCCCATAAGCTAGCAAACACAACAAAAGTGTTATTAGTGAAACATTTAAATGTCTGACGGCGGTCCTGATTAAGGAAGACTGATAAAGTTGACTCAGGCCATATTAAACAGTCCAGCGCTCAGAGTCTCCTTCGACGCTTTTATTTTGACGAGCGTCACCCCAGAGACATAAATCAGTCTCCTCTTGTTTTCTCGCCTGTGTGCAATAATCTTAGCTTTGAGAACATCGAGTCCTAGCTTATTAGAGCATTGGTTTTTTTTTCTTCTATTGAATTGTTCACTCTCTATTTGTTTTGCCAGTTTAATGCACAGCTGCTGCTGATCAACAACCTCCCAGAATATAAAGATGGCTGCTACACAGAGGAGGAAGTTGCTGCCCTTCTCGTCCCGTTTGGGTTTAAATATGAAGTGGACACCATCTATGTTATTCCTCAGACACGCTTTGTAGGTGCCAACTTTCACATTTGTGTCCCGTTTATTACTGATGTCATGTTGTTTTGATAAACCATTTATGTACGCTTGGCTGATGGCGTACTGAGGTTACGTTTGTACACTCTCCTGGTCTCCTGTCAGGCTTTGGCCCTCATGCCGACTGTTAAAGATCTACAAAAAGTGGTGAAGGAGACCTGGGACGGGGTGGCTTTTAAAGGGTGTGAGCTCTGCTTGAGGCCTGTTAACAACAAGATTTTACTGTCACCGGTAAGAAACTAAATCCAGACTTTTCTTCTTTTTATTCTTAATATTAAAGTTTAGCAGAGGATCGGGTGGTGAGGCGTTTTTGCGTCAGCTCCCTGTGAGAGTCTCTGCTGATGTTTAACCCAGTTATTCTACCTCTGTTTCTGTTGCAGGTTGGGTTTTACAAATCTCTGATGAAACTGATGAAGTTTGTAAGTAAACACACACACACACACACACACACACAGACCCATGTGTCTAAACCTCCTCCTAATGTTGCGATCCCACGAGCCGGGGCGTGAAAAATGTAACCATTTAAAATCAGCCTCCAAAGGGTTACCAGACAAAGAGCGTTGTCAACGGTAGTGACCCGTATTTGGGTTAGGGTATATCAGATACATGCCATTTACCAAACATGGAGGAGAAGTTGATTATTATTATGTTTTATAGTAAAATCAGAAGTAAGATCCCACATAACTCTAGCAGCACCTTGTGAAACATCATATCTACCGCTATTTTAACTCTAAACCGCTTAAATAACCTTAATTCCCTCCAACCTGATGCAGCCAAACAAAACAACAGAAGTTTCGATTTCGCCATATAACAGAATGCGTAGACGGCTTTGCCGCTGCCACGGGTCACCTCTCGTGTGTCAGGTAATTAAAGCAACAGCGACGAATTTCGCTGATCACGGTCGTTTGTCGCCTCCCGTGTGTCGAGCCCCTTAATGTTGAGCCCTGAGGCATTCCACAGTTCATTCCTAGCACAGGGATTAAAGTTCTCCGTCGCGGGAAATCCGTCAGTTGGAATAATCAGCAAAAAGTTCTCTCTCTCTCTCTCTCTCTCTCTCTCTCTCTCTCTCTCTCTCTCTCTCTCTCTCTCTCTCTCTCTCTCTCTCTCTCTCTCTCTCTCTCTCTCTCTCTCTCTCTCTCTCGGTCGGTCGGTCGGTCGGTCGGTCGGTCGGTCGGTCGGTCGGTCGGTCGGTCGGTCGGTCGGTCGGTCGGTCGGTCGGTCGGTCGGTCGGTCGGTCGGTCGGTCGGTCGGTCGGTCGGTCGGTCGGTCGGTCGGTCGGTCGGTCGGTCGGTCGGTCGGTCGGTCGGTCGGTCGGTCGGTCGGTCGGTCGGTCGGTCGGTCGGTCGGTCGGTCGGTCGGTCGGTCGGTCGGTCGGTCGGTCGGTCGGTCGGTCGGTCGGTCGGTCGGTCGGACAAGGACCAATCAACAGAGGTTTCAGTCACTTACCAATGAGCGGACAGGATGCTCCGTACATCTCCGAGCAAACATGGAGGAAAAGTTGATACCTGCTGTGACGGATTTCCCAGAACTGTACAATATTTTTACCAACGAATATAAATATTCACAAAAAGGCCGCGGCATGGGAAATTGTTGGTGACTATTAGTAAATGCCGGCGCCTTGCTTGCACAGGTCTGCTGCCAGGCTGGAAGCAGACACTAGCCTCCACGACCATAGTCCCGTTCACCTTCACCGCCGCAGCCGGCACCTCTTTGCCCTGCCCTTCTGCGCCAGAGCCGCATAACTCTAGCAGCACCTTGTGAAATATATTATGTTTATGTATTTAGCAGACGCTTTTGTCCAAAGCGACTTACAAGTGATAATCGGCATATTGCCCTTGAGGCTAACAACAACAATAACAACAACAACTTGACATCAGTCATGGAGAGTAGGAGAACAAGGAGTCATATCTACCGCTTTTTAAACTCTGAACTGCTTAAATAACCTTAATTCCCTCCATCCTGACACAGCCAATCAAAACAATGAAAGATTCTATTTCGCCATGAAACAGAACGCATCGACGGCCTTTTGCCGCGGGTCGCCTCCCGTGTGCCAGGTAATAAAAGCGAAGAATTTCGCTGATCTCTGTCGTTTGTTGCCTCCCGTGTGTCGAGCCCATCTCTCCACCGTTCTGCACCGCCCAAGCTGCAAAAATGCACGCGCTCATTGCTCGTTCCCGCGGTGCACACAAGGAGCGCGCACCAGAAGCCAATAAAGCTCTGATGCCCCCGGACCCCCCAAAGTACTTTAATACTTATCATCTTTTTTTACCTCAGAGAAATCTCAACACCCACACTTTTAAACACTGTGTGTGCGAACGGGTCATTCCAAATTGTTCAGAAACAAGAATACTGACCCTAAAACCAATCAAAACCCGAATAGTGGCTGCATGTAAACAATGTGAGCCCCCCCCCCCCCCAATAATTTTCAGTCAGATGAGAGTTTTTTGCTTCAGTCCCTGTCGTAGCAGTAAAATATTGTGTTTGTGATGAACAACAGAACTGATGGCCAACTGATCTTTGAGATAAAATTCTTGAAAAAAATTTGAACCACGTAGCTACACATCGCCAACTTTTCTGTTATTTGAGTGTTTGCTGTGTTCCTCCCAACAGGATGTGACTGATGACGGTTCTAAGACGGTCTTATTTTATGACATCTCTCAGAGTGAAATCAAGGAACTCAGAGAAGTTTTGATTAAAAACTTTTCTGTAAGAAACTTCCTGCCTCTGCTCAACAAGGTATAAACACATGGAAAACACAAGGATGTCTTACAGTGTTTGAATAACTTCCTGTTTCTCCTCATCTGTGCCGCGTTTGTGTGTCCAGCTGTATGTTGAGTTTGCGTCCAATCATGATGTCGACCTGCTCGGACTTTCCTACAGCAAACACCGAGAAGGTCGAACTCACAAACTGTTCAGGCTGAAATCACCAAATTTACCCAATAGAACAGCAGGTCAGTTTTTATTTCAGTCCGGAATTATTGAAGTGCATCTGTAATCCAGATTATTTCCCTTTTACTTACTGGAAATAAAAAAGCATGTAAGCAGCAATGTGGGAGAAAAGATTCAAATTGTAGATAAGATATCTTGTTTTTCTTCACCGTTACAAAATTTAGTTGGAGGATTCAGTAAAGAAAAGCCTGGATTAATTATTTAATTAACCTGCACGAGTCTTTAAAGAGCAAGTCACCCCCTACTAGAGTATTACTCCACTCTCACTTCCTGTTTGAAAAATGCAACAAATGCTGTTGCCTAGCAGACCGAGAGGGCGGAGCCGCTAACAAATACACACACACAGGCTCACAACGACATTGTGACCTCATATGGTACCAGCTAACGGTCTAGGGTACCTCCTAGCCAATAGCGATGGCAGATTTAAATTAAAATGCAGTGCAAAGTTTTTACCTGACAACGGCACAACACTGCCAGTTTTAGGCAGAAAACTAAAATTTTAACTAAAATGCACTAAAGTACAAAACTGTTGACTACACGTGTCTGCAGCACAATTAGACACTCATTTGTATAGTTTATCAGAAAAAAAGGTTGATGTGGGGGTGACTTGCTCTTTAAACAGGTTTGGATCAAATGATTCTGTGATTTATTGCTGAGTTTGACTCATAATTTGAATTTTATCTAATAACTTAAAAACTTTCTACAATACTTTGGATAAAAGACCGTTTAACACAACATCTGTGTTCAGATTATAATCCTCTACTCTGAATCATTCAACAGCAAAAGCCAACATCCCACCAGGCTGCAACCCTCCGTTCTGGCTCACCATGAAAACAGCTCCTTACTTATTCCCTACTGCCACTCCGTGGTTCTACATCCCAAGTAAGAGAACGGATCAGAACCTCACATTTGGCTGAATTCAACCTTCTGTCACCAACTGACTCTTTGTTTTATTAATATCTAGATTATATCACCGTCAGTAAAGTCAAGAGCATTCCTGTAAGTGACTCAGCATCTTTCATTTAATCAGGGCCTGAAATTCACTGCGGGATTGCGGGTATTGCGCGTTATATAGTCGCTTCTCGCAAATCTAGTTTTATAATGCGGGAAAGTCCCGCACAGCCTACAGCGAATGTGGACGTTTGTATCGGAGCCATTAAAATCCCACAACATCGAACCCGTTCTTCATCTTGGTGATTGGCGGCGCGCTGGATTATTTTTTTTCTCCACTTATCAAAATACAAGCTCAGTCCCTTGCTAGCAGCAAAGCAGTGCTTTGGTTGTCGGATTTAACGCCTGCACGCAGACATGGACTGCTGGTTAAAACGGAAATCTAACAACGAAGGGGAACCTGCTCCCAAAAAAAACTTTACAAGAAATCCCCAGCAAGGGAGGAGGCGCTGGAGGCAGGGCGGGAGGCAGCGCTGATTCCAGCGATGCTGTGAATGAGACAGATCCTCCGGACTTTCAAAAAGGTAGCGTCACTGAAAGTAACGTTAGCAAGCAGCCTAAAGATAAGTTTCAGGCTAACTGGCTCAGACTGTATCCCTGGCTTGAAAATAATAATGGTGAAATGAACTGCTCCATTTGTAAAAATCGCCCTCCGCAAGAGCAGTTTGATTTCAACCGAGCTTTTATCAAATAAGAGATGAAGCAGAGGAGACAGAAGACAGAGAGGACAGAGGACCAAGCGGAGCGTGGGAGAACCCCGCTCCAAAACTAATTAGTACTAACAGATACAATAATGTACGTAGTTGCAATCGTGTTTGATGCCACATCAACTAAACTGTTTGTGTTAAAAGTTGGGTTAATGAAAATTCATCAGTTTGAGATGGAGGAATTCAGAGACAGAAATCAGAGTAAGAAGAGAAGATGGAGACAACAGATAAAGAAGCACAAACAAGAGCAAAGATGCAGCCCAGAGAGTTGGACAACATACTTCAGCAATGAAAATTGTTCAGATAATTTCTAATACCAGTGCAGCAAAAAGGAGCATTTTTATTTGATTTTTATACTTCAAAGTTGTTACAATGGAGAAAGAAGCAGTGTTAGAGGCCAAGAAAAAGACACCATTCAGACAAAAGAAAAGATGGCCACAGATGCAGCTATGAGGACCACTAAGGAAGATTAAAAAAAGTTAATGCATCAATCTGAGGTAAGAATACAGCAATGTTAAGGCCTTTTGTTAATCCCACAAGTAGTTCCTGGAAAGTTTATATTTATTTTTTTAACTTCCGTGTGAGGAAAGAAATCAGGCAGAGGAGATGAAACAAAGAAAGGGACGAGCAACGAAGATGAGAATGCTGCAGGAGTCCAATGAAAGCTGCTTATAAACGTGATGTAAGGTATGGTTAGAACAACATAAGACTGTACAGGGGAAATTTACATATGGGGGGGGGGGGGGGGGATTACCGAATGTGCAGACATATGTGAGGGGGGAATTCCCCCCCTATTTTTAGAAGTGAATTTCAGGCCCTGTTTAATTAAAATAACTGCAGTAACACAATATTACATAATTCTTCCCATAAACATTATTTATCTACGAGTCTTGAAGTGTAGACTCAAGCTCAGTAAGGGAGCTGCCGTACGCTGATCCTGCGGTTTTTAAACCCCTCTGCCACGCAGGAAACTGACTGTCAGAACTTCGCGTCTTTTGCCGTCATGCTGACGGGTCTGCCGGAGGACAACTACACCGTGGACGACATTGCCAAGCTGGCGTGGCAGTATTTGCCTCTGAAGAATTTTCAGACTCTGTACACAGAC
The DNA here is from genome assembly GCF_043380555.1 of Nothobranchius furzeri. Lineage (NCBI taxonomy): Eukaryota > Metazoa > Chordata > Actinopteri > Cyprinodontiformes > Nothobranchiidae > Nothobranchius > Nothobranchius furzeri. The sequence continues at coordinate 85,770,374 of NC_091742.1, forward strand.
CTGATCGTGCTTCCGCTGCAGAGGAGGGTGAGTAGCTGATTATTTGTGGATTTACGTAATCGGCTTGTGAGTGAATCGGTTACAAGTTTCAAGCAGAAACACAACAGCTTGTTTAGGGGACAGAATAACAGGAGGTTGTAACCTCGGCTGTGTCGGTATTTTTGGCCTGCATCCTGTGAAGGACCTGACCTAAGTCTATTCCTTCCTCAACCATAAAGACAGGAAGTGAGCAGTTGTGAAACTGGACCGTCTAACCTTCTGATTTAGTCCCACTCTTCCTTTGCTGTGTGTCCTGTCTCCTAGCAACCATGATATTGCTAAATAGAATCTTGAGAAAACTACTTGAAGCTTTGCAGAGTATTTTTTTTATCACTTATCCTAAAGCAACATTAAATACTTTAACACAAGTAAGCTGTTGCTTTCAGACTTGTTCAGTGTATCTTGAGGGAGAAACGTTACCACCTTCACATTGGACAGCTTACTGCTGCCTAGTTACTGGACTTAACAGTTTTGTGGAGCGGGTAGGAACTCTAGGGGGAGCTCTCTACCTGCTGTATGGCTGTTACCTGTTTACTGTGTCTCTAGCTAATATGAAGGCTAGCACTCGATTGAGGACGTTAAAGGAGGATGTAAAGTCACGGACTGATGGTGACCTGGCTTTGTTGCTATTGGAATTTAAAAAAAAAAAATTTTGTCCAACAATTTGTATCTGCTGAGTTTGTGGCTTATTTAGTTTCAGTTGGCTTCTGTTAGCTTTAGCTCATTATTAGCACTAGCTACAGCAGGCTGTGGTAGGGATGTTTACAACCATTGTAATTCTGCTTTTAACCAATAGGAGGGAGAAAAGGGAAACCTATCAAGTGTTGCTTTAACCTAGAGGAGCGGTAAAAAGGGGTTGTGGGGCGGTTGCTCCACTGTCACAGACTTGATTTCAGCTTGGACATAACTGTGATCGCAGCTGCGCTCCTTATGCTTTTTTAACAAGCCGCTCATAAAGGTGTCTGCCCTCCACTGTCCCTGTGCAGTCTCTGGTGATCTGAGCTCCAGCTCTGATGGAGAGAAGCTCCTGGAGCTCTGCATCGCTCCAGTTTATCATCTCAGCTGGTTCTGTCTACAAAAGTGAAATTTACAGCCATTTTTACTTCCATATTTAATATAGTTGCCGACTGGAGCTCAGCAGTAACCCCCCACGTGATCATGACGCCTCCCTTTTTTATTACATGAAGATTTGTTGTACTTTGGTGTTTCCAGTCTCATCTCTCTCGTCTTCAGGTGCAGAATGTGGGTTTATGTCTGCTCACTGGGATGAGAAAGAGGGAGCATATAACTCCTGTTTTGGCTTCACTGCACTGGTTGCCTGTACATTTTAGAATCCAGTACAAGGTACTTTTATGGGCGTTTAAGTCTCTGCAGGGTTTTGCTCTGAGTTTTCTCTCTGAGCTACTTGTTCTTCACTCCCCTTCACGGTCTCTGAGGTCAGGTGATAGGCTACTCCTGGAAGTCCCTAGATAATCTCCTAGGTGACGGGGCTTTTTCAGTAGCAGCCCCTAGGCTCTGGAATGTGCTGCCTCTACACATTAGGTTGGCATCTTCTCTGTGCTGGTTTAAAATGCTTCTTGAAAACCCAATTTTTTGCTTTGGCTTTTAACACGGCATGAAGACTTTGTTCATTCGTACATATTTTATGATGTATATCGTTGTGTGTTTTGCTTTTTTAAATTGTAGTTCTGTGAAGCACTTTGGTGAGTTTCATACTGTTGTAAGGTGTTACGAATAAAGCTGGCTTGGCTTGGACGTCTTCATCACATTGCTGTAAGGACACAGCCCTCGTCTCTGTTGTCATAGTAACACCACTGCTGTCTTTAGCACTCAGACCTTGCTAATAGGTTACTAGACCCAGTCTCTAAACTGGGTCTAGTAACTTCAGTAAGTTGTAGCGGTCACACTGTATAGCGTGACGACTGCAAATTAATTACGACCAATAAGATGTGATGATTCTATATAAATATGAAATATCAACCTGATTGATCTCTGAATGTTTAATCAGAAGAGTTTAGGATTCCATAAACACACTTCGTATTAATTCAGACAGAGTCAAGTATGTAGTTTATATAATGAATTTTATTCTTTTCTAAACTAATGAGTATACATGACAAGACATGAATAATGAGATGTGATGGAGTGGATGATATGCGCTGATGGAATGTGAGGTGTAGGTGGTGTGATGTAAGCTAGATGTTTATCAGAATCTTTGTATCTGAAAGAAATTGTGAAATCTGGGTGTAAAAGAATTTGTTGTCCGCTATAAACTAGAGAGTTGATTATTAATAAAACAGCATCAGACGCAATCTGTTGTCTACAAACTCTGGCGGAGACCCCCAGCAGATCTGGACTGTCAGAAGTCGGGTGGACCTCCCGGCACCGGGATTTCGTAGATTAAACTCCGATACGACCGGTCCAGTCTTGAGATGTCTCCAGGTCACAACATTAGCTGGAACGCTTGTTTGCGTCCAAAGTGGATGTGGCTCTTAGGGAGCCGTCTGGCTGTGTCAGCTTGCAGCGTGCAAACAGGTTTTGACTTTATGCCAAAAGAGATGTCTCAAGGAGGCTTGTTCCGAATTGGCCGGTTCGGAACGCCGCTAGAAACTGAACTAATCGGGAAGTAATTCCTGTTTTATTAAACTAGCTTGTTATGATTTCTGGCCATTCTGGCAAATCAGAATGTGCCATGTCTGGAAGGCTTTACCAAAACATTCCTCAGAAAGCCACGCCTTCCTTCAGATACAAAAATGTTTTTAACCTTAATATGTATCTTATTGTAATGTGTATGAGTGTAAACAATGATTAACTTGTTAAATCAAACACATAGTGATTTGTGATATAAAAGGATAATTGTAAGAACAATATTCATTTCAAATTCATTGATTTAAGCACAGATAATTCAAACATTTGGTTTAAACATCTTGTTCATTCATCACATATGATTATGTAACCCATAAGTTGTAAAGTCTTGTAGAATTTGTGTGGATTCACTTTTATTCAGAGTGAGGAATCCAGCAGTCTCACTTTTAGCAGAGAGATAAGGCTTTTGCGGGAGACCTTGACAGTTTATTTATGTCTGCTTGAAGAACAATAAGTGAGCAAAAGGTTGATTTGTGTGTCTGGATCCTCCAGATGGCGTAACCTTGACTTTGCCCCTCTGGCGTGCATGAAAGGTTATGCTGTGTCAATTTGATGGTGAAATTTGACCCTTTTGATTCATTACAAAGTGATGAGTAGAGCTTCCACGAAAACCAGTGAAGTTTATTCCAGTAAAAACCAGTTTTTATTTAGCAGAAACTCAACACATTGGTTTTAATTCCAAACAAGCTCCGAAGTAATGATGTTCTTCCTCTCTTCCATTCAGGCCTTCCTGTTTTTCAGTGATTGGTCCTCAGGTCTCAATTTTATCCAGGATCACATTAAAAAGCCATTTGTGATTGATGGGTGTCCCCTCGGTGTCTTCCTCGTCCTCCAGTTACCGCATCCTGGACTCCGCGAGGTACTGGACCCTGATCTATTTATTTATGTTTACAAAAGAAAAGGTGGTTGACACTTTTTACTCAACAGTTTTTAATAATCTCTGGATTTTAGAGAGAAATTTGTTTACGATGTAGTTTTAGTCTGATCTCAGAGTTAGATTTTAAATTAACATGATTGGTGTCTCCTAATCTGTTCACAGGAAGAGGTGTACAAGAACGTGCTAAAATGGAGCAACCACGTGAGTTCTTGCTAGTGTATATATGTTGATGGTTTTACGATGGTGTGGGTGGATCTTCTGGTTCCTTTAACACCACCTGCTGTTGTTCCCAGCACGTTGAAGACCCTGACACTCTTGAGGAGCGGATGCTGCACGTCCAGACCTTGGAGGCATCACTTAGCGTTGTGGATTCGGTCATGAGCGTGGTGTCGTCTGTTGCTACTTTTGTCAACTTCTTGCCGCTGGGAAACAGGGTACAATGATTCAGGGCCTGCAGATGAATAACAGTATAAAATAAATGAATCAATTTTCAACGTCAGCTCCAGAATTATAGGGGTAAACATGTGTGAATAAAAAAAAATTCCATGTTAATTTATTTGAAACCAGGGTTTTGTTACATGTTTGTGTTGGATTTGAGGTGTTTTTAAGTGTTTGAATGTTTGCAGTTCACTGAGAATCCATTTTTCACTCTTTATTTTTTAAATATGATTGGCCACTCTGAGTTAGACATGCAGGCTGAATGTGAAAATAGTCTACTTTCCCTATTTTCTGCATTAGCTACTGATAGAAACTAGATGGGGAAATGTTAAGGTCAGAAAAAGCCGGTCAGGTCTACGTCACACTTTAAATGGTCACGGACTCGCCCATCTCGACTCGAGCAAGGAGGGCTGTTGTTGGTTCAGCATTGAGAGCGCAGAACACATCTTAGCTAGTATAGGCTAACTGTTAGCGTTAGCAACGCTACATCAAGGCAGAACTCCTTCAAGCTTGTGTTTTTTGTGGAGACAAAACATCAACGTTGCAGAGTAAGCAGTCAGTGGTAGAGTGGTGTTGCTGTTAGCCAATCAAAGAAGAGATGTCTGAATATCAGGAAATAAGACTGTAAAACCTGCTGTCTTGTGTTTACCTTACTCCGGCTAACGTCTGTTTGCTGAAGCAGGCGCACCAGAGCTTCTTTCCCCATAGAGATCGACTGTCAAGGCATTAATTTGTACTAGAGCCCACTGCAAATGTGTTGACAAAAACTAGTGAACTTGGTCTTTAATATAGTGCTCAAACTTTTAATGATAAGCATCTCTTGACGTGGGAGTAAATCATCACAAATAAAAGATGTTCTACAATCTGAAAAACTCACCTTTAAGGTGCTTGTGAAGTGCTTTAATTTGAAATGGGGGGAAAAGTAATTTCACGAGAAGTTGGAAAGTGAGGTTGAGTTCAGTTGAATTAAAATTTAATCAGTTTAAGTCTTTAATATAACCGCAGTTGTTGTTTTTAATTATTTTCTTCATCAGATCTACATCGAGATGCCCGACTCCAGTGCAGCGGTTCGACTGTTGGAGAAGATCAAGTCACTGGACAATTTACACGCTGATGGCAGATGGTGTGTGGGTGTGTGTGTCTGTGTGTGTGTAAATACACTTAACAGTGAGTTTTCTCAGTATTTAATCACAAAGTCTCTTTTGTGTTCTCTTTTGTAGGAATAAAGTTGGAAAAATCGAGCCGTGAGTACTTTTTTGTCTTTAAAGTGAAAGTGGTGGTGTGTACTACGGGGGCAGGGGTGGCCAACCAGTCAGTCCAAGAGCATCTGTTTTTTACCGTGTTACCGTAAAGAGCCACATACACATGGGCACACACGACCATCACCCATCCTTTCTTCTCACACACACACACACACACACACACACCTCTACTGTAGATAAAAATGTTAGCAGAGCTCAATATTCCGAGGGTGTCATCAGGGTTGACGTAGGAAACAAACCATACCGACACATCAGCTGTCATTCACAAGAGGAGGAGTTTATTATTCCAGTCACGTCTTTTATGCAGCGCTGAAAGCAATCTCATTGGTTGTCACAACAGGTAAAGCAAATAATCAATAGAGCCAGAAACTTTGACAAATGAGAACAAAACATAAACATAAATACATAAACTTATTTGGAGTGCAAATAAACAACTCACTCAACACTCAACAAGAGGGCTCTTGGATGGAAGAGGAGAGGAGCTAAGTGAGAAGAGTAGAAAGCTGTGTTCTTCATGGCAGAATCTCCAAAAGCAACAATTCTCATGCCCGCTTTTGTTAAGGCCCGCCCATGTCCTTCATGTTCCTGAGAAGGAAATGTTGCTATTAGATCATCAGATTGTTTTTTGTCCAGTTATACTTAATCACCAGTTTCGAATGGGCCAGTGATATTTATGGACCTTCGACCCTTTTCACTAGGAACAGCATTTTAGGTCCATTGTACCAACTAACTTATTGCTAGCTAACAATTAAACATGTTATTTGTTTTTTATTTCAGCTTAAGGAAACTACAACTGCATATTCTGAAATCCAGTTCTGTTGTGATGAGGCCTAGAAATCTGACTAAAAATGCACGGACCAAGCATCGAAAAGGAAACGAACCAGCTTTCATGCCTAGGTTGGTCAAACCGACAGCCTCTGCAGAGTTCACCTCATTCCAGTCCAAACTGGGACCAAGTGACACATCTCTGGAGAAGAGTGCAGTCTTTCGACGAGTGACCCGTTCTTCAGCTTTGCAGAAGTCCTCAGATATTCCCGAGTTTCATAGAACTGAAGGTGAACCAATGGAAGGAACATCTGACCACACAATGTCAACAGAGAGCAACGCGGCACCACCCGTTGAGTCGGAGTCTAAAATGGAAACGTCAGCGTTGGACCCAGAGATGGTTGAGGAAACGGCTGATAAGAATCAAACACTGAGTGATCAGTCTTCGGGAAATGATGAGAAACATTGTGACCATATCCCAAATGAAAATAACCACATGGGTGGAGAAGAAAACGACAAAAACTCATCAAAACATTTAACTGAAGAAGTCTCTGAGACATCAGTGGCTAATCAGACCATAACAGAACCTGAATGCCAGAAACTAGAAGCTCCCGATGATGCTGGACCTACAGAAGACGATGAAGTGAACCAGGTAATGGATAGTAGGGAGGATCAACCAACAACAGAGACTGTGACTGAGTTAGAAGGAACCAATGAAGGCAGTTTGGCAAGTCGCTTAAGGAGCAGAACATCTAATGAAGATAAAGAAATGTCATCAAAGAAACAAGGCAAGATGATTAGAAAGTATGAGACGCGAGTAAAAAACCAGACGGAAAAGGAAGAAAAAGTTACCGAGGGTACCAAGGAGGTCAAAGATTGTGCTGAAGAAGCTTCAACCTCACATGGTTCTGGTAGAATAAAGATGGTTGGAGGAGTCAAAGAAAACCAAAAAACATTGGATCAGATGAAAAAACCCGAACAAGTTCATGCTAAAAAGACGTTAGATGACTCTGGTGCTGGTGAGCCAATGAACACCAGATCTACCAGAGGAAGAGAGAGAGCCAAGAAGGATGCTGAACACGAGAAGACCCAAACAAAAAGACAGCACACACCACCAAAGAAGAGCAACACTGTCAGAGAGGAGGAGGAGGTCACTTATGTGATTTTAGATGCTGTTGAGGTGGAGGATGTTGAGGAGGGTCCACCAACAACCCCAAAACCAAGGACAGAAAGATCAAAGATTAAAATACAAACTGTAAAGGAAGAGCTGCCCAACACAACTGCTGATGTAGAAGATGTCTGGCAGATCCTTGACTCTGTTGACGATGAAGAGCCTCCTGCAGAACCATCAGCTGCTCCTGAAGGTGATAACAGGAGGACAACAGAGAGAGCAGCATCCCCTGCAGATACTCAGAATGATCGAACTCTAGATGAACCGATGAGAAAAGATGTTTTCATTGAGAAGAAAATGACAACAAGTGAGACAGAATGTGAACTTATTACAGAAGAAGCTTCTGGTTCCTCAGATGTTGACAGACCCACACAAGATACCACAAAGGAGGAGAGTCTGAGTGTAGGAGGTTTACCTGCTGCGGAGGATTTGGTTACAGGAGACACGCAAACAACACCTGGGATGGAGTTAAACTACAGGAACAAACCAGAACGTGAGCCCAGGACCGAGGCACCAGGAGAGAAGATTGAGGAGCCTGAGGTCTGGTTCTTCTGACAGGTTTCATTTTGCTGAATTTCTGCTCAGAAATCTCACTAAAGCGCCTGTGTTGGTGTTTAGATGGGCTCAGATGTAGGTGGACCTCCAGGCGAAGCTGAGGAAATGGCAGCGTCAGCTAAACGCAGACATGATGATGTCACAGGTTGGTGTTTCTGTTCACCGTTTACTTATCAGCTCATTTTAACTTCTGGGTCCGCCTAGGCTCATGGGCTCTGTTTGTTTCAGAGGGGTGTGTGACCCTGGCGACCTCGGACGAAGTTGGAAAGGCTGAAGAGGAGACCAAAGTTACGAGGAGCAGAACGAGAGGCCGACCGAGGAAGAAAGCCAGAAAGACTCCTGGTGACTAAAACACGGATGAAAGAGTCGTGTCAGCTCTCAGAAACATGAACCTCACCTGTTTGGTTTTCTTCTCCAGTGAGAAAATCCACCAGAAGGGAAACGCCGAGCGCTGAGGATGAGAGAGAGGAGGAGGAGAAAGACAAATCTCCTCCTGCTCCTATGGTTTTCTCCTCCACTCTAGACCAAGACCCACCTGCTCCATCAGGAGACCTGGAGGCCCAGACGATGGAGGTTTCTGCTGAGCAGCAGCGACGGTCCGAGAGTCCAGTTGGACAGAAGCTGAGCGCCTGTGTGGAGGAAGAGGAGGAGAAAAAGCTAATCAGTGGTACAAAAGTGAAACAAACTACAATTATTTGAAAAACTTGACCTAATAAATGCTCAAAAAATCCCTCAAAATGATGTTTTATAAAATGTTTTGGCAATATAATTGTTATTACTACTGTATAAAATCATAACTCCTCTAACCTGCCTGAGTGTGTGTGTGACTGGATGATTCATCCACCCGTCTTTGCTCTCCAGTCGATGGTGAAAACGTACGGGACCTTGTTGGACCTGAAACTAAACCGTCTCCTGACGACTTCCAGCTGCCCCCGTTTGACCCCGATCGACCCCTGGGTAAGTAAAACACACTTAACTCATTCACTGCCAGCCGTTTCCTGATCGCTAACGGCCTTCGCTGCCAGCGTTTCTCACCGTTTTTACTGTTTTTTTAAGAGTCACAGAACGTTGCGCGCTAGCATGATGTCGACGCCAAAACAACCGAAACAAAGAGGAGACTCACCTCTTACATCAGGAAGAATCTGCGTGTTTCGAGCGTTATCCGTTCTTTCATAATCCGTGGTCGAATTGTGATCGGCAGACGCTTTTCCGGTTCGCGCCTCACTTTTTTACAGGAACGGCCCAAAACGATCTCCAAACACATGGATGGTCTGCTTCCTGATCATGTGACGTGTGACGTATGCGGAAGAAGATCGGCTTCAGGGCTGAGATGTTTGTTCTCTCAGCGCGGGGGCTCGTTCCGATGCTCAAACAGTAAAAAAATGCAAATGAGTCGTCATTGGCAGTGAACGGCTGGATTTAAAATGACGACTTTAGTCGTCAATGGCAGTGAACGAGTTAAACACTTCCCCTTTGCCATTGTTCTGATACTTTTTGTCTCGTGCCTCTGTTCTGTTTATCAATCAATCAATCAATCAATCAATCAAAGCTTTATTTATAAAGCGCCTTCTGCAACCCTTATGTTTTCTTTTGTTCAGAATCTTTTGCAGAGGTGTTTCTGCCTCTTATTGAAAGGTCTCTTAGGCTTTTCTCCTGAGGTTTATGGTTTTAAACTCATTTTAGCTCAGTGTCCTGAAGTCAGAAGATCATCCTGGAGTTTCAATGAAAAAAGTCACTTGGTTATTTAAAAAACAACAAGTTTCTTAACTCAAGATCATGAAAAACACCAACTTTCCCCAAAACTGTTAAGATACTGGAGAGAAGATGAGTGAAAAATCTGCTGTAATTAAAAGAACTTTTAATAAATCTGAATAAAATCCAGTGTAGTTAGTCAGCTCCGTTTTCATTGTTCTAACTAGCGTGGCGTCTGCTTCAGTGAGTTTTTAAAAGGGTTTGGAGATTTCTGGTTTAAACTGAGGACCTTCAGAACCGGTTCTGACTGGTTCTTCTGAGGCCGTGCCATACTGATGAGACAGAAACAGCATCTCTCAGCTGTGGCCCTGCAGCCCTGATGGAGTGAACAGGTGTTTCCATGTTTCTCCTGGTCTTCAGGGATGGAGTTCACCGTGAGGAGATGGGCCCATTTCTGCAACCTCTGCTCCGTCTTCTACACCAGTGAGAACTCTGAGAAAGACCCACACTGCTGCAGCGAGACGCACTACAACAATCTGAAGGTAATCACACAGGATCCGCTCCTGAAAACACCCCGTCAGCTTCTGGTTCCTCACCTTTTTACTCTTCTGTTTTCAGAAACATTACCAGGAACTTCAGCAGAAACCCGCAGGAGCATCAGAAGGGCCTCGCTCCTCTACTCCCACCGTTTCACCCTAAATATGTTCAGACTGAAATGTTTGTGGTTGTTTATCCATTAAAACAGACGAGAAAAAGAAACGGTAGACTCAAAGAGACTAAAGGCTGTCTGCTCAGTGTGGAGATGTTCCTGCTTCATCCTGTCGATTAAAAAGGAGTTTTTTATGTGTGAATGACAGGAACAGGAACAGGAAGTAGTTCCTGTTTTTTTCTGTTTAAACTCAGAGAGACTGTTGCTGGAACTCTCCAGAACTTCTGTTTATATTCTACAAGGATCCATAATTATGTAGCCTGGCAAACCAGACTAAATAAATGTTATTTATACTTAGCAAAGCAAGAGTTGTGTCTAGTTTACATAGGGAATGCAGTTTTAGTCCTCATTTGTGCTTACGTCTTGTTATTTTAGTGTCTATCTCTCTCTCTCACACACACACACACACACACACACACACACACACACACACACACACACACACACACACACAGGCTGAGCTTAGAAAGTATAAAACCGTTTTACCTGGGGCTTCTTTTCTCTCCACCCTTTAGATCCTGTAGATCACTTCCTCAGCGCTGAACTTGTTTTACTTCTCTGCTCATTTTTAATTAAACAGTCATTATTTGGTTCTTTTAAACGACCAGCTGAGGTATTTTTTTTTACAGATGTTTACAAAAATGAAAATGTTTTTTCAAATTCAAATCTGTTTTTAGTAAATGTTTCTAATATCTCAGGTGAAGGTTCCCGTCATTGTACGTGCCTGGGATTTCCTATCTTCAGTAGGGAAAGGGTGACGTGATGCAGCTGTGAAACAAACGTGACCGTCTTAAATTCAGGCTGTCTTCTGTCTGTAGGAATAAGAATGCATTCGTGGCACGAGGGGACAATCTGGTCTTGGGACTCAAATTGCCTCAGGTTCAGTCAAGTCAGGTGGTAAATTAACCACTTTTTCCTTTTTGACCCTGTAACTTCCACTGTAATAAAATGTATTTTTGCATTATTTATTCATTTGGAACGGCAAGGGTTACAAAATGTAGTTATCAGAGCAGCAGTAGCTCAGGAGGTAGACAGTTGTGCGGTTACCGGAGAGTTGCAGAATCGATCCTAGCTCCCGCCAGAGAATGCTGCTGTTGTGTCCTTGGGCAAGGCACTTAGCACAACTTTCCTGCTGGTGTTGGCTGGAGAAACCGGTGGCGCTGGTGTTCAGCAGCCTCGCCTCTTGTCAGTGCACCCCAGGGGGGCTGTGGCTACATCGTCACCATCAGGGTGTGAATATCAACTGAGTGTGTTGTAAAGGGTCTTGGGGGGGTTTTAGGACTGTAGAAGGTGCTCAACAGGCCATGTACCGTTTTAAAAATAAAACAAAATGAATACTACAGTGTAATAATGGGTAACTTTGTACTCCAATATCTGCATTTTTCTTTAAAAGTTTTGATTAACTAAAATACGACCACATGGTTGGCCTGCCTTTCACATAATCCTGAGCATCACTTTGATAATTCCTTAAAGAAACTTACTTCACTCCCTCTTCATGTTTGAAAAATGCAACAAATTCTGTTGCCTAGCAGACCGAGAGGGCAGAGCCGCTAACAAATACACAAGCTCACTACGGCATTGTGACATAAGGACCAGTTTACATCATAGCATACCTCTTAGCCAATAGCAGTGGCAGATTTAAATTCAAATACAGTGCAGAGTTTTTACCAGACGACGGCACAATACTGACAGTTTTAGGCAGAATATTTAAATTTGAACTAAGATGCACTGAAGTACCAAATTATTGACCACACGTGTCTGCAGCACAATTAGACATTTTTTTTTTTTTTTTTGCTTATAAACTATATAAAAGTTGATTTGGGGTGACTTGCTCTTTAAAGAAACTTTAAACCATAAGTCACATGGAAGTGTGTTATTCAGAATATTTAAATGGTCACACTCATCCAACCCTCAAGGGTACTGCTGTTGTTTCCATCCTGAGATGGAGTTTGCTTCTTCAGTTCATCGCTTTGTGGAAAAGGGCCTCGTCAACAATAATGAAGAAAAAAAAAACGAGCGACTGAAATATACAGAAATGAGGAAACTAATGAGCAGTGGTGGATCTCACAAGTCAGCCAGAAAGGGAGACCACTAATTCCAGCCAAGTTCTGCTGTGATCCTTTTTCTGCTGTAGCAATTAATACATATTATGACCAGTAAAATGTGATATTCCAGTGGTTCCTAACCTGGGGGTCCCGACCCCCACAAGGGGGCGCCAAAGCCTCTCAGTGGGTCGCCCGGACCTCTCCACTTTAAGGGGTTAAAACTTTATTTATTACTTGTTTATAGCCTACATTTTGCTCACATTTCTTTCATGAGTGAAAAGTTTACTGATATTAAGACAGGAAATAATTAGTACAGAAAAAGTAACACTTTTTAGAACATTTTGCTCAACTCTCTGTTTTATTTTCAAGTGTCAAAAGTTCATTAAAGATAGGACTGGTTGATTAACCACGGCGTTTACAGTAAATAATCTAGTATGAACAGTAATATACACATTTAAGTACATTTTGCTCTGTGTATTTTTTATGTGTCAAACGTTTATTGAAAGGAATGATTGATTTATCAGTGTTTACAAGAAACAATGTGTTCAGAAAAGTAATACAAACTGTCAAGCACATTACGCCCTGTTTGGTTTTGTTAATGACTTTGTTCTGTACTGGAGCCTACTATTACTGTTATCTATTGAATCAAAGCATGTTAAAATGTGCTTGAACAATTTTATCATTTCTTAATACTGTTTGTACTGGAAGAGAGAATGGGAGGGGGTCGTCAAAAATGTTACTGGTAAAAAAGGGGTCCCCTTGGGAAAAAGGTTGGGAACCACTGTGATATTCCATACAAATATGAAATATCAATCTGATTGATCTTTGAATGTTTAATCAGAAAATTCTAGGGTTCTTTGATTATTCAGGGACCATAAACACACTTCGTATTAATTCAGACAGAGTCAGTATAATGTTTATAAAATTAATTTATTTTTCCTAAACTAATGATACATGACATGAGGAGATGTGAGGTGTGTGATGCAGCTCGATGTTGTAGCAATTGTTTTTTGTATCTGAGAGAAATTGTGAAATCCATTGTTTGTTATAAACTAGAGAGTTAGTTATTGATAAAAACCTCATCAGACATCAGTATGCAGGCTGGTATGAGTTGCTCCCGGCGGTCCGGAGGGTTGTGGTCACAGTGGTGAGGTCACCGGACATCGAAACCACGAAACTCAGATTAGTAGCTTCCTCGGAGTTCAGCTTCCCCGGCTATGAGATGCAACCCGGGGTCTGCAGATTAGGTGTCCAAGGTGGATGTCTGAGGCCTAGTCCACACGTAGCCGGGGTTTTTTAAAAACGAATATCCGCCCCTCCAAAAACTTGCATCCACACCACCGCGTTTTAAAAACAAACTGTCCACACGTACCCGGATAAATACGTTGTTAAGGACATGCCAGACCTGTAGGCGGCAGTATTTCCCCCGTTCTTAACCTCGTCCTTCGTCTGTGGTCTTCCGCAAGGAGCAGTAATTCCGCATGCAAAAACAAACAAGCAGAAAGCGCTTGGACAATTGATGGATCGGGTAGTGACAGAGCGCAGCTCTGAGGGCTTCAGATGTCGGCTAGTGTAAACACAGGTCGCACACGTGATGTCAGCATTTTTTGTTGCGGACCTTAAAACTCCGGTTTTGTCTGTCCACACGCAGACACCCAAAACGGAGAAAACGCAGATCTTCACTTTGGCCGGAGTTTTTAAAAAGATCCGTTTTCGTGTGAAAAAACTCAGTTTTTGTGTGGATGACAGGCCAAAACGTAGAAAAATATCTACGTTTTGGCAGATCCCCGGCTACGTGTGGACAGGGCCTGAGAGTTGAAGGAGCTCTGAAAAGAGCTGTTGAGTGTCTGTAATCACTTGCAGCGTTGCAGAAAGGCTTTGACTTCAGGTCAAAGGAGATGGTTTAAAAAGAGCTGCTTCTTTCCCAATTTGGCCGAATCGGGGCTCAGCTGGAAACTGAATTACTCGGTAAGTAATTCTTGTTTTATTAAACTACTTTGTTAAGATTTCTGGCCAAGTTTCGCAAATCAGAATTTGACATGTTTCTGAGTATTTACCAGCATCCCTCAGAAAGCCACGCCTTCCTTCAGATACAAAAATGTTTTTAACCTTAACATGTATCTTATTGTAATGTGTATGAGAGCAAACAATGATTAACTTGTTAAATCAAACACATACTGATTTGTGATGTAAATGGATCATTGTAAGAACAATATTCATTTGAAATTCATTGATTTAAGCACAGATTTTTCAAACATTTGATTTAAACATCTTGTTCATCCACCTCCCCCTGCTCCTCAGGACATGCACCTATATGCAGCTGTGCTACAACTCTGCCAGGCTGGACGTCCTCTTAGTAATACCAGTGGCAGCCATGCGACTCAGCCATGTTTGACCATATGGTCCCCAGGTGTGGACAGGTTACCAGTGGTATATGGAACACAGTAGACTGCCCCCTTACGGAGGATCAGGATGGGGCGAAGTCATTGCAAACACCGGTAATTGGCCATCCGACACTTACGGATGGAACGAGCCAATCTGGAAAAAGATCATCTCCAACTTCATGGTCACATCTTCATTCATCAGCTTCAGAATAAATTCCACTCTAACCCCATTTCCCACACCACTTAAATCCTTCGATCGCCTCGAGCTGCTCCGTTCTTCTGATCTGTGCATGGGCATCTGGGGAGGATCCCTGCTGGACATTAACTTTTTGCGAAACTAATGCAGCATTTCGAAACACCCATGACTCCACTGGAGTACTGGCGCCCGCACCAGCATCCAAGTCGGCCAAATCCGTGAGCATTATCTCTTCAGACCTCACCGCTGATGATTGGTTCACTGTAGTCACAGGTATAAGTGGTCAGAATAACAACTGGTTACTGATGACTGAACAATAAGTCAAATCTTTGGGAGAAGACTGGTTTGTTTAGGGCCCCAACCCATCCCCTCAATTATACCCTCTCCTGTTCCTTCTGAATGCGTTATTGAATTGTTTTCCAAGACTTCCGACCTGTCTGTAAATTGTACCAAATTTGACAAAGTATTCCCTTGACATCGTTCACCAAAGATAAACCTTTGTTTTCTACTAAGGTGGCCTTAGCTAATTATACCTGCATCAATATGACTTCAACTGGTGACCCCATCAGCTTGCAACATCCTTGTCATTGTGTTTCTACTACTACTGTTACTTCAACTGTTAAACCCCTGTCTAGGTCTGACATCTGGTGGTGGCGTGGTGACTCTAAGATTTATGATAGACTTCCAGGTAATTTCACAGGTCAATGTGCCCTTGTTACCTTACTCCTGCCTATTTCTGTAACCCCAGTTGATCCTGTCCAGCTGTTCAATAAACTGCAGAATGTTATTCCAGCACTATGGACTTGTGTTAAATGAAGCAATACAGGTAAAAAACCTTGGTTATCCACTAATGACCCCACCTACATAGATGCCATCGGCATTCCACGCGGTGTTCCCGATGAACACGGTGCTCCACCTTGAACTGTCACCTTATCGTGGTGGAGGAGTTTGAGTGCCCTAATGATCCTAGGAACTATGTTGTCTGGGGCACTTTGTGCGCCTGGTAGGGTCTCCCATGACAAACTGGTCTTAGGTGAAGGGTGAGACAAAGAACGGTTCGGAGGATCTTTCATGGATGTAAATTCAAAGAGTCGGAGTACCCGGCCCGGAGGGTTACCGGGGTCCCCCCCTGGAGCCAGGCCTGGGGTAGGGGCCCGTGGGTGAGCGCCTGGTGGCCGGGCTTTCGCCCATGGGGCCGGGCCCAGCCCAAACCGGATACATGGGCTCATCCAACTGTGGACCCACCACCCGCAGGAGGAACATGAAGGGTCCGGTGCAGTGTGGATCGGGTGGCAGACTGAGGTGGGAGCCTTGGCGGTCCGATTCCTGGACAAGGAAACTGGTTTTTGGGACATGGAACGTCACCTCGCTGGCGGGGAAAGAGCAGGAGCTTGTGGCAGAGGTTGAGCGGTACCGGCTAGATATAGTCGGACTCACCTCGACACATAGCATTGGCTCTGGAACCCAAGTCCTTGAGAGGGGTTGGACACTCTCCTTTGCTGGAGTTGCTCCGGGTGAGAGGCGGAGGGCTGGGGTTGGCTTTTTGTTAGCCCCAAGACTCTCTGCCTGTGTGTTGGGGTTTACCCCGGGGGACGAGAGGGTAGCTTCCCTGCGCCTTCGGGTCGGGGAACGGGTCCTGACTGTTGTTTGTGCTTATGGGCCAAATATCAGTTCAGAGTACCCACCCTTTTTGGAGTCCCTGGGATGAGTGCTAGATAGTGCTCCATCCAGGGACTCCATTGTTCTGCTGGGGGACTTCAATGCTCACATGGGCAATGACAGCTTGACCTGGAGGGGTGTGATTGGGAGGAATGGCCCGCCTGATCTGAACTCGAGTGGTGATTCGTTATTGGACTTCTGTGAAAGCCACAGTTTGGCCATAACGAACACCATGTTCGAACATAAGGATGCCCATCGGTACACTTAGTACCAGGGCAGCCTAGATCGCAGGTCAATGATAGACTTTGTAGTCATATCATCTGACCTGCGGCCGTATGTTTTGGACACCCAAGTGAAGAGAGGAGCGGAGCTGTCAACTGATCACCACCTGGTGGTGAGTTGGATCAGATGGCAGGGGAAGATGCCGCATATACCTGGCAGACCTGGCATAGTGAGGGTCTGCTGGGAACGTCTGGCAGAAGAACCTGTCAAGATGGTCTTCAACTCCCACCTCCAGCAGAGCTTTGACCGCATCCCAAGAGCAGTGGGGGACATTGACTCTGAGTGGGCCTTGTTCAACTCTGCGATTGTGGAGGCGGCTGTTGCTAGCTGTGGTCGCAAGGTGGCTGGTGCCAGTCGTGGTGGCAACCCCTGTACCCGATAGTGGACACCAGAAGTTCGAGGAGCTGTCAGGCTGAAGAAGGAGGCCTACAGGGCGTGGCTGGTCTGTGGGTCTCCGGAGGCAGCAGACAGGTACCGGATAGCCAAGTGGGGTGCAGCAGTGGCAGTTGCCGAGGCAAAATCTTGGGCGTGGAAGGAGTTTGGTGAGGCCATGGAGAAAGACTATCGATCAGCTCCAAAGAGGTTCTGGCAAACTGTCCGGCGCCTCAGGAGAGGAAGGCAGCAACTTGCTCACACTGTTTACAGTGGGGATGGGGAGCTGCTGACGTCAACTGGGGCTATAGTCGGATGGTGGAAGGAATACTTTGAGGAGCATCTCAATCCCACCTACGCACATTTCGAAGAGGAACCAGAGCCGGGAGACCTGGGGATGGACTGTTCAATCTCGGGGGCAGAAGTTGCTGAGGTAGTCAAACAACTACATAGCGGCGGAGCCCCGGGGGCGGATGAGATTCGTCTTGGGTATCTCAAGACTATGAATGTTGTAGGGCTGTAGTGGTTGACACGTCTCTGCAACATTGCATGGTCATTGGGGGCAGTTCCTGTAGAGTGGTAGACCAGGGTGGTGGTCCCCATCTTTATGAGGGGTTACCTGAGGGTGTGTTCCAATTATAGGGGGATCACACTCAGCCTCCCTGGAAAGGTCTACTCCAAGGTACTGGAGAGTAGGGTCCGATTGATAGTTGAATCTTAGATTGAGGAGGAGCAATGTGGTTTTCGTCCTGGCCGTGGAACTGTGGACCGGCTCTATACCCTTGCAAGGGTGATGGAGGGGGCATGGGAGTTTGCCCAACCAATCCACATGTGCTTTGTGGATTTGGAGAAGGCTTATGACCGTGTCCCCAGGGGCACCCTGTGGTGGACGCTCCAGGAGTATGGGGTGGGTGGCTTTCTGTTAAGGGCCATTCAGTCCCTTTACCAGAGGAGCGTGAGTTTGGTCCGTATAGCCGGTAGTAAGTCTGACCTGTTCCCAGTGAGGGTTGGACTCTGCCAGGGCTGCCCTTTGTCACCGGTTCTGTTCATTACTTTTATGGACAGAATTTCTAGGCGCAGCCGTGGTGTGGAGTGTGTCGAGTTTGGTGGCAGGAGAATCTCGTCTCTGCTTTTTGCGGTTGATGTGGTCCTCCTAGCTTCATCCAGCTCTGACCTTCAGCTCTTGCTGGGTAGGTTCGTGGCCGAGTGTGAAGCGGCTGGGATGAGGATCAGCACCTCCAAATCTGAGACCATGGTTCTCTACCGGAAAAGGGTGGCTTACCAAGTCCGGGTCGGGGGAGAGGTCCTACATCAAGTGGAGGAGTCTAAGTATATCGAGGTCTTGTTCACGACTGAGGGTAGGAGGGATCAGGAGATCGAGAGGCGTATTGGTTCGGCGTCTGCAGTGATGCGGACGCTGAGCCGATTTTTCGTGGTAAAGAGGGAGCTCAGCCAGAAAGTGAGGCTCTCGATTTACCGGTCGATCCACTTCCAATCCTCACCTATGGTCATGAGATTTGGGTAATGACTGAAAGAACGAGATTGCGGATACAAGCGGCCGAAATGAGTTTCCTCCGTAGGGTGGCCGGGCTCAGCCTTAGAGATAGGGTGAGGAGCTCGGACATTTGGGAGGGACTTGGGGTAGAACCGCTGCTCCTCCAGATCGAAAGGAGTCAGTTGAGGTGGTTTGGGCATCTGGTTAGGATGCCTCCTGGACGCCTCCCTAGGGAGGTGTTTCGGGCATGTCCTGCCGGCAGGAGGCCCCGGGTCGACCTAGGACACATTGGAGAGGTTACATCTCCAATCTGGTCCGGGAACGCCTTGGGGTCCTGCCGGAGGAGCTGGTGGAGGTGGCCGGGGAGAGGACGGTCTGGAGCTCCCTAGTTGGGATGCTGCCCCCCGCGACCCAGACCTGGATAAGCGGAGGAAGACAAAGACGAAAGATGAAGTTCCCGATGAATACAAATTAGCTGACCAAGTAGTTGCAGGTTTTGAGAACATTCCTATTCTTTCTGCATTCTTCCCTGTCACACCCAATAAGAATATTGATCGTGTTAATTATATCCATTACAACGTCCAGCGTTTGGGAAATTACACTGAAGAAGATTTTAATGCTATTCATGAACAACTGGCTGCTACTTCACTTATGACCTTCCAGAATAGAATTGCTCTAGACATGCTCTTGGCAGAGAAAAATGGTGTTTGTTCTATGTTTGCCGAGCAATATTGTACTCTAATACCAAATAACATGCAGATGGAAGTTTGTCTAAAGTCCTGGATGGGCTCAGAACACTTAACCACAAGATGAAGGATCATTCGGGTTTAGACACCTTTAAGTGGGACGATTTTCTCAATGGTTTTGGCAAGTATAAATCCTTGGTGACCTCTGTCCTGATTTTCGTAGCTGTTTTTGAAGCACTCCTGACCTTATGTGGATGCTGCTGTATTCCCTGCCTTAGGCAACTGATTCAGAAGTTAATCACTACTGCCATCTCTACGGAAGTAAATGTTCAAATGCTTCCCCTGTTGATGGCACACAATGTGTTTGTTTTTGATGATGATTCTGATAATGATGTAGTCATTTTTGATGACCCGTATGATGAATCTACCCAAGATGAAGCTGTTTAAACTGTTTGGACCCTCTTGTCAGGATACTGTGTGAACTTTACAGTGAAAACGCAAGAGCGAGTGCTGTCATCATGATGCTTAGTATTCCTTTTTTATTATCTTTTGATCTTATTATTCACTTGTATACTGTTACTCATTTTTATATACTTGCATGTTTTGTTATCATATAATGATAAAAACGGGGGAAATATTGGATAAAAATTTATTCTGCTCTTAGATTTCTTTGTATAGTCATGCAGGCCTCTAAAGTTTGTGCTGAAGGAACTTTGCTCTCAGTAAACTTTATCTGTTGCATGCAATGTACACACTGACTTTCATTCGATGTTCAACAGGAACCAATCCCAACCGTCCTTCTCTGAAACTGGAGGACCTCCTGTTTGTTAGAGCCAGTGTTGGGAAAGTTACTTTTAAAAAGTAATTAGTTATTGTTACTAATTACTTTGTCAAAAAAGTAACTCAGTTACTGAGTCACGAGATTATAAAAGTAACTAATTACCAAGAAAAATAACTACTTAGTTACTTTTTTCATTAAAGAATGCAATAAAAATGGGTTAATTGAACTTACTTAATTTACTATAAATGACTACAGTAGTGAAATATAAATGACTAATGACTGGAACATAATAAAATGCATGTCAAAATGTTTTTTATAAACCTGAATAATTTAAATAAATAAGCACTTAACAGAGGAGCTACAAACCGGAACAATACACTTATCTAGATATTAAAAGGTCTCTGTGTGATATTTAACAAGACCCCAATCAGCTATAATTTAAAATTGCAAATAGAAACACCTGTAAAGGTTCATGAGCCTTTAAATGGTCTCTCAGTCTAGTTAAATTACAGAAATGAATGTAATTTTGCACAGTATTCTAATTTTTCCAGCTTCACATAATTGTGTGTTTTAGTAGCATTTCTGTTGCTGCTAATCTAGTAATGGTTAAATAACTAAATAAAGTCCTTTAAAATGACACTAGAAGAGACACAAGCCTGATGGAGGACTTACATTTACTAACGCGGGTCAGACCCAACCACAGAAGAGCTGAAGCTGGGTGGTAAACACACACAGGTAGTTCTAATAACACCTGAGCTCCATGACGTCTGAGACTGATGCATCAGTGTTACAGCGGGACTAAAGACATGATCAGAAACAGGTTACAGCTGGATGATCTAGGAAGGTAGATCAGACGTCTGAACGGGGACCAGGTGAGCGGACCTTCAAGACGTCTCGCTGTCACGCTAAGAAGGGCGTAGACTTTCTCGTCTTCACGGGCCGTGATGCACTTGGATGAAAACATCTGCCTCTTTAACTCCTGATGAGCTGATGACAGCTTCAACACACCACGCTGCTTAACACATGCATCTTTTAATCTGTAACAGAAACGACGTTTTGATAAAAGAAGACGTAATCAATTAGTTTGCTCGTTACTGAAAAAAATATTTTTTTAGTAACACGGTTATTTTAAACGCTGTTATTCCCATCATCACTGCTCTGTTGTGTCTACAGCATGCAGCGACTGAGGCAGTGAGGGTCTCCGACCACGCGGCCAATCATCATCGTGTTTGTAAGTGTGTTACCGACACCTCTCTCTCCCTGGCTGCAGCTGAAGTGTGGCGGTCAGAAAGCCTCACACTGTTGCTCAATGTTCGACAAGCACATAGTAACGCACAACCTTCCGTCCCCAGTAACGGTAACGGCGTTGCAACAGTGGGAAAAGTAATTAAATAGATTATTCCGTTACCCAAAAAAAGAACACCGTTATTTTAAACGGCATTATTCCCATCACTCACTGGTTAGAGCACACACACACACACACACACACACACACACACACACACACACACACGCACGCACGCACGCACGCACGCACGCACACACACACACACACACACATCCCTCCGTTCAATCACCCCACACAAATGCCCTTCTTGTCAAGTTGTTCAGGTCAAGCTGTAACTTGTCAAACCCCTTTATTTGTTTTTCTTTCTTTTATAAATAAACGGTGACTCGCTCAGCCTCTTTGTAGTTCTGCTGCAGACGAGGTCTGAGTTGGCTACCCTGTATTTGCAACACAGTGTCTGAATCTTTCTTTCACAGAACTGAGGTGGTTCATTGGTAAAGAACGTAAATAGGGGATATTCTTATATTTATCTCCAACATTTAATCACACATGATTATTGTAAGCTTCTGAGTTGTAAAAGTCACAGAGTCTTCACTTGTTCAGAGTGAAGAATGTTGACATCTGGCGTTCATGCAGAGAGTGTAGGACCTTAGGAGAGAATGTTTTTGTCTTCATGGAATGTCAACATGCGCTGAACAGAGCCTTCTGGTTCTGGAAGGCCAAATAGAAAGTGGATTTATGCTGTAGATGAAAGGTTATTATGTTGATCAATTTATGGGTGAAAATTGACCCTTTTGGACGTTACATCTACTGTGTGTAACATATTAGAGAAAAGACCAACAACGAAATATGACATTGAAATATACTTAATGACTTTATTGAGTCATATTTACCCCACACACACTGTTGAAGCAGATCTAAGCTAAATAAGTTCAGTTGCTGGCAAATCAAACAAGTATGGCAGTGTGTCCCAACCCTGGTCCTCAGGGACTACTGTCTTACATGTTTTCCATGTCTCTGCTTCAGCACCTGATTTACAATGGCTCCTCAGGAGGACATCAAGTGCTGCAGATACTGGTTAATCACTCATTCATTGAAGTCAGGTGTGTGGTAGCAGAGACACACAGGTGTTTGAAAGGGCAACAAGGAACACATGCAGGACAGTGGTCGTTGAGGACCAGGGTTGGGTAACAGTGATGTATGGGACGGGTGAACAAGTATCGGAATGTTTTAGTTGTTTCTAAGCTCCAACACTGATGATTTAGTGGTTAAATCGCTTGTTCAGCAGCTCATCCAGCTCTGCAGAAGCCTGCTAATCACCTGCTGAGGACAATCAGGTGTGGCGGAGCAGGGAAAAGACAGGATAGCAGCCTTCCACGGACCTGGATCCCCAGTCCGGATGTTAGGAGTACATTTGTAGACCTGTTTTTTTCGCGTAACAGTCATTTTTGGGTAGAACAGGAACAAAAGTTTTTGTAAAAAAAAAATAATAATAATAAAACTATGTCCTGTTGTTTGGATGATTTAAAGTTATCAGATCGTGAAAAGCTAAACAACTGACTAGAAATCAGCTAATTTAGTTTAAAAGATCTATCCGTACCACTGGCTGTATCTCAGAACTGATCCTAGATCGGCAATGGAGGAGAGACGTAAGTTTCGTTTCATACTTACTACGAACAGGTCAGGCGACCAATCAGAGTAAGGATGCGCATGAGCAGTGACCAATCAGATGTCCAGGATGGCTGGCGTAGCCCCTCCCTCTTGGCTGCAACTCTGGTGGCGCTGCTGGTCAGAAAAGTTTTCGGAACGAAGGCGAAACTTTAGATAGTATTTTTTCTTTTAAAGAAAGTCTTGGATAAAAACCGGACCCGCATCTCGGACTGTTCAGAGCAACATTTTCACGCTTGTTTACTATTTTGTTTTTTACTTCAAACGGTGGAAGTGTCGGTCGAGCGTGTTGTGATCATCGACATGTGATAACTCCTCTGGAGAAACTAGAGACGCTCCTCTAGTTCACGAGAAGATGTTAGTTGTGATTTGTCATCCATGACAGATGGTAAGTTAGTTGTTTTTAAGTAAAAACTACAAAGTTCACGAGGAGACCAGCGTAGACTTAAACAGGATGATGTTCTTGTGGTAATCTGACGTAAGTGGTTAATAATAACCAACTTTCTCAGGCACATCCTCTGCGTAAAGCCGGGGTGTGCGACCTTTTCACTTTTTGGAGCCGATTTTCCAGTCGTGCGAGAATCCACAAGATCGGGGCGAGTTTTGCGCCGAGCGTCGTGACACATCCACTGACATTTTTAAAATATTCGTTTGCAGAGGTGGATTTAGCTATTTGGGGGCCCAAGGCGAACACAGACATGGGGCCCCTTACACAAAATTTTCAACAATCTTACCTTTAACTGGATTTGCGACACTCTCCCCTCTTCTGACATGAGTTATTTTCCCTTTTTATTAGTTCTCCTCTTTATTCCTGTATTTCCCTCCTTTTGAGCGCTTTCAATATTTGCTCTGCTTTCTTTTTCCTGTCAGTGCTCCTGTGCTTTTGCCTTAGTTATTTTTTTCTGTTTTCCATTTGGTTTATGTTTTCCTCCCTTTAAACATTTTCCATTGTCTTTCCTTTCTGCTTCCTTTTGATGTTTACATCGAGAAACAACGTCACTTTCAGAAGTGAAAATAAAAGCTTTTATGAAGCAAGCTGCTGCTTTCTCTTATTGGAGCCACTAGGATAACTCCATGTCATCCTTAATGTTTTGACTATGGCTTTGAGTTTGTTACGAACGCTCCTGCCTCTCTTCTTCTTCTTGTTTGTGGTCTTATGGCACTTGGCAAACAACCATTTGGTGCATTACTGCCACCAACTGGATTGGAGTGGAATGACTACCAGTCACTTCCTGTTTGTGCATCGCCGTCTTATAAACCTCTTATGACCTTAATTATAACAGGGCCGCCTGGTAAATTTTTAATCTTATGGCTGTAAAATTGTAATAAAAAGTACAAAGTAGGGCTGCACAATATTAGGAAAACCTGCGATATTCGATAACAGTGCTTAATATTGCGATATCGATATTACTCGCGATAAATGAACAAATACTAAAGTATGCAGTGTTGATGTCTTCTGGCGTGTGACGTCTGCTCTGGGTTCAAAGCAAACAAAAACTAATGCATGAATTCCATTACAACATAACATTGTTATTGCAAAAATATGCAGCTGCACCTGCTACTGTATTAGCAGCAAAACAACAAACTGCATGCATGCAGTTTCTCAGTGACTTTAAAACATCACCTCCACCATAAAACTTTTTCTGATGCTCCAAATACAGAAAAACATCACTTACCAGAGGCTTTTGAATGAAAAAAATCAGAAAATAAGTTTAAATGTTAAATAATAGTTAACATCGCTTAAATGCAACAGCAAATTCTCTCATTGCTACTAAATATTTTCTCCACTTATGTGGTTATGATATACGGCTGTTGCTGTAATTGGGAAGTGAACTGTGCCGGGCCAAACTAGGAGAATATTAAGATTTTCTGAGGGAAAGAGAAAAACAATTGTCTACCTTTCAGAAGAGGAACTGGCAAAAAAAAACTACATGGAAAATATGTGAAAACGTTTGTTTTTAACGCCAAATTGAACAAGTTTACCTAGATCTTAAAAAGCAGCTCAGATGATGAAACTGCAACCATGATTCTGATAAGCTAACAAATTGAACTAAGGAAACTGGCTAGCAGAGCTTCTGACTGACAGTTTATGTGCAGCAGCAAATCAACTATCCTGATTAACAAGGTTATAAAAACTCATGAAGAAAAACCACTTTGATGTGTGTGGGAACTTTTCCAGGCTCTCTTTAGCAGGGTGGGACTGGGAGGAGAGTGCTGTAGCCTTTTAGCTGAAAGCTAACCAGCACCTGGGGCTAATACTAGCGACATGAAGGTGAGTTGCTTCACCGGCACATGTCGGAGTCAGCCCGGTAAAAATGATTAACGACACCGAGCGGAGTCACGTTCACGTTTGAAAGTAGAGCTGAATCCAGAAACGTCAGCACAAAGTTCGTTCGTTGCTCTGAGCCAGCATGACGACCAAGGGAACGGCGCCGCTAACTCAGTTTGGGTGTTGCTTTCCAACAGGGTCTATATAGGGGGCGGGCGTATTACGTGAACGGAACCATCTGATTGGCCGCATGTCAGAAGGGCTACATTTGATTGGTCAAATAATACTTCCGCGTAAAAAACTGAGCTGGTTTACAAAAAGCTGATGTATGACACGGATGGAAATGTTTGAACCAAACATTTATCGCTGTTTTAGCCGTGTTTTGCGAATGGCCTATCGCACGTCCTGTTATCGCGATGACGATAATTTTTCGATATATTGTGCAGCCCTAGTACAAAGTGTGTGTAACTCTTCTTTTTTCAGAACAACCTCAGCTATTAGTGTATGGTTTGTATTTAGAATTTATTTCTATTAAAGCCTTTTAAAAAATCAGCCTAAAAGTGAAAAAGCAAAAAACGGATTTGAATTATTTTACATTTATTACTGAACATGAACTTTAAAATGACTGGGCGAACAATTTGGAATGAACAATTTAAACTTTGAACTGTAATGCATCTATTGTTAAAAAAGTTTGAACCTTGGTATCTTTTTTTAGCAGTTTTTAAGATCATTTATTTTTGTTAACCTTCAGACGTTTTTGTTTGATGTAGTAGGCCTTGAAGCAGTTTCTCTCCAGCTGCAGGCAGAGTCCTGCACACCTCACACTGAGCTCTGTGAAGCTGACCCCACGTCAGCTTCAAAAGTGGAGGCAAATAGGCTGCTCGGTTAGTGCTTCGTTTGTGCTGATTTGTGCAGGTAAAATTGACGTTTGTGCTGCTATGGTTTTTGAGATATTGAACTTTATTTAATAGGTCATTCAGAGGTCACCGTCCCCCCGGACTACTCCAAAACTACTCCAAACTGCTCCAAAATGGACCATCTACTTTTTTAGTGCTTTGTTTGTGCTGATTTGTGCAGCTAATTTCAGCACTTTTGGAATTTTAATGATATCTTGAACAGTTCAGAAATTATGGTAACAAGAAGCATGTCCAATCCCGTCTGCGGCGACAGGTTGGTAATAAGAATATTGTGGCATTAACAGAGGGGTGCCGGTGGTCAGGGCTAGGAGGACCCCCAACACAAGGGGGCCCCAGGCGGCCGGCTACCTATGCCTAATGGTAAAACCGCCTCTGCTCGTTTGGACTCTTTTTTTTTTTTTTTTAGTCCACCTTCAGGAGAGCTGCTTCAGAGGGGCGGGGCCGAGACAGCTGAGTCTGAGTGACAGGAGCTGATCATGGGGGGGGAGAATAAATGATAGATGTCTGAATGAATCACTACTGTCATACGTCATTATGACGAGCTGGAAAGTTATCAAAAACTCAGATAAATAAAAACATGACCGCTTCAACGTGGTTTATTGATCAGATACACTAGTGTCTGTTTATCTACAACTGACCTTTCACACCCAGACATCTGGGCTTCCGTCTTTAATAACCCACATTATTGCTCCAAAAGTCTCCACTGAGGGAACATTACCTATTCTTTTCTAGATGGCTGAGGTGGGCGTAGACTTGTAAAATCTCCAAGTCTGTCCAGTGTTTCCCCTAGGAAGTTTTCCTGGTGGGGTGGGGGGGAATTATGACACGTCTCACCTTTATGTTAATATTGTTTTATTTGATGCCCTCCACTTTGAACTGCACCAATCCAGCAACTGCTGCATTTTAATAACCAGTATTAAAGGTGAATACACCAATATTTGCACAAGAATATTTTTTGTTTTAAACTCTCAGTGACACACTTTGCAGGAGGGATTTGGCATTTAGTTTTTCTTGGCGTCTGGAAAAACATCTCCTTCTTGGACCAAGATCATTACTGGGCTGGCCCTGTTAAACACGTTCTACACCCGTGCTTAGTGACTTAAGCCCCCTTCAGACAGGCCATGAAAAACGGAAATGTTCCGGACTCTGTCCGTAAGACCTTTGTGTCTAAATACAAACATCCGGATAATGTTTTCCGTAATTTAACCGGACGACGCCCCTAGTAACAGGTCCGGACTTGTTACGGACAAGATGGCTGCTTCAGACTGGTGAGGTCGAGTTCCGGACAGGGAGGAGGGGGAGGAGGAGGGGACCGGAGGACGCTGTGCACACCTAGATAGCTCACTCCTGTAGCATGCGTCGAACCATGGCAGCTCGCCTCCTACGGTACCGTCTAGACACGCGACGGAGTGCTTCACACCGCTTCAGTGATTCCTTTAACTATTGAGCTTCATCATCCAGGTCCCTTATGCATCTTCGTGTGCGCAGAATCATGCTTAACATGCTTAACCCCCCCAGACATCTGGAACTTTCCCCTGCTGTGTGAAGGCAGCCGAAAGGACAAGTTCCATTACAAAAGTGGTGTGTCTGAAAACACAGTTCCGGTTAAAAGCCGGATTGAATTGTCCGCACATATTCCAGAATGTCTATCTGAAAAGGGCTTTAATGAAGTATTTTTAAGCCAGTATAAAGATGACTGAAACACAATATTACATATTTGGCATTATTGACCAATATCTTTTATTTAATTTATTTGTTAGGAACATCAAGATGCATTACAGTGAACATTATAATAAAGTACATTTTTCTAGTGCAGAGGGGAGACAACCCATAGAAGCACTGATTTGATCTCATTTCAGAGAAAAATAGAACAGGTCAGATGCACCTAATAAATAAAATTACTAACATAAACTCAGGAATCTGTTTCTTTGCTTCACTGTTATGGTGCTGAAAATATCACTAATGTGGATCAAAGTAGATACACAGATGAATGCACCTTATTATTTGGAAATTAGTGGGTGTGGTTTACATCAATACATTATTTTAAATCTGAAATTGATATGGATTGATCAGAAGTTGATATGTGTATTGTTTATTTGAAAACTATTTACAGAGCAGCCTCAGAATTGAGATTAAATATTTTTGATCACAATAATAAAGGAACTATTACAGAACAAGTTTTTCAATAAAATCAGAACATTAATATTTAAGTGCATGAATTAATACATCTGAACTCATGCAGTAGGAACTAGGAAATATGAAATACTAGAACCATTTTATTTTCATTTGATTAAACTGATTTTTTCCTAACGTTGTTGGAATTTTTCCCACACACAGTTAAACAAAACAATGTTAATTAAGGTGTGTGTGTGTGATAGAGAGGGAGAGAGAGTTAAAACAATTGAAAAAAATAAACGACTGAAGCGGAGGCAGTGACCGACGCATGCACGAGCCATTTTCAGCTCTGTCTTGTCAAATGCACCACGTACGTTACGAAAAAAGTAACTTTAAGTATTCAACCGAAAAAGATGCAAGCTGAAGAAAACCTAGGGAGCACCGAAGAAACTTAGAGCAACAGTGAAGCAAGCACAGAGAGATCCATTACTGTCTGTGTGTGTGCGGGACTGAGCTCCCGGCTGCAGAGTTTTGTGTGTAGGGAGGGGCGGGCGCTCTATGTGACTGGCCAATCACAGAGAGTGTAGACAGTCAGTTACCCAATGAGGATTTTCCTTAAGCACAATTACAGATATTTATGAGTTTGATATTTATGAGTTTTACTCGTTTCATGATCGTATTCATCAAAAATGCTTTATCCGTACCGGATACTCGTCTGAAATGAGTATCCGGCTCATCCCTAGCTGTAACCACCCTGCCCTGCCTCCTCCTCCTCCTTGCTGCCTGCCGGCTGTGATCACAAGCAACAACAGAGTAGTTCCCGCTGCTTCTTCAGAAAACAGCGCAAAAAATCAATAAAACTTGGGATCTTGTTGGCGTGGCGCTGGGATTTCAGCCGTGGCGGGCCGCCACTGCTAAGCCTATGTACGGGAAACACTGCTGTCTTTGCAACAAGGCGAGGGTGAAAAGGTCTGAATGTACAGACGGTTAAATGCCAGAGAAAACACCTGCCTAGTCTTACCACTTATGTGTGAACTATGTTGCAGACTTGTGCTGTTTGTTCTGCAATTTTAGGCTGCATGAGACACAAGTGCGTGGGGGTGCAGTCTGAGCTCTTACTGTAAAGATGAAGTCCCACTCAGGAGTCGATACCACCATGTGGGATTCCTGGCTCGACATGTTTGGCAAGTATAAGACATTAGTATCCTCTATCCTCGTCTCTGTAGCAGTGTTTTTGGTCACGTGTGGATGTTGCTGCATCCCTTGCCTGCGTCAACTATCGCAGCGCCTCATCACCACCGCAATCTCTCCTCCCACCGACCCTGTCCTCTCCTTGCCTCTCCTCGTTAAAGACGACGTAGGCATTAGCCAAGACGCGTCTCTCCCTTTCCCCATACCCATATATGATGGCCCTGCCTCCACCTTCGTTGATAGTGATTCTGATTCTGGTGACTCCGATTCTGATGCTCCGATCACTCTGAAAGACACCCGCCGCTGAACATGATAGTTACGATTACCAGATATCGCCCAGGTTTCATCATCCAATACGACCCATGGCCTGACACCTGCTTAATCTACACAGATCCTCGTGATTGCATGTTTCAGCAGCGCTTCTTTCCTTCCAACTTTGATTTGTTTGGTTACGCTTTCGAAATCCTCGGCCCTCTGTCCCCTTTCCCTTTCATTCCTCACTCCTTCATCAGTTAAGTCTTAAGATGACAGGTGCAGTTGGTAATATGTGGTGTGATGGGTTGATGTGTGTGACACGAAAGTGTTTGGGATGGTGTGTTTCGCCTCCATGCCTTCTCTTTTGGTGAACTCTTATTAGAGTTCAAAAGGAGGAATGTTAACAGTAATACAAATGTCTACAGTGACCTGTCATGCAATGTTTTTCTGCGCAAAGTTCCTGTTTTGTGCCGAACCAGTAGCCGCTTCCTGTTCAAATCTGTTAGAAAAGCACATATTCAAATAAGATTGCTCAAATCGAAAGTGTACCGACTTGTGACCCATCCCTGCTTGAACTTGTGACCCATCCCTGCTTGAACGAATAAATACAGCCGTGATAAAGCCGAGAGTCAGAACACCCCAGACTGCAGTTGAAGGAAGTCGGTCGACCTTGCATGAGAGCTGTCGTGTTCTCCCTCTGCAGCGGTGAATCTTGTCTTGACTGGTTTTTTGACTCCAACATCAACTCAGAAGCAAACATCTTTTTCTCCAATCGCTCCGAACCTGTCTTGGTCATCTTTCAGGACCAACACTGCCCTCCTTACTACCATCTGTTTTAAATGCACTACACCACAGGCGGAGGAAGTGTGGTCTTCTCACACTTCTGTTCCCAGCTGCCCAGGGCTGGAGGCTGGGAGTGGTAGCTGGTCTTCTGGTTGGAGGTGGTGGGTCACTCTGGCCTACATTAGGCGAGGATGTCTGCTCACCGTTACCCCAGTATGAACAGAACCAGCTCCTGGGTGTAGTGACTGGGCAAGGGGGGTCTGTGGTTGGCACTAAATGCACAATGATTCAATTATTACCATGTGCTTTTCAGCAAACATCGTGATATGTGTTGTTTTTTGCTCTGATATCTTGGTTCTGTATTTTTTTTTGTCTTTTTTTTCTCTCTTTGCAGGTTCAGAACTGGATTCCTTTTATTTGTGGACCCCCCCCCCCCCCCTTCCTTTCTTCACCCTCCTTTGTCTTTAATTTCCATTTCTGTGTCTGTTGACTTTAAAATAACAAAATAATGTTCCAGAAACTTAGATATCTGCCTGACAAGGTTACAGGAAGTTCACAGGAGCCCAGATGTGACCATGTGTAAAAGGAACTATGCCAGAGCGACTCCCCGCCCAACCCCTGCTGATGTCTGTATCTGTGTTGACTCGAGCCCTTGCAGAAAAAGAAACTTCACTAAATCCTCTCATCGCTTTATTTAAAGTATTTTATGAACGTCTTCAATGACTCATCTGTCCAATCAGCACTCATCTCTGTTTCTGACTCATTTAGTTTATTTGGTGGTGGGGATCGGACGTTTTACATACTGGATGCCTCCCGTTGAAGTAGGAGTACCGTCCTGCTAACTTCTTCCTTTTGCTTTCCCACTTACAGCAGACATGCTGCTTATCTGATGTCAGAAGCTCCTTTGGCACAGAAGAACAATGTTCCCACTGTAGGAGGTGCCACCACACTCCTAAAGCAAACACTCCTTGGATTTTTACCCAGTCCTCCAGCCTCATTGGCATTCAGTCTGTTGGACCTTCTGCAGATGAACACCATGCCTTTTGTCCTCGGAAAGCAGAGATTCTCCCAGGGTCAGTATGGACTCTCCAGTGGAAGGACGAAGAAGGACACTCTGAAGAGATCCCCCCTCCTTGGATCTGGATCCAGCTCAGGATCTTCTGGGTCTACATCTGTTTCTCTTGAGTCTGGAAAGGTGACACCTGCTCGTTTATCTCCGCCACTGAGGTACAGGACTGGGATGAAGGAAGCTACCTTGGATGATGACATTGAGAGTGTTTTAGATTTAAATATTAGTGAAGGGAAGAAGCCTGTGAACCAGAGTGTCCTCTCCACCAGGACTCTGCGAGATGGGTTTCACCCCTTAAAGCCTGAAATGGTGACCTCTGCTTCTCAAGGAGCCTTTAACAGTGATAACTCCTTGGCCTGGTTGCAGATCTGTAAAACAACCCCAACTAGAGACAGTTCCCTGGACTGGTTGCAGATCTGTAAAACAACCCCAACTAGAGACAGCTCCCTGGACTGGTTGCAGATCTGTAAGATACCTATGAACGATAATCCTCCTGAGTCATGTCCATCCTCCACTCACCTTAGCCATGACAACAGATGGTTAGAACCTTCCAGTGAAGTTAAAAATAATACGGACCTGAGAACCATGTCCCCCGAGCCCAGCCAGTCCATGTATACTCCAGAACTGGCAGCTAAGATCAATCAGCGATTTGGAGTTGAAAAAGATGACCTAGATTCTCTCCTCTCCTACCACGAAGATCAGATCACTGGTGAGAGTCTTCCTCTCATTTTACAACAAGCATGCATCCAGAGAGAAAAATGTCCCACTGTTCAGTCTGACCCGAATTCTCCTGAACCTCCACCCACAGCTGGAGTCAGTGTGGTGGATAGATTGGGTAGTTTTGTGGGAGCAGACACGTTCCAGGATGGCATACCAGCAGCTGGTCTTGAGCCAAGTGAGGGCGTGTGTATTAGACCTTCAGTAGATGCAGGTGAAACTGAAGGAGACATTGGTGGTGAAGATAACAGGGTTGGAAGGAGAACTGTGGTAATGTTCGGCACTTCAATGAGTAGCAGTTTAAGTAGAGGCCCATCAGAAGGAACCATACAGGTGAGAATCAGTAGGCCAGGTCCTTCATGTGACCTGCAGGGCTTTGTGGTTCCTCCAGCTTGTGATCCAGCAAAGCCACATCAGATCCAACCCATCCAGGATTCACCAACACACCTCACTTTTCCTTCCCTGCCGGAACAAGACACAGGTGTCACATCAGAAGCTTCTAAGAACACCGGTTTACCAGAAACACCAAAAGCCCAACCATCTCCTCTCCATGGTCCTGGACCATCTGGGATTGAGCACAAAAGCAGCAGTGACGAGCGTTGTACTGAAATTCATAGTAAAGGGTTACAGGTCACTCAGCGGATAAAATCACAAACTCAGCAACACCTGAAGGTGCCAAAATCCATAATAGTTCTTCCTCCACAAGTAAAACCTGCCGAACCAACGAAGACTGATCTGGCCCGAAGCACCATCTCAGCTTCTCCTGCCCTTCCTCAGCTGACCTCGTCCGTAAACTCCACTGATGCTCAGAAGCAGTCTCCCAGCACGAAGGTGCCACCACCCTTCGTGGTAGAGGACTACTCCGGAGTCATGCCGAGAAGGTTTCCACACACCTGTTCTCTTTGTCACCTAAGAACTTTTCACATGAAGGTGAGGAGGTCACTGCTCGTCTCTTTTTACTAAAATGTAAAAGCGTATTTGAGTTTTCGCAGCTGTGGTGTAAAAATAATCTTGCCATGGTTAAAAAATTGAACAGAATACAGTTTATGAATTAATCCACGCCCAGGAAGAGTTGGATACAAACAGCTCAGAGTACAATGTTTGTCTTCTCTACTTTCACAAATCACTTCTACTTATGTTAGAGAGAAATGGTATGGAAATAAACTTACAAGTTCAGATGGCCATTGGCTGCTGCCTGCCGTAAATGAAATAAACATCTTGTCTTCCAGAACAGATGTGTGAAAACAAACAGGAAGAATACTAAAACAGGCCAATGGCAAAAGGCTGTCATAAAGCAGAGCGATGCATACCTTCACAAAGTTAAACAGATCACACTAACACCTTCTATTTGTCAACACTGGTCCTTGATGCATATTGGTAGCTACTCGGTGAATTAAACCATTTAAATATTGCATTACACTGCAGTTAAAGATGGCAGAACAAAAACAGAACACACAGACACAATTTAAAATCCCTGTTCGCCAGAAATGTGAAAATCTCAGACCATGTGTTCAGGGCCAAATACACATGAAGTCTGGGATGTTTCCCTTAAACAAAGGTGTGTGTGTGTGCGCGCACGCACCTCACAGCAGAGAGAGAAAAAGAAAGCGACAGCTTCAGTCAGGAGATAGTTATTCCTCAGCATCCTGAACGATAATGAATCTAGCATACGGAAAGCCCGTGCTGCCTGATTCTGCCAGTCGGAGGCTCCCCCACTACTGGGTGTGAATTTGAGCCAGCCAATCGGTCAGCAGTGTGTGTGTGTTGGACCAGGTCAGCCCAAAGCAGACCATCTTGGGAAGAGGGTTGAAAAAACACCCCTCAGAAAAAATCTGGGCTATCCAGATATGAACAATCTCTAGCTGGACAGGAGCCAGCGCTAGTGTGAAAGCCCATTTAGTTGGGTTGGCCGGCCTCCGCGTGGCTAGGTTGTCTGTAGTTCGATTTCTTCTCAGGAATACGGATGTCTCTGAGCACGTGGGCGGGGCAAAAGATGCGCAGAGAAGTCTGTGGTGTACCCAAAGTAGTAAAAAAGGCAGCTGTGAGCACAGCAAGGCAGCTTTATTTATAAAGCCCATTTCATACACAGAAGCAATTCAGTGTGCTTAGCTGAGCACTGATGCTTTTGGATACTCTGACATGAAGCACACGGCTTCCTTCTGTCTCCCAGAGACTGCTGTGTGCTCCACTCACAGCAGACTGTCCTCGCGCTGCCATGGCTGGAGCAGCTGTTCCAATCTGTCAGAGAAGATCTGTACCCACTGCATCCAGACACCCGGGGGAAGCCGCTGCTGGCTGATTCTGCCCACCAGTAAGAGGCTCCCTCCAGTAGGTAGGTGTGAATTTCACCCAGCACAATTGGTCAGAAGTGGCTGTGTTGGGTTGGCTCTGGATCAAGTTGACTGTTGGAGAGCAGGCCTGAAAAAAAAATAGTCAGCTAAGCACTGAACCTTGCCTTGATGTCCTGGTCCCGCCCCGGTTGCCTAGGAGATGTGTCATCAGAAACCGCCAAAGCATGTTCCAATGTTCATGTTCTACTAAGTAATCTGTTCTCCGTTTGTTAGCCTTTTAGCTAGCTGAGCAAGGTTCCTTGTAGCCTAGCCTTGGTCTAAAATTTCTCAGAATACAGCGCAGTATTTTCAAAAGGATGGTGGATTAGGAGCTGGTAGCTACTTCGGGGGCAAATTTAAAGTTTAAATGTATGTCAACTAATTATAGCTATCGGGCTGATTCTGGAATGCTTCTTTAGTCGCAACGATGCTGTGGTTTGTTAGTTGCTTAGTAGCTGCAGCTTCGGTGGCTAGCGGGTAGTAACTCGCTTTCATATTGAATTTAACAAATATGTACACAATTTAAAAAGTAAAAGGCTCGTTATATATTTAAAAGGAAACATATTCGTATAAAATATAACGTTATCTCACGTGATATAAGTCTGTTCCATTTAATCATTTTCTTTGACCAAGGAAGGACTTTGTCCTCGTAAGCAAGGCGTCTGACCTCGCAAGACATCACCTTGCGGGGTCAGGTGCTTTGACATTGAGAAACACCCCATGTCAGCAGCTACGGTGGCTCAGGGGTTAGGACTTTGCCCTGTAAGTGGTGGGTTGCAGGTTCAACCTCATTTTGAACGGCCGTTGTGTCCTTGGGCAAGATACTTCACAATCCTCTCTAACTGGTATTGGTCGGAGGGACTGATGGTGCCTGCGCTTGACAGATTTGTCTCTGTCAGTGTGCCCCAGGGCAGCTGTGGCTACATGTAGCTCATCACCATCAGCGTGTCAATGTGAGTGAATGAATGACTGGAGTGTAAAGCCCTTTGGATTCTGCTCACTCAAAGGTGCTCTGCAAGTGTAGGTCATTTATTAGTTAGACCTCTTTTCTTGTTGCGTTGAAACCTTCACCACTTGTTCCTTGAGGATACATTTGTGGACAACAACATTTTCAGACTGAAGAAGCCACTTGGAACAAGTCTGAAAATGCTCCAACTCAGAAGCAATGAAGTCCAGCTGACATGACTCAGTTTTTGGATACTACCTGTCAATGTTTGTTTGATCAAATTCAATCAGTCAATCAATCAAACTTTCTTTATAAAGCACACAAAGAGTGCAACTCAAAGTGCTTTAAAGATTAAAATGACCCTACATAACCCCCTTTGCTATCCCTCCCACACCAATTAAAGTCATTGGCACAGTCATAACACCCCCCCACCCCACCCCAAAACACATCCATTTAAGAACATCAGTAAAATTGATTTTGGGCTGAGTTCAGATGATCCAGATATGGTAGCGCAAGGAAACGCCATCACAGGAGCCATCTGCCCCGGCAGCAGCAGTCGAGGCACCAACACCGTGTGCAAAGGGCAGGGAGAGCATAGGCCCCACAAACTGAAGTTTAGTCTGTTAACTGGGGCTGTTTGTATGATTTATAAATAAAATATTGACTTTTCAATATCCGACGGTGTTGCTGAAAACAGAAACAAAGTTTTGACTTCTTCTTGCTTTACTGCTAGGATTGGCTCTCACACCAGAAAACGCGTCAACACCACGACTGCTGCAAAGAACTCCTTAAACGGTAGTTTCATTTTTTTAGTTTCCATGTTCAAGAGCTCTTCAGAAGTAGAAGAGCATTTCCTTTCTTTATTTGGGACTACAGGGTGAAGGGGATTAAAAGATCATTTCTTCCCATTGATCTTACTTCCACAGATATCCCAGTTGGGATCGCACGGAGCTTCCGGTGACAAGGTATAGATCAAAACACTGTCGAGCCACCTGCTCCCAATTTGTTTCCTGCAGTTCAATTGTTTTGTTGTTGTGGTTTACTCGTCTATCTAGCTTTCCAGGTAGAAATGCTAAACTCGCAGCCACAACTTCAGACAAGACGTGTCGGTATCCTCGCTGCAAGAGCCGCTCTCGTTCCCGCAGTCCGTGCCGGTATCGCAGATTGAGGTGCCGAAGGTACAACTGTTTCTGTTCTTGCAGATTCCCAAAAGCTTTCTTTGTTATTAAAACAGATGTACATTTGTTAACAATAAGTCCATTTGGTCAATATTTCTATCAGGTCTCGATCTCGCTCTCGATCGCTTGACCGTCGCCGTTCTGCTCGACATCGATCACGTCCAAGGAGCCGCAACAGAGGATCTTCGTACAGGAGGGGAGAGAAACCGTCGTCTCCACGGAGGTTACAAGAGAATCCATCAAACAGAGACAGCCTGAAACCAAGAGGGTTGAGCAGCGTGGAGAAACAGCCTGAAATAACAGGTTAGACAGATGGCAAACTTTAAAAATATCCAAGACTTAAGAGGAAAAACTTGGTCAATGATGTCTCTGTAAAATGTCCCCGATCGTGAGAGGAAGGAGGTACTTGCTGGTAAGTTGGCCTCCTGACAGAGCGCTACAGTGAATTGTGGCCAACTGGTGTGCCTGACAGGTAGCCTAGAAATCTAGACACTCTGTAGCATTAGCAAAAAGCCTTAACTGTGCAGGTCAGTCAAGCCAAGCTCCATGTAGCCATACTGATCAGGTGCGTTCCTGATAAGTAATTTCCTCTCTGTAGCTACCGCTCACTTTTTCCAAACAAGTCGCCAAAACTGAACCTTTTCCTTTTTCCTTCTAGCCGTTGATTCCGCGTCAGATGTGGAGATTGTTGGTGAAATTCTTCCTCCTGTTCTAGCGATTAAGTCTGATGAGGTCTGGTCAGCATCCTCCACAGCTGCTCCATCTTCTCCCTCCAGTTCAGTGGTGAGAAGATCCAAGTCACTTGAGGTGAAGAGTAGCCATCAGAAGAGGAATGCTGGTTCTTCTGGAACCCTGCAGGTTGGTGTGAGTGTGTGTGTGTGTGTGTCAGTGTGTGTTTGTTTTTCTTTCTACAACTTAAATGACTCGGTCACAACCCGGGTCCAGGATGGAGACACAACTCATCACGGCCTCATCTCACCCTTCTCTCGTTGATTCGGACTGAAAAGGCACAACTTCCAAAATTCTGTTCATTAACATAGAATAGAATAGAATAGAATAGAATAGACTTTATTGATATGCCGCAGAATTTCTTTTAGAGACTTAATAAAATAATGAGAAAGCAGTCCGTGATTTAATCAGAGGGGTTTAATTTCAATATTGAATATCAAAATGAGGAGACCGTCACAGAGGCTCTTCCCAAAGCAGCCTCAGGAGTGAATCCTGATCAGCAGACCCTCCCCACTTCTATTTATCCCCTGTTAACCCCACCCCTCAAGGGAGGGAACAAAAGGAAGGCCTTATGTGTTTGCTGTCGTATTTCAGTTATAGTGCAAGCAACCGCACAAGAAAATCAGAATGAATGGAGAACCTGGAATGGAGTTTTAGGACCAGCCGTGTGACTGTAGCCAAAGACACTCATCCTGTCGGGCGTCATGAGGTTCTGGTTCTTAATGACTATGCATGGTGGGGTGTATGAGTGACTGGTGGGGGCCGGAGTAAAGGGACAGCTCTGTGGAACCACCGAGACCAAAGAGATGATGAGGAAAAGACCACCAACCAGACCCGAGTGGTGAGGGAGGTGGTGGATCCTTTAATGCTTGCAGCAATGTGCTGCAGATGTTTTCTTTTTTATCTGTTATTGTGGCCTAATGTTTATGCAAGGTTAATTTGTGTCCCCCCTGAGGAGGGCCAAAGGAGAGCCGAGCTGCGCTCATACTCACCAGACCCTGTGACCTCGCTGACTGTAGGAGAGCAGATGGAAATCCACCTGCAAAGGAGAAATCTGAGTAAGAAAACTGGCTTTAACCAGCTGTTTGAACGTACGTCACATTCCAGATGTTTACACATTTTGTTGTTTATTTTTTTGTCACAGTGTGTTCAAACTTAACCAATTTTCACTCAACCAAGGTGAGTCTTCTAAACTTTTCTCTTTGAAATGTTTAAATGTGGGTCTCAACCAGTTGGTTAAGTCAGGTTTTTCTATGCTGGTTAAGCTCAGACCCTTGATCTCGTCATTAGTGACACGTTACTCAAGTTTATTCTACAATCACAAAACACTCATCGGACTCGTTAAATCATCTCCATGTTGTTCTGTGGGGGACAGGTGATCCGTTCAGGTGTGAAGGTCTCGCTGGTCGCAAACATTTATTAACTGCAAAAAAATTATGTTGTATTTTTACCAGCTCAAAAAAAAAACACTAGATACATAGTACACATACAAGA
Source organism: Nothobranchius furzeri (assembly GCF_043380555.1). NCBI lineage: Eukaryota > Metazoa > Chordata > Actinopteri > Cyprinodontiformes > Nothobranchiidae > Nothobranchius > Nothobranchius furzeri. The sequence goes on from NC_091742.1 coordinate 85,809,374, forward strand.
GAGCAAATAATTAGTTTTTCTTTGTGTGGAAAAGTATCAGTCAACCTTTGAGGTGAAAAAGTATCTGCTGGATCGATTGGTTTCCAGTTTTTGTCTTAGAATTAGATTTGAGTCTTATCAGATGTCAGCTGAGGGAGTCCTGTTAGCCCGGCTCTGACACAGAGGAAGCTTTTAAAGTGTTTATAATTCTACTTATGATCAAAACCATAAAGTTATGAGTTTGCTGCACACCCCAGAGAGCAGAGACAAACCAGGCCAAAGCAGAGAGGTTGTGCTGCCATGTGAGGAGCAGCAGCGAGGGTGCAACAGGTGTCATGTGAGTTAATGATGCTAGATTAAATCCGTGTCCTAGCATCACAATATTGTACAGATTACTATCATGTACCAGACAATTAAAATAGTATTGGTCAGTTAGTATAATATTAATATTTGACAATAATAAACTAATGAGCATCTGTCAGCTGTCTCATACTCCGTTCACATAAGGTAGTTTATAGCTTAGAGAGAGACGCTTGTCATCTGGTTCTGGAGCTCATGCGGGCTTCTGTGAGCTCAGCTGGATCCGACCCAGACACCAGCGAGCCAGTCTGTATTTTTAAAAGCTGTGTTTGATCCTCTCCTGGAGGCCCGCGGCGGTTCTGATCTGAGTCCGACCCAGAAAGCTTGCTCGACATGCCCGCTGAGCTGAGAGAGAGAGACGCCTGTCGTTCGGTTCTGGAGCTCATGCAGGCTTCTGTGAGCTGGATCCGACCCAGACACCAGGGGCCTCATTTATCAAGCTTGCTTACGCACAAAACGGGGTCGGAAAACTGCGTAAGCAACTTTCCATGCAAACTTTGGGATTTATGAAAGAAAACTTAGCATAAAAATGTGTGCAACTTTAAGTTGACTAAGGACCTTGCTTATGCACATTTTGGACATGGAGAGCACCTGCAGTGCTGCTGCTGAGAAGGATACAATTATGAAATCCTGCAGCATTATCACTTGTACTACTTCATACACACACAGAACAAGCCCACACACAAGTGTGCACACACACACACACACACACACACACACACACACACACACACACACACACACACACACACACACACAGACACACACACACACAGCCTGAAGCGCAGAATACGGAATGCAGAATATCAGCAGGGGGACAGATTGCGACAGAATGTCATGCGTCTGTGACAGTGTGTGTCCTGTCACTGTGACCATATTGATCATGCGCCCTGGCTACTTGTACAAGGGAGATCTTCGTTTGGGTGACTGGTTAGCGTGCGTGACTTTCACCCGGGAGTGTGGAGATTGAATCCCGATTGGACCATTTCATTTATGTCCGCCACAGATCTCTCTGAAGAATTCACAACATTGACGGCTTCAGCAACGCTGTGTCACTCCGTGAATTTTCTCTTGTTTTTCAAAAGTACTTCCTTTCATTTCTCCACCTCACCCACAAGCACCTCAATTTCTGCTTCTGTGAAATTGTTCTTCCTTGATCTGCCTTGGGGTCTACAGTCGCCATCGTCATTGGCGGAGCGCTGCAACAGCCGGCTTATGTATGTGCATGAGGTCCACAAGGCACTTTGCATTGACTATTTATGGCAGTAAGTGGGCGTGGTGAGGGCGGGATGTGACTAAAAAGCAGCTGAGAAACTTTCTCGTTAGTCTCTGATTTATGAAGCGGAGATTGCGTGCAGCTGTGCGTACTCCATGTTTGATAGATCGCAAACCTACTTGGCATAAGTCCATTTTTTTTGCTGAGCTTAAGTACGGTTTTAGTAAGGATTCTACACAATGTTTGGTAAATGAGACCCCAGCTCCTTTGGCCTGCTGAGCCGCACGTCTCTTCTGGTGGTCAGTTCGGACCTGGTTCTGACTGTGGTCTGAGTTCCAGAAATCCGCAATTAAAATTTTTAAACCCCTCCACGGGTCTCCGGAGCCCAGCGTGGACCCCCCTGTCCCGGTAACGACCGATGTGGGCTACAGAAATCCATCTTGTCAGCTGCACAAAATGCCCTCAGGCACGGAGATAGAGGCTTGTTTCTCTTTATCTGGAAAACTGTGGGTTCGATGTCTAGACAGGCTGGAGTTGGTACAGCCTTCACACACTCTAGTTTATCAACATGAACACAATCCTAAACTAGTAAACACACACACTGACTGGATAACATGACCTCTCTACCCTAAAACTAGCTACTCTCCACACTGAGTTGAGGCAGCGCCGAGCTTCTAACTCCCTTTGGTTACGTCAGAGGTTCACATTTAGAAAGAAGAGTCTTTTTAGAAGCTTTGCTGAGAGAGGCCACTTTTCACTAGAAAACTCTGCTGTTATGTATTTTAAAATGAAATATTCACGATAAGCTTTCAAGTAGTATTTTTTGAACAGCATTTTATATTAATTAAATTAGAAAATTTTACCTGCAAATTTCTCTTTAAAAACGAAGGCAAGTAAAATAAGAGAATAACAAAATATGCAAAATAATGAAATAGTACATTTAGCCTAGCTTTGCGAGTAAGGTTTTGTGGTCCCATTTAATTGGAAATAAAATTAAAAACAAAATTTTGGGTCAGTAAAAGACCTTGTATTACACTTAAATTCAAATAATATAAATAAAAGCATTATCAGCTTTTTTAAAATCCTGCTTCACATTAGTAAAAATCTGGACTAAACCTTATAAAACGTTATTTTTTGTGCATCAACAGCCCCTGCTGGAGGGACCAAACCCAACTGTTGGTGAATTCATCCTAAATAATGACTGAATTGGATTTTTTTTTTCCTGAATGGGACTGAGCATATTAACGTACCAACATACTGAAGTCAATACACCAAAATTAGCTAAAAGCTAGTTTCCGTGCGTAGTCCCGCATACATAAAACACGCACATTACATACATAAAGTGTGAAAGCAAAACTGAGCATGATTAATAAGTGAGTGCAAAACCAAAATGACACAAAACAAGTTTCTAAACCTTCCATCTGTTTAAAAATGGAAAGTGATGTGATGCAGTTGGAACAGAGCAAAAATCAAAGCATCGTCTGCATACAGTAGTGTTACGTTCTCAGTAACGGTACTTTGTCAGTTGGCCACACGTACGTACTGCTGCTTTCACGCATCAAGGAAGAGGTCACAGAGAGGATCCTTTTTTAATGAAGAAGGTCAAATATTGAGATTCGGTTCCTGTCTTCTGTTGTTCTCAGCTTCAGAACAAACTCCTGTTGGTGGGAAACCTGCCAGTGTTTCACCACAACCACTACACAGAGGCCAACGTCGCTGATCTGCTTCGTCCGTTCGGATTCCACTACTCAGACCAAAGCATATTTGTTCTTCCCACACTACGCATGGTAAGAACCGGGTGCTGCTGTAGTTAACCCAGTTATTTCTCATCGCCCTACTGATGGGTGTAACTTTGACCTTTCAGGCGTTTGTGGTCATGCCCAGTATAACAGAACTACGGAAGTTTTACATTAAGAACCAGAAGGAATTTACTTTCAAAGGATCTAAACTCATCTTGGAGATCATTCACTGCAAAATCTTCACATCACCGGTAAGAACGTGCTCCATTTGGATCCACTGGAATAAAAACATAAATTTAGACGAGTTCGCGTTCAGTTCATGTTTTCATGAAATGGTGTTTTCTATGCAAATCCTCACTTTTCTCAAATAAAAGTAAAAGTTTGTAATAAGTTCTTGTTTCAGTTTCAGTTCTATAAATCCCTGATGAAGCTGATGAACTTTGTGAGTAAAACAGCAATTCTCCAGAGACTTGTTTGGTGTTAGGATGTCTGACCATCGTCCCGCTGTGTTCCTGTTGGATCAGGATGTGACCAACGATGGATCAAGTGTGGTCTTCATCCAGAATATCTCATCCCAGGAAGCCAAAGATCTCAGAGAAAATTCAAAGAAAATGGGTTCTGTTAAGAACTACATGCCTTTACTCAACAAGGTACAAACACACATGTTCTCCATTTGTGTGTGTGTGTGTGAGACATTCTGTTGGTCATACTGGTGTGTTTGTTCCAGGTGTTCATTGAGTTTACCTCCATTTACGATGCTGATGGGCTCGGAGTTTGGTACAGCCGTCTGAACCGGGGCCTGGACCACAGAGTGTTCAGGCTCAAAGCCCCCCAGGGCTCCGCCACCTCATCACGCAAGTATTTGTCTCAGAGAGGTTCAGGATTATCGTACTAATGACAATGTTAGGTTATGCATACAACCACTGTTCCCTGAAGGAGAGGGACGAGGTACAACGAAGGTACTATGGGACATCACGCCCTCGTGTGGCCTGGCTGAAGACACATTTAATCACGCCTGTAAGGCAAATGAAAGTGACGCGGCGTGGAGGCCCCGCCCTCCACTTATGAGCGACCGCGTCACTGTCATTCCTCAGTTCGATAGCCGCTCTTCGCCGAGCTGCGCTGTGAAATGGGGCAGCACTGCGTTGTACCTCGTTCCTCTCCTTCAGGAAACAGTGGTTATATGCATAACCTAACGTTCCCTTTCAGTCGATTCACTCGGTACAACAAAGGTACTATGGGACTTATCGAAACGCCCCATGAGCAGCTATCAAACCTGGCCTGAGATTGCTACCGAAGATGGCAAGTCTGATCCAGCAGAGAGAACTGCAGGGGCCACCGAAGGGGCCAAAACATCCAAGCGGTAAAACCTCACAAAGGTGTGGGGTGTAGCCCTGCTTGCAGCTGAGCAAATGTCACCAACTGAAACACCCTTAAACGGCGCCCAAGAAGCAGCCACACCTCTAGTAGAGTGTGCCCTGACCCCTAGGGGCAGCTGGGAGCCAGTGACGCTGTAACACAGAGAAGTGGCCTCCACAATCCAATGAGAAAGTCTTTGCTTTGACAAAGCTTTCTCCATGGTGGGTTTGGCAAAAAAACACACAAACAGTTGGTCTGTTATTCTGATACTCCGAGTGTGATCTATGTAAGCCTGCAGAGCACGAACCGGGCACAGACAATGCAGTCTCCTCTGCTCCTCAGAGGCAAAAGGAGGACTATGGAAGCTCGAAAGCTCTATGGTCATGGAACTGTAGTTGAGTGGGATGACCTTAAGCAAATATGCAGCATTCGGATGCAGAGTGGCCCTAGCTCCATCTGATGGCATTTTCAGACAGGAAGGGTGAACTGAAAGGGCATGAAGGTTCCCCACCCTTTTAGCCAGTACGAGGGCTAAGAGCAGAGCTGTCTTGTAAGACAGAAGCTTCGTGCTGATCGAGTGGAGCATGCTCTTGAGCTCTGAATAATATTCACCACAGCCGGGGGAAGACCTTTAGCTAACAGGTTGGACCTTTCAGTAGGCAGGCCTGCAGCTTCCACAGATGTGGGCGAGGGTGCTTTTTTGTGCCTGTGACAGAAGGTCCTGTCTGATGGGGAGCTTCCATGGGGGGGCTGTCATCAGACTGATGATCTCCAGGTACCAAGACTTTGTGGACCACTGAGGAGCACAAATCAGAGACTTGCTCGACTTGCGCACTCTCCCCAATACTGCTGGAATCAGTTCCACCGGCGGAAAAGCGTAGAGGAGAACGTCGGGCCAAGGGTGCGCCAGAGCATCCGATCCCATTGGAGCAGTCCGGTCCATCAGAGAAAAGAACAGGGGACAGTGTGTGTTTACACTTGATGCAAACAGATCCACTACTGCCCTGCTGAACCTCAGCCAGATCTGGGACACCACCTCGGGGTGGACCCCCCATTCCTTTGACTGAGGTCCGCCCCTGGAGAGCAAGTCTGCCCCGTGGTTGAGGTACCCGGGGACATAAGCTGCTCTGAGAGACAGGATATTCAGATTGCACCAGTGCAGCAATGTGTGGGTCAGATTCAGTAGAGGAATAGAGCGTGTTCCTCCCTGTCTGTTTACATATGACACCACAGTCGTGTTGTCTGTGCTCACCAGCACATGTTGTCCTCTCAGGTGACGACTGAAGTGTTTCAGGGCCAGAAACACGGTTAACAGTTCCAGAAAGTTGATATGAAACCTTCACCACTAAACCCCCACATAGAGCCCCCCAGCCTCTGAGGGAAGCGTCTGTGGTCACCACTATGCGTTCTGACACCCTCCCGTTAGGGGAACCCTGGCAGAACAGCCTTGGTTCTCTCCATGGGAGGAGAGCTACCATGCAGGCTCTGGTGACCGTCAACCTCCGGCGGAGATCACGTGAAGGATGGAGATGGTGAGAGCGGACCCAACGCTGGAAATGTCGCATTTTTAACAGTCCGAGAGGCACCACGGCTATGGAGGAAGCCATCATCCCCAGCAGCTGTAGAGCTGTGCGGAGTGTCAGTCTGGCTCCCAGCTGAAAGTGCGCTAAGCAGCTGCGTAGCGCGGCTATTCGCTGGTCCGAGAGACGCGCTCTGCTTGACCGAGAGCAAATTTCCAGCCCGAGGAAGGAGAAACTGACTCGGAACCAGAGAACTCTTTCTGTAGTTCATGGAAAACCCCAGGGCTTGAACGTGGGAAAGTATCCGTGCAGTGGGAGCTTCTGTCTGTGTTTGGGAACTCGCTACTAGAGCCCAGTCGTCTAGGTAAGCGAGGATCCGGATGCTAATGCGGCTTCCACACATTTCGAAAAGGTGCGGGGCGCTAGAGCTAACCCAAAAGGCAGAACCGTGTACTCGTAGGCCTTCTCTTCAAAAGCAAAGCGCAGGAACCGCCTGTGATCGGGATGGATTCCCACATGGAAATAAGCATCTGTGAGATCGATCGTAGTAAACCAATCTCCGAGACTGACTGTGTCCAGTAGCAGTGTGAGTGTTAGCATTTTGAACCTGTACGTGCGCAGATACTTGTTTAACACACGCAGATCAAAAATAGGGCGAAGCCCGCCCCCTTTTTCGGGACAACAAAGTAGCGGCTGTACCAAGCTTTGTTTGTGTCCTCGACAGGGACCGCTCGAATAGCTCCTTTCAACAATAGAGTCTGAATTTCCTCCCGTAACATGACCGCAGTGTCAGTATTTATACGTCTGCACAACAGAGGTAAATACGGGTGGTTTGACCAGGAACTGCAGTCGGTAACCCATGGCAACCGTGCGCTCGACCCAGGGGGACACTGCGCATGCTCGCCAGATGTGAAGTTTCACCACGAGGCAACCGCTCAGCGCCCTGGTGGGGGAGCTGCTGCCCTCTAGCGGAACGGGAGGCTTTCTGAACATCACGTCTGCTACCGGAGGAAAGCTGCTGTTGTCCAGCAGAGCGGGAGAACAGCAGCTTTTCTCGCTCCCACAGAGGCCGATTGCAGACAGGATTTGATGTGAAAATTGAGCTGTCGTTCACCAGCGGAGCGGGTTGACGCAGCTTTATGGGGCCAATTTGAGAAGCATTGTTGAGACACATTGCCGAGTGCAAACAGCAGTCTTTATTACATTGTGTGCATGTTTTTGTGAACAGTACAACTCTCGCCCCCTGGGGGCGGTAAACAAAGTATCTTTGGACTGTGGGGTTAAACCGTAGCGGAACTAGCGATGGGTACCGAATTCGGTACTTTTTAAGGTACCGACCGAATTCCATAGTACCGACTGAGCACCGATTCACGTCATTTCAAACGGTGCCTCGTTTCGGTATCCGTCCTTCATAACGAGAACTTGCCAAGACAGCCGCGCATGCGCAAGAGCGTTATGTCGTCGGTCGCTGCGAACCAGTTGTAAACAGAGCAGCATGGGTAGAGAGAACGCACGCTAAAGCTTGGGTCCACTTCACTAAATGTGATGGGTAACTGGATGATGAAACCAACAACAACGATCTAAGTGAGACATCCTCATCTTAATCTGCTCCGGTAGGTAAATATAATTAGCTTGATATGTTAGCTTCCGTGTCGCTAATGGTGCGTTCGCTTTCTCCTCGGAACTCCGAATTCCCGACTAGAATAACTTGAACGCGCTCTAAAGTTTGGCTTCACTTTACTAAATGTGACGGGTGAAGACGAAACCAGTGACAACGATCTAAGTGTGAGGCATCATCGTTTTAATCTGCTCCAGCAGCTAAATAAACTCGTCGTCGTCGTCTTCCTCCGCTTATCCGGGTCCGGGTCGCGGGGGCAGCATCCCAATTAGGGAGCTCCAGGCCGTCCTCTCCCCGGCCTTGTTCACCAGCTCCTCCGGCAGGACCCCAAGGCGTTCCCGGACCAGATTGGAGATGTAACCTCTCCAACGTGTCCTGGGTCGATCCGGGGGCCTTCTGCCGGCAGGACATGCCCGAAACACCTCCCCAGGGAGGCGTCCAGGAGGCATCCTGACCAGATGCCCAAACCACGTCAACTGGCTCCTTTCGATCCGGAGGAGCAGCGGTTCTACTCCGAGTCCCTCCCGAATGTCCGAGCTCCTCACCCTATCTCTAAGGCTGAGCCCGGCCACCCTACGGAGGAAACTCATTTTGGCCGCTTGTATCCGCGATCTCGTTCTTTCGGTCATTACCCAAAGCTCATGACCATAGGTGAGGATTGGGACGTAGATCGACCGGTAAATCGAGAGCCTGGCTTTCTGGCTCAGCTCCCTCTTCCCCACGACAGATCGGCTCAGCGTCCGCATCACTGCAGACGCCGAACCAATCCGCCTGTCGATCTCCCGATCCCTCCTACCCTCACTCGTGAACAAGACCCCGAGATACTTAAACTCCTCCACTTGAGGTAGGACCTCTCCCCCGACCCGGAGGTGGCAAGCCACCCTTTTCCGGTCGAGAACCATGGTCTCAGATTTGGAGGTGCTGATCCTCATCCCAGCCGCTTCACATTCGGCCGCGAACCTACCCAGCAAGAGCTGAAGGTCAGAGCTGGATGAAGCTAGGAGGACCACATCATCCGCAAAAAGCAGAGACGAGATTCTCCTGCCACCAAACTCGACACACTCCACACCACGGCTGCGTCTAGAAATTCTGTCCATAAAAGTGATGAACAGAACCGGTGACAAAGGGCAGCCCTGGCGGAGTCCAACCCTCACTGGGAACAGGTCCGACTTACTACCGGCTATGCGGACCAAACTCACGCTCCTCTGGTAAAGGGACTGAATGGCCCTTAACAGAAAGCCACCCACCCCATACTCCTGGAGCGTCCCCCACAGGGTGCCCCTGGGGACACGGTCATAAGCCTTCTCCAAATCCACAAAGCACATGTGGATTGGTTGGGCAAACTCCCATGCCCCCTCCATCACCCTTGCAAGGGTATAGAGCTGGTCCACAGTTCCACGGCCAGGACAAAAACCACATTGCTCCTCCTCTATCTGAGATTCAACTATCGATCGGACCCTCCTCTCCAGTACCTTGGCGTAGACCTTTCCAGGGAGGCTGAGGAGTGTGATCCCCCTATAGTTGGAACACACCCTCAGGTCACCCTTCTTAAAGATGGGGACCACCACCCCGGTCTGCCACTCCCTAGGAACTGCCCCCGATGACCACGCAATGTTGTAGAGATGTGTCAACCATGACAGCCCTACAACATCCATAGCCTTGAGATACCCAGGACGAACCTCATCTGCCCCCGGGGCTCCGCCGCTGTGTAGTTGTTTGACTACCTCAGCAACTTCTGCCCCCGAGATCGGACAGTCCATCCCCAGGCCTCCCAGCTCTGGTTCCTCCTCGGAATGCGCATTGGTGGGATTGAGGAGCTCCTCAAAGTATTCCTTCCACCGTCCGACTATAGCCTCAGTTGACGTCAGCAGCTCCCCATCCCTACTGTAAACAGTGTGAGCGAGTTGCTGCCTTCCTCTCCTGAGGCGCCGGACAGTTTGCCAGAACCTCTTTGGAGCCGATCGATAGTCTTTCTCCATGGCCTCACCAAACTCCTCCCACGCCCGAGATTTTGCCTCGGCAACTGCCACTGCTGCACCCCGCTTGGCTATCCGGTACCTGTCTGCTGCCTCCGGAGACCCACAGACCAGCCACGCCCTGTAGGCCTCCTTCTTCAGCCTGACGGCTCCCCGAACCTCTGGTGTCCACCAGCGGGTACGGGGGTTGCCACCACGACTGGCACCGGCCACCTTACGACCACAGCTAGCAACAGCCGCCTCGACAATCGCAGAGTGGAACAAGGCCCACTCGGACTCAATGTCCCCCACTGCTCTCGGGACGTGGTCAAAGCTCTGCCGGAGGTGGGAGTTGAAGACCGTCTTGACAGGTTCTTCTGCCAGGCGTTCCCAGCAGACCCTCACTATGCGTTTGGGTCTGCCAGGTCTACGCGGCATGTTCCCTTGCCATGCCAAGCTAAATAAACTGTTTAAGATAATGTTAGTTTGGTATGTTAGCTTCCATTGCCACTGTTGTTATCAGCTAATGGTGCGTTCGCTTTCTCCTCGGAAATTCTAACTTCCCAGTAGGAAAAATCAAATGAAAAAAGACGGCAAAAGGAATGAAGATACACAGTAAATTTATTTCACAGTAAAGATGTTTGCTTCAGTTTAATTATCAGCTTATAAAACTACAAGGACGATGTTAAAATACAAACAGTTGTATGTTATTTATCGTGATATTTATCAAATATTGTTATAGATTGAGAAAAATATATATTTAATTATAAAAGAGAATTAAAATAATAAACACTCAAAAGTATCAAAAATTGGTACCGTTAAGTACCGGTATCGATTCAAATGTCAAAGGTACCCATCCCTGAGCGGAACTGGTCCGTTTCAACCACAGAAAACTGGGGTTTTTGTAGTCCAACAGGGTCCAAAACCCGAACAAGGTCAGTCCCCGGATCAGGACGACTGAGGTGCGGCTTACAGAGCGTTTCTGTGAGTCCCCAGGAGGGCCTTTACTCCAGGCGGAGTGGCGAGGAGGGAAAGACGGGGTCCGAGCTGGGACCGAGCCCTTCGTTGCCGCTGGAGAGGCTGTCCTCTGAGTTAGAGGAGGAGAGGTCAGGTTCGGGATCCAAGCTGGTTCCGAGGGGAGGTAAAATCCAGAAAAGCTCTTTTGTGCAGGTGGAGGAGCGGGCCAGTCCACTTCTAGCCTCCCCGCTGCACGCCGGCAGAGCGGGAGAAAAGAAGTGTCATCTCGCAGCTCAGAGGCTGAAGTAGCGGCCGGAGCAGAACACTCCACCACCGAGAGGACCTCCTCGTCCTCGAGTAAGTCCTGACCGTCGGGGCAAATGTCCAAAACGTCTCCTTCATCCTCTGCCAGAGGAGGAAACTGAGAAGCCTCTAGGTCTGGTCCGGTTAAATTGTCCGCCATCTCCATCTGATCTGCCCAGCTAGTAGCGGGGACATCGATCGCTAGGCTGTCCAGGTCAGGGCTGGGCGAAGCCAGGCTGAACGGAAAAGACGGGGTCCTGCTGCGAAACTGCAGCGTCTCCCAGGAGAAGTTGTAGGAGCTTCACGCGCCGTTCGAGCGTGGTACGGCGGAGTTGGCGACAGAACTCGCATGCCTCCGGGTCCACAAGCGCTCTCCTGGCAGGGAGAATTCCCAGACAAACCGGGCACGCTTCGTGTAGGTCCTTCCTGTGAAGAAAGAATCCACCGCCCTGAGGACAGGGGCGCGAAGCGGCTTTCCGCGAAGCGACGTCCAACACGTTGCTCATTGCGAGACACCCAGCGGAGCGAAGCAGAGAAGCTGAAGAGCCAAAAAAGATAGCGCTCGGTGGGCAGGAATGCTAGCCAGAAGGCAGTAGAGTCCAGTCAGCGAGCGGTTAAGCTATCTTTTAATAGCGCAGCTAGTTGTCAGATGTGTCGTCAGCGAGGTGAAGAACGTAAGAACTGAGGAATGACAGTGACGCGGTCGCTTGTAATGGAGGGCGGGGGGCCTCCACGCCGCGTCACTTTCATTTGCCTTACAGGAGTGATTAAATGTGTCTTCAGCCAGGCCACACGAGGGCGTGATGTCCCATAGTTCCTCCGCTGTACCGAGTGAATCGACTGAAAGGGAACCTACTAATCTAATCCCCAAAGGAGAACCGAAAAGAACCGCAGCGCTTTTCTTGACATGCAACAAAATAATATTTCATTTATTATAAGTGCAGAAACGGTCTTTTGAATCCCGTTTTCCACCCTATGCTAATTTTGTAGGGTTAGGGAAACATGTGGCTCCTGAAATCAAAATCTTACAGAAAATGGATGGATGGTTTTTAGTCACCTTTGGAGTGTTTGTGGAGGTGGTAGAGACCCACGTGGCACATGTTAACACGCGCATGTATGCTCCAGACCACCAAACTCCTGATCCGTAGCATTTTTTTAATTGTTCTTGGTCACTTTTAGGAAATGCAAAGATGAGTTTTTTTTTTTTACTTTCTTTTACTCCATTTTGAAAGAACAGAGTTGGAACCTTCTGGGCACCTCAGACACCTTCAAACTGTCTGATCTGAAACGTCTCCATCTTCCGATGTTAGGGCAAAGACGAGGAGAAAACTCTTCAGCCCACATCAACGACTATGTTGCCAGGGCACTCATGTTGACAACAAATACTCAGGATGTTCCACATGGCAGTTCACCACCATTCTGGGTTACCATGACGACTGCTCCTTACATGTTCCCTACTGCAGCTCCCTGCTTCATCATCCCAGGTAAAATAACCACCTGGAAGCTGAGTTTAATCGCCATGGTAACATGAAGTGATTATGTTTGCTTGTTTGGGTTTAGATTTTCTGACAGTCAATCAAATCAGCGACATTACAGTAAGTTACCTTTAGATCCACCCTTGCTGTGATATTTTGACGTTTATGAGATTTAAACTTGAACTCTGAACCTTGTGACCTGTAGGAAGCTGAGCCGCGGGCCTCTGTGTTTTCCACCATCATGCTGACCGGTTTGCCTGAAGAAAACTACACGCACGAGGGCATCGCCGACCTGGTGTCGGGTTGTTTCCCCGAAAAGAATCGTCCGTTTCAGAGCTTTAACTTGATCGTCCTGACCATGCAGAGGAGGGTAAGGAGCCCAAACAACGCTGTGGACTGTTGCAAATCAGTTAGTGTGGTTACTTACAAACAACACACAAACGTTTTCTATTCCCAATTTGCATTTGCATTTAGTTGAAGTGTTAACATGAAATCACAACTCTGGCAAATGTCTTATTTCACTCGTTCCCTTCCTTGTAGATCTAGTTTCAGCTTCTGACACAGCAAAGCCCTTTTCAGACAGACATTCTGGAACATTTGCGGACAATTCAATCCGGTTTTTAACTGGAACTGTGTTTTCAGACACACCACTTTTGTACCGGAACTTGTCCTTTCGGCTGCGTTCACACAGCAGGGAAAAGTTCCAGATGTCTGACGGCGGCAGGGGGTCGGGGGTAGAATCGGACTCATGTTAAGAAGAAGAAGAAGAAAATATCTTTTCTATTGCGCCTCTCAAGATAAAAATCATGAGGCGCTTAAGCATAATTCTGCGCACACGAAGACGCATAAGAGACCTGGTTGATGAAGCTCAATGGTTAAAGGAATCACTGAAGCGGTGTGAAGAGCTCCGTCGCGCGTCTAGGCGGTACCGTAGGAGGCGAGCTTCCGTGGTTCGCCGCCGCATGCTACAGGAGCTGGCTATCTAGGTGCGCACGGCGTCCCCCGGTCCCCTCCTCCTCCCCCTCCCCCTTGTCCGGAACTCTACCTCACCAGTCTGAAGCAGCCACCTTGTCCGTAACAAGTCCGGACCTGTTACTAGGGGCTTCGTCCGGTTAAATTCCGGAACACGTTATCCGGATGTTTGTATTCAGACACAAAGGTCTTATGGACAGAGTCCGGAACATTTCCGTTTTTCATGGCCTGTCTGAAGGGGGCTTAAACTAGTTTATCTTTAAATCTATTGGCTGAAATCCGTCCTCATTTATCAGACTTACATGAGAGGGACAGACGTCTGTAACTCGTCTCCGCTCCACTGGGGTTCCTCAGGGCACGTAGCTCACAACTCTAGTTTTTGGCAGCTCAACTTGTTCAGTTCAGAATTAGTTATGTTAGCTATTAAACTGGGTTACTTCCTGCTGTTCTGGTAGGAAGTCTTGACAGTTCTAGATATGAAATCACAGTTAGCATATGAATTAATCTGTTTGAATGGGTAAGCTAGCCCTGATCTCATCATTTTTTCTCTCTCTTTACCTGCAGGCTTTTCTATATTTCAACACCTGGGAGGCATGTCGTTGTTTTGTTCTGAATTATCTAACAAATCCAGTTTCTTTGAGAGGATGTGTCCCACGTCCCGCCATCCATTTTGTCCTCCAGGACATGCATCCTGGCCTTGATGAGGTATGGGTAATTCTCAGGACAATTCTTCCTACAGTATAAGCACCAATAGGACTCAGGACCACAGATGATTTAGTTTTATATCTTTACTTGCAAGGATTCGTCTGACTAAAGTCTTAGACTACACACACACACACACAGGAGTGAGAAGAGCCAACCCCAGTGCAGTGATGAGAGGAGTTGAAGGAGTTGCAGATTCTCCCTCATCAGAAGAGCAGGACGCTCTTGCAGCCTTTAGATGCTTGACTCCCATCTGCTCCAGTTTCAACAGCGATGTTTCACAAGCAGACACATACAAACACGCTATAGACCCTTTTACTGTTTGTAAACAGTATGACGTCAGCGAGAATGCGTGCGCAGCTTGGCAACAGTGAATGGCGTTGTGTCAGGCTTTGTCAAGCTACGCTGCAGGGTTATCACCGGCAAATCTTGAATGTTATATTAGTAAACTCACTTTAACGAATGGCAACAGACTCCCGGATCCCTGTGGCATTACGGATTGGGTGGAAGATGTAGGTGCGTGGCCAGATATCCAGTGGCCCGATATATATACGTTTTTAGTGGAGAGGCCCAGTAAGTACACACGTAAGAAGCTACGGGCATACAAATCGTTAGATGCATACAACTATGTTGTCTGTGGCCACGTACAGAAAGTAAAATATCACGACATAGACTCTGAGTTTTGCGTCTTGAAGGCAGAAGTCCTTCCTAGCCAAAGACAAGGACACAATACTGCTATGTACGAGGCTTGGGTCATAGTAAACAAACGAGAGAACTACGTCTTCACAGCCAACTGCACCCGCATGGCAGGGTGAGTATAGCATAGGTTTCTTTTTTTAGCGTGCTCAGAGTACAATCGTGTTAATTTTTAGAGAAATACAGTTTATACTAATATGCAGTGGGAAAATACAGATGAATTAGAATGAAATGTTAATTTCATTTGCAAACCAGCAAACACAACTTACTTTATTTAATAGAACACACGTTAACCAGCTTTCTGGTGTAATCTTAGTACATAATTACCTTACCTGATATAAAATGGGCGCTACAAACTCGAGCATTTCGGATCGTGTTTTCAGTCCAGTTTTCATCAACCCTTTTGATGGCCTGCAGCCACAGACGCCTCCGATTTTGTTGAAATGGATGTGCTCCCTTCGGAATTCTGTAAAGTTTCAGTCCACTGCTTGAAGAGAAGCGATTCTGGCATCCATACACGCAACAACCCGACATTTTTATGTGCTCAGAACTTCCAAACAAAGGGTTTAAAACGCTGTTTTAGTATCGAGTGTGAATGAGGAAGCCTTCACTCTCGTTGCCAGGCTGCGCGCGCAACTTTTGATGACGTAGGTAGAAAAAGGGTCTATAGCACATAAAGATATCTCATACGCTATAATGAAAGATAATAAAGATTATTATTTTACACTTTTTTTTCCATTGGTCTTTTAGTGATTATGTGATGTTTGTGTTTGCAGGTGACCGTGTACAGTAATCTGATAAAGTGGTGTAATGCAGTAGGTCGTCTGCTTGTTTTTTTAAATCTGTAACTGGGTAAACACGGCTGCTGTAACACCACCTGCTGTTTTGGCAGCATCCTCCGGTCCTGGACACACTGGAGGACCGCCTGCTGTGTGTGGATGTCTCTGACACGAGTATGTCCCTGGTCATGAAGGTCACAGAAATGGTTGCCTCTGTCGCTCCTTTTCTCAACTACTTGGCACTTGCCGACAAGGTGGGACAGCACCACCACTGGCATGAAAGCTGAACATGCTGGAATTGTGTTTTTCTTACTTTCGTCTCCGGTACCAGATTTACATCGAGATGGTCAAATCCAATGATGCAGAAAAGGTGGAGGAAGTTTTCTCAACGGCCCGTTTGTCTCGACCTGAAACTTGGTATGTTGTTTTTTTTTAACTAGACAATGGAAATGGTCCCATGTTCTCACATCGGTGAATATTAAAATACTCCAAACTTTTCCTTTACAGGAGGAATGTTCTACACGTGGAGTCGTGAGTATCTCATTTTTAACACGGTCCTTAAAGACTTTAGAGGTTTACTCTAGTTTACCAGTGGCCTGACATCAAACCGATGGACCAGGATGCTACCTGCATCTATCATACCAACATGTCCGCTAAAACTGTCAGAGGAAAGTCTGCATGTAATCATATTTGTTGCATCTTGGTTTATTTGTGCTTATTCCTTAAGCCTTAAAGGCTGTTGTAGAATTTAATTAAATACATAAAAATGTCAGTGAGAAATTGTATTTTCTCTAAATACCTGCATTCCTGTGCCACGGTAGTCTCAATATTCACACAAGCACCAAGGGCAGTGTTGGTTCCCTGTTGGATCCGGTTCTTGTCTGATATACCTCCCATAAATCCTGAGAACTATGGGGTAGAAACTCTTGGTACCAGTCATTCTTCATGACCTGGGATGGAGATGGAGCAGACTGCTGCAACAGAATCTCCTCTCCTGAAAATGTCCATTACAAGGCCTTTTCTGATTGTAGCGGTCACACTGTATAGCGTGACGACTGCAAATTAATTATGACCAATAAGATGTGATTATTCCATATAAATATGAAATATCACTCTGATAGATCTTTGAATGTTTAATCAGAGGATTCTAGGGTTCTTTGCTTGTTCAGGGACCATAAACACACTTCGTATTAATTCAGACAGAGTCAAGTATGTAGTTTATATAATGAATTTTATTATTTTCTAAACTAATGATTATACATGACAAGACATGAATAATGAGATGTGATGGAGTGGATGATATGCGGTGATGGTATGTGAGGTGTAGGTGGTGTGATGTAAGCTAGATGTTTATCAGAATCTTTGTATCTGAAAGAAATTGTGAAATCTGGGTGTAAAAGAATTTGTCTGCTATAAACTAGAGAGTTGATTATTAATAAAACAGCATCAGACGCACTCTGTTGTCTACAAACTCTGGCGGAGACCCCCAGCAGATCTGGACTGTCAGAAGTCGGGTGGACCTCCCGGCACCGGGATTTCGTAGATTAAACTCCGATACGACCCGTCCAGTCGTGAGATGTCTCCAGGTCACAACAGTAGCTGGAATGCTTGTTTGCGTCCAAAGTGGATGTGGCTCTTAGGGAGCCGTCTGGCTGTGTCAGCTTGCAGCGTGCAAACAGGTTTTGACTTTATGCCAAAGGAGACGTCTCAAGGATGCTTGTTCCGAATTGGCCGGTTCGGAACTCCGCTAGAAACTGAATTACTCGGGAAGTAATTCCTGTTTTATTAAACCACAATGTTATGATTTCTGGCCATTCTGGCAAATCAGAATTTGATAAGTTTCTGGGTATTTGCCAACATCCCTCAGAACGCCACTCCTTCCTGCAGACACAAGCTTCTTAGTGAATAAATAATATTTAAACATTATGTGACCTTAATTTGTATCTTATGAAGATGTGTATGAGTTTACATAATGATTAACTTGTTAAATCAAACACATAGTAATTTGTGATATAAATGGATCATTGTAAGAACAATATTCATTTCAAATTCATTGATTTAATCAGAGTGAGAAATCCAGCAGTCTCACTTTTAGCAGAGAGATAAGGCTTTTGCGGGAGACCTTGACAGTTTATTTATGTCTGCGTTGAAGAACAATAAGTGAGCAAAAGGTTGATTTGTGTCTGGATCCTCCAGATGGCGTAACCTTGAGTTTGCAGCTCTGGCTTGCATGAAAGGTTATGCTGTGTCAATTTGATGGTGAAATTTGACCCTTTTGATTCATTACATGATGTTAATGAACAAAAAGAACCTTGTAGAAAGCAGCTCAAAACTCATCTGTTAGCTTTTGTGTGGATTTCTGTTCGTCCACTGCTTGCTCATGAGCTTTTCATGCTGGTGTTTCTATCCCTTCTATAGAATTTCAGGCCAGGCAGATTTTTGGTAAACCAAATAAATCTCAAAGAATGTGACTGGTGTGGCTGGAACACATCATTACTTTTTCATTTAAATTATACAACATATGTGCGATCCAGGGTGAAGGCATTTGCGGGTTAGAAAATAGCTTAGCCTCCTTTAACTTACATTAAATTCTTCAGAATATAATGCACGACTAAATGTAACTTTTAGTTTTCGTCAGTGTAACCATTGATCTTAGGTATCTGCTGCTAGATGATACAAAGCTTGTACAAACGGGCGGGTTATTGGTTTTAATTAACCGCGATGTCTAGGAACATTGATATCAGGGTGTCCGCGGGTCCTTAAAAAGTCTTAAAAAGTTTTAAATTTGCTTTTCCAAATTTAAGGCCTTAAAAATCCTTTAAAATGACAAATAATCCTTAAATACAGTTTCCAAAGGTCTTAAATTACCGAAGACCCAATGAACAAGATTCTTTTATTTCTATAAAATTTTTGTGAATTTCTAGTTAGTGTTCAGCATTTTTTGTGTATGATGTTGGCGTAAGCGGAACCGTACACATTCAGTGAAAGGGGGCAATTTTTAGATGAGCACATTAGCTGGTTAAGCTAGTGGGAGCTTGCGCCATGGGGAAGTGCAAGTTTAAGGGTAACTGGGTGGCTAATCCCACGTTCGCGACGTGGTTAGCACTGGTTCCAGGCAATAGCTGGAAATTATAGCTTAAATTTAATTTAAAAAATAGCTTAAATTTGGTCAAAGTGGCCTTAAAAAAGGTCTTAAAAAGTCTTAAATTTGGCGCCCTTAAACCTGCAGATACCTTGTGATATGGCAAGCCATTACGGCCAAAATATGCCACTTTCCCAACCCGGATCTGGGAAGGTTCAGGAGTGGCTGGTCTGAGGAAATGGAGAGTGATGATGTACTGTAGAAGCAAGACAGAAGCTCCTGTAAGACAAGTATAATAGTAAACAAAACAACAACAAAAAAATACAATAGTAAATACTCAAAGTGGATGAGCTTAAGAAGAAGGGAGTTTTGGACAGAAAGAGCACTGATGTTCCAGCTGGACTCAGCCCGGCGAATCTGTGATGAATTAGTGCTGCTCAACCTCCTCTTCTTTCATTGGGTCACTGGAGTTTAAGTGGATGAGAAACCCATGGGGAGGGCTCTGCATAAATGAGAGTAAAGTTGAATTTTAAACGCGTGAAAAGTGGCATTAAAAATGGCGTTTCATGTCACAGAGTGGCGAAAAAAGCAGCGTTCAATGTCCGTACAAAACGCCGTTTTTTACGCCACCCACACAGGGAACGTGTCTGGGATTAGGGTGACGTAAAAAACGGCGTTCAATGTCCGGCGTTCTATGGGACCGTTAAGAACGGCTCTGGCTGGAGTCAAATACGGCGTTCTGGGAGAGTTTTCGCCGTATTTTATGACGTCTTGGCACATCAAACAGCGTTTTTTTCGCCACCTCTTAACCAGACGGGTTGGGAAAGTGGCGTATTTTGGCCGTAATGGCTTGCCATACGCAAAAGCGAAACCGTGGAGTGCGCGAGTGCAGCCGCAGCGCCCGGACCGTTTATGGGGAGGCACAAAACATATTCACGTCTTTTCCGTGTGCAGCCGTTAGCATAAAGTAACGGCTGGGGTGGAAAAAGCTCATTTCTGTTGTGAATTCAACAGAGGCGGAGGAGAGAGACCGGTGTTGTCTAAATAAAGTTCCTACTCCGCGGGAGCGCGCAGCCTCTGGGAGCCTCTCTCCTGCAGTAGCTGGGTGATTAAACATGCTAACGCTAACGTTTAAAGGGACGGGAGGTGTTCCCAAACAAGGTTACCTGTTTATGATAAAGTTCCAGAGTAAACACGTGGTTTTCGCTATAGTGGTGCACCATCAAAACAACAGACTGAGTTGATATGAGAAAATAAAACTAAACTTTAACGTTATTGATGTTCACATATTTTAGCAGATTGTTTCTTACTGTAACCATCACTGCCCTGGTTGAAATAAGCGGCCACTGAAATTCCTGCATCAAACTGGGTCCAGCTCCGTGTCTGTAGAAACCAGCTGACTGGAATCACTGGTTAACCAGTCAAAGCCGCTGCCTTTTGGGAGGGGATGTGTAAATTAACATTTGTTAAATCATTCATTAAATGTAATAAGCCTTTGGATAGCTAGTCATTTTTTTTTCCCTTCTTCAGACCGATGACCCGTAAACGTCTCCAAGGTCTACACACAGCAGTAGGTGCAGAGCCTCCAGAAGCTCCTGGTCCTCTAGCAGTCTCCTCTGGATCAACAGATCCAGTTTCAGAACAAAGTTATGAGACATTAAAGGAGACCAGCAACCCTGTGACTCATCCTTCAGCTCTGGACCTACCAGAACAGAAACCAGAGAAGCTCGTTAAACAGATGGAAGTAGACGACACAACTAGGAACCAGACACAGGAAGCTGGTCCAGAGACCAGTGAGTGTCAACTAAAGACCAGCTCATCTAAGATAGACGAACAATCAAACAAACCTGAAAGAAAATATGAGACAAGAGCAAATTACAGCAAGACAGAGGAAGACATGACCCCTGGTGGTTCTGGTAGGAGACAGTCCACCAGAACCCTCAACAAGCAGGAAAAGGCTTTAAACCCTGATGTGGACAAAGCTGGAACCAACAAACCAGTTACACCGATGTCCACCAGAGGAAGGAAAGCCAAGACAGAGGCTGAAAATGAGAAAACCCAGGAAGATGGGACCATCCTGACCATGACGAGAACCAAACCAACCAGAGAGCAAAGTCCAAGGAGAGAAGAAACAACTTCAGCAGAGGAGGAGGGGACTGCTGAAGTTCAGCCAAGTCAAAAACCAAAGAGAGGAAGACCAAAGAAACAAAGTGCAGCTGTAAAGGAGAACGTCTCCTTGCCCTCTAAAGCTGCTCTGGTCTCTGAAGACCAGATGTTAGATCATCCAGAAGATAAAGAAACAGCTGCTGCTGATGATGAGGTGGTGGTTAAGGATGGAGGAGACGCTACAGCATCAGAGAACCAAACATGCTCCCTTCATCATGAGGCGAGGACATTCAGGCCAGTTTGACGTTGTCTCTGGGGGATGTCTCATCTCTAATGAAAACTCACCTGCTTTTACAATTACAGGTTAGAAAAGAACCAGACAAAAGAGAAGATGAAACCTTAAGATCTTCTAAACGCCACCATGAGGAGGAGACAGGTCTGCTATCAATTTCTTACTCTTTTAGTGTTTGTTGCTCTGATGCACCGGCTCTATTCATCTAACAATGGTGAAGGTCTAAATTCATCTAAACAGATTTAGTAAAACATCAACGCTGTGAGGTCAGACCTGAGGAGGGAAGGCTCAGCTGTTTCACCACCACTGCTACAGGAATGAAATGCAGCCCTCGCTTTCACACCTGTGCTTTTCCAGGTCAAATACCTGAAATGACGAATCTAAAAACTTTATTAATCTACTTCAGGTTCTGGTGGAGAGGTGGAGCAGCTTCTTGGACCTGTTGCTAAGCAACCTTGTTCTGATTCTGATGTCTCCAAGCCGCAGCCATCAGATCCAGACGAGTCTCTCGGTGAGGGAGGGGGTGTTGTTAAATCCACGTGACAGGAAGTTCCTGCTCAGGACAGGAAGCAGAACTCTGGATGTAACCGTGTTTCATCTCCAGGTCGGCGGTTTGTGGAGCGCAAGCTGGGCTTCTTCTGTTCCCTCTGCTCCGTTTTCTACGTGGACAAGAGCAAAATGGAGGACCAGCACTGCTGCAGCCGAGGCCACTACAACAACCTGAAGGTACTGATGAGGCTGTGGCGGTTCTCACTTCCATCCTGTTCTCCGCATTCAACGGGATTTAAAAACAGCAGCCGTTAGGAAACGGTCTAGTTGGTTCTTTAGTTGAAAACCCGAAAGTAAAAAATGGACGTTTGTCATTTTTCACATTTTCAGTTTAAGTAGAAAAAGTGGACAGGGTGGTGTCTCCAACCAAACATTTATCCCTGCGTTGGGGGTGGGGCGCCAGTGGTTGAACCAGGTGGAGATGCAGGCTGTGTGGTTGTCCCCCTGATGAGGTCAGAATAGATTAACCCTCTGGGGTCCAGGGTGTAATTTGCCGTTTGACTAATTTAGTTTTCCTTTGTATTTCCAAAGTAAAAACCATAACCACTGCCTTATGTGGTGTCAATCTTTCCAGCACAACCTGGACGTTTTGAATTTATACTTATTTTTTATATTTGGGCATAAAGGGGTTGCATATTAGACCTTAAATCACTCAAAAACATAAAATCTAAATTGGAAAAAAGTTACTGTGAAACCAACAAACATGACAAATGCTTTTTATAATTTAGAATGGTAATCTAGACTGTACATTTATAAAAAAAATATGAATATAGCAAATAACAAATTTTTTAAATTAGCCCTCTGGGGTCCATGGTGTAAATCACCGTTTTTGACTCATTTAGGTTTCTCTTTTGTATTTTCTAATAAAAACAATAAATATTGCCTTATGGGGTATCATCTTTTTCAGGACAACCTGGACTATCTGAATTTATACTTATTTTATTAATCTGGCAATAATGTACATGCATTTTGGAGTGGGGAGTGGCTCTGTCTCACGCCAAGATCTGACAGCTGCGCGGCGCCGCCCACTCCTCTTGTTGGATCTCCGAGGAGCTGCATCTCTGCCTTCATCCTCTACCTCATCATGACCCAACTCTTCTATGAGGAAGGGTGGATCTGCCACATCGTCATCAACATCCTCGCTATTTGCCTCAGACTCCGGCTGTGAGTCTCCGTCCACTTCCTCTGCTTCCAGTTCAGGAAACAGCCGTACTATCTGAACTGCCTGGTGGACATTTATCCTTCTCATCGTCCTTTATATAAGCCTAGTAAAAGCCTACTAAACTGCAGCGACAATATATCTGTCTGGATCGCTCCAAAATATGAAGTTTACCATCAATATCTAATTGTTTGTTGTTACGCCGTTCGCGCCACTCCTTTCCCCGCGAAGCAGCTCCTTTTTGCGCACATCTCGTTACTCGTGCAGCCTTCCTCTCTCTCTCAGCTACATAATGATACTTTTTATCAACTGAATATGTGAGACTTCCACCAAAAGCAAAAGGATCTCATGTTTTTGTGGGTTTTTATGTTCACAAGCACATTCCCGCTCACGGATTACTAAACTGCTGTTTTGACAAGTTATCAGATCGTCTAAAAATAGGTCGTTTTTTAGTTTAGTATAACTCCGCTTTTACGTTGCCTATTAACATTTAAAAACTGGGGTGTAGCTTATAATCTCCTTTTTAAAGCTGAATTGAAACCGAAACTCAGGGAGGCGGAGTCTTGCTGCCACAGCGTCCCAAATCAGACCTGATCTAAAGACACGGATACGCGTCCATGGACCCGGGAGGGTTAAGGGTGGTTTTGGCGTTTTCCGGTCTGAACTGGAGCGTAACTGGGCTTTTTCTGGCGGTGGCAGTGGTATCAAATATTAAATCTGTTTTTTTTTCCTGTCTCCAGAAATATTACCAGAAGCTTCAACAATTACCTCCCAGGACATGAAAAGGTCTCTCGGCTCTGGAATGGCCTCAACACGCCTCATCTTGTTCATAGCAGGAGAATTAGATGTTAAACTGTCCAATTCAAGATGGCTGCCACACAAACCGCCTACAACTCAGTCCTACAGACATTAATGGATCACACCAGTTTAAGTTCTGACTGGTCCTCAGGAATCGTAAAGCTTCAGCCCTGACCCAGAACAGCGGTGCATGATGATGTTTTCATATTCAAGCTGAACTCAACGGGTGAAAGATTACTGTACTCCCTCGTGTCGGTGAGCCAAATAAAAACTAAAGGTTTGTTGGTGTTTGAAAATGTCAACACACTTCACAACAGTTGAATGTGGGGAAATGTGGTTTAATACGTGTTGTATTCACATTACACGATGGACCGTTGATGTATAAACAGTCTAGACACACAGAACATAACTTCATGATCATCTCTTCACAGGATTTTAATCCAAACTTAAGATCGTACATTTTTTTTACAACATTAAATAAAGAAACCCAGTTTTCTTGCTATAAACTCATTTCCCATCAGCTCATTTTCTTTTAATTCTAAGATGAAACATCTGACCTTCTGGAGCCAGAGCAGAAGCTGTTCATGTTCTGGACTCCAGAACCAGAACCTAAAGAATCAGACCTCCAGAGGTCACATGGTCCTGCTCCAACCAATCACAGCAGGGACCTTCACAATGAGAAGGGTTAAACCAAAGCAATCACATTCAAACCCAATGCTCCACGGTCATGCAGACAACACCTCTGAGACGTTCTTCAGCTGAAGACCCTCAGACCCACGACTCTGTTGATCCTGAAAGCTTCAGCTGATGCTTCTGGAGGTACATCTGAAACCAAACACACGGTGAAGCAGGAAGTGTGTTTAGGGACCTGAATCTGCCTCGTTCCTGCAGACCTTCAGGTTGTCGTAATGCGCTCGGCTGCAGCAATGCTCGTCCTTCGTTTTGCTCCTGTTCAGGTAGAAGACTGAGCAGAGGGAACAGAAGAAGCCCCGCTTCCGCTCCACAAACTCCTCACCTGAGGATAAACACCGACACAAACACCTGAATCTGGAGCTAGCGTTGTCAGGCTGGAGGTTTTTTTTTCTCACCTAGAGGACGTCTGCAGCTGGACGGGATCGGAGTCCTGTGGACATCTGGAGGCTGAGAGCAGAAACGCTTGGCCATGGGTCCGACAGAGCCAGCCCGGTGATCAGCTGGGACTGAAAGAGACGAGGTCTGGGTCAGAACACACCTGACTGTGGAGTGAGGTTGTCAGAAGTTCTCATCTACAACACAACATTCAATATTAGAAATAAATGTCTAGTAATGAGGGGATGTTGCCATGGTTACATGAAAACGATTAAACACACCTAGACCCTCCTTTAGACTCCAACACTAGTCTGACTGCAGCAGCATGAACGTCTCTTCTGTCATGTGAATGTAAATCTTGAGGATCTGATCAAACATCTTGTACCTTTTGACTTCATCCTGCGGCGTCCTCCTCTCTCCAAACATCCATCTGGTTTCTCCTCATCAGGAAACTCAGACTGTAGCCAAGAACCTTCCTCTTCATCAGGCTCCTCCAGCCCTTGCCGACATTTTGAACCCTCTGTGGTTTCGCCCAGAGTCTCCATCGCCCAACCTTCTGTCTCCTCATTTTTCCTCCCTCCCATCAGCTCCTCTTCGGGAGCCATTTCTCTCACATGTTCTTCCTCGCTGAGGTAGTCTTCCTCATCAGTCACATCCATCAGGATCAAAGGAACATATTTTATAGCCGTTGTGTCGTTTGTCTCTGGTGGCTTCTGCTCCACCCCGTTTGAAGACTGGTTTTCATCTGTTGCTGGTGGACTGGTCTCAGATGGACCATCTTTAACCTGATCTAGAGAATCCACAACCTGAACATCAGATTCTGATGCGTCTCTCAGGTCATTGTCCTCTTCATCACTATGTGATGCTCCTGTCCACTTCTCTGTTGGTACTCCATCTTCCTGATCTTCTGGTTGTGGAGTTGTCTCCTCTTTCAGGTCATCTGAGGTCTCCTCTCTAGTTCCACAGGTGGATGTTTTAATGGTCTCTTGGTTTTCCACATAGGTTACAGTTTCATGCTGCTCATCAGGTTCTTCTGGGGAACTGGATCTCATCTCTTCTCCACATCCTCTGCTTTGTGTGGCTGAAGCCTGTTGAACAGAACCATCTTTAAACAAGGTCTCTTCTTCATGTGACATCAGGTTTATAGTAGCTTTAACTCGAGTTGTTTCTCCTGAAGAACCATGATCATCATGGTGTGGACCTCCCTGATGCAAGACACGGTCTCCATCAGGTCCAGGTGTTCCAGAGCCGCCATCTTTATCCTTTTGTTCAACAAACTCAACTAAATGAAAGATTTCTTCCTTTTCACCATCATCTTCCTCTTTACTTGTCTTCACCTCTTTGATCCTTTTATCTTCACACACTGTCTCCAGACTCGTGCTCTGGTTGGTTACATCCAACCTCTTAAAAATGGGAACATCACAGATGGATCCACCTGTTGACTCAGAAATGCATTCTGGGAATTTTCCATTTCCTGTGCTGAACTTAAGAGTCTCTCTGGTCATCTCAGGAGCTTCTGGTGAACATAGGCTCCTTTCAGCTGTGACTGAACTCTGAGGTCCTTCAGAAGGACCCGCCTCCTTCTGCTGACACCAGAAGGTCTGATCAGGGACGAGGTTTGAGATTTCTGTGGAACTCGATCCAGAAACACAGATTTTAGATAAAGCAGCTGTTTTAGCAGCACGCGGCTTGGGTTTCCAAACCATCTCATCCCGTTTCACAGAAGCTGGTCTGGTGCGGACGAGGTCAGGCTTAAGCTTCACCATCTCACTCTGACCTTCTAGACGCTGTGTGAGGCTCTTTGAACTGAAATCAGGAGCAGAAATAAATCAAAAATATGCTGAACAGAAAATAGCATTTAGGGCTGCATTCCACTTCTGCAGCTGCAAATGTAAATGGAACACAGCCCTTGTTACACTGGTGCATTCTCCACTCCAAGCCAAATTAGCCAAGCAATACAAACTTGTTTAATAGCCAAGTAAAAAAAAAATCTGCGTCTCTACTTCCATTAGAATCGTTTTAGACTCAGAACATTTACAGCTAAACCAGACACGGACTTTGTTTCTTAGGTTACTTCTCAGAAGTAGGAAAGAAAGAATTAGGAAAAGCATCAACTCTGTCAAAACAAAAGTCAGATGTAGTAAATGCCCAAATGTGCTGCTCAGTGATGAAAAATATTACATCTATTAACTAATATTTCACCAGGGCCATCATGTGAGATAAACATGGACGGGTGGCTAGCGCTGCTATAGGGAGCCTAGGTAACGCCCATCTACTTCCGGACCACGGGTCCCTGGAAGAACGAAAAAAGAATGCAAGCCAATGGGGCTAAAAACGCTAGTTCCACTTGTTATGTTCCATGGAATCCATATGATGTCCGTGAATTTTAAAGACACATTTTGATACCAAGAAAGCGCTTATTTTCGAACAGGGGTAAACAACATTTTAGGGTTTGTATGAAAATACGTCCAGGACTGCAAATGCGCTTCACGAAAGAGACGTCATCGAACCAGACACGGAGAAAAACTGAGGGAAAAGGGCTGCAAGTTCAGCAACCTTACCACAGGGGGAAAGAACCACTGTAAATCTGGCCATTTGGTAAGTAGCTAGGGAGAGTGGTGACGTCACATATGAGACGTGCTGATTTCTAGTGTGTAGTCATGCTAATTACAAACTTTTACAAGCTGATAAATCTCAAAGTACGTGACTGGCGTGGTCGAAACACCCATCGTTACTTTTCATTTAAACTGCAGTGCAACATATGAGTGATCCGGGGCGTAAGGCAAAGCAGGTTAGAAAATAGCGTTTTTAGCCCCGTTGACTTGCATTCATTTTTTTCGTTCTTCCGGGGATCCATGAGCCAACCGAAAGGGAGGAGACTTAGGCTCTCTATACTCATTGAAGCATGACGTCACATCCCCGCCCCCCAGCCCTAGGTTGGAGGTCAAGAAAGCAGCACTTCCCCAGTGACCACAGTTGTGTATCTGGTTGCTGTCAGTAAACAGAGTTAAATGGCGGCTAAATTAAATCCATCAGCATGGTTAACACACGTAGAGCTGTAGGCTGCACAACGAAAGGACAGTAGAGTTACATTTCACAGGTTTCCAGCTGATAAAATACATCTAAGGCAGTGGTAAACCGCCGATTCTAGTGCATAAACCACCCACATCATGGCAGACAAGTCTCGTGACAGATGAAAAATATCTGCCCTACATGTCCAGAAACAAACAAGTTATAGCCATCTAATGACTTATATGCTTTTTTTTTAAAATAATTCTGCATGACCGCGAGGACGAGGAGCTGAGGAGGACTGACTGACGAAGCATAGCGCTGATCAACTTGTGTCCCACAGAAAATCCCAATTCTAAATGATCCTAAGTTGAAGCCAAAACCGTTTCAAACAAGCGCTCCTCCTCAGCCGCCACCATTAGTTGTTTTTCTCCATCGTGGGTCTGGCGCTAAGCCCACCCAACGCCTCTCTACAAACTTAGCCGAGCCAAAGGTAGACCTGCTGAGACTACAATGGAGTGTGGCTAGACCAACCTGCTGAGCAAAATCTTTTCAGTCTGCTTGGGTTTCTAGACTTCTAGGCTATGATTTTGTTATTGGTCACAAACATTTTGGGAAGTGTTTGTCTACATATTAAACGAGTCACACCGGGGCTCCTACATCTGTCATGAAACACACTCAAAATACTCGTCCTCACTTGTTATAACAAACAAGAGGAAATCAGACACTCACGCCTCGATACGCTTCACTCTGCTCCTGCATGAGAGAAGAAGACCGTCAGACTTTCATCATATCCTTTACAAGCAGTCAACTTTAACCAGGTGGTTTAGTGTTGATATAAACACAAACTCACCAAAGTTCATGCTGGGATGACCCGCCCTGTGGGACCTTCTCAACTGCTTCTGCTACTCCGCTGGACTCAGACATTTCTATGACTATCTGAGGCAGGAAGAGAAGTGAAGGAAGTCAAACAAAAACATTAAAACCCATCTATCGTCTTTCTGGAGGTTTTAGTGAACACCTACGGGGCAAATGTAATTATTAGGAAGTCTGAGGCCTGTCCAAATGTGAAAACATTACTAAACCTTGTTTAACCTGAACCGAAGGACCAACGATTTTGTGTTCATGTGTTTATTTATTTGGCAGACGCTTTTATCCAAAGCGAATTACAATTTATAACCTTTAGGGCATGTTGTGATCTTCACACAAATGTGAGATTTGATGAAGTGAAAGAGAAATAAAATCCAACATAAATATATAATCTGACCAATCCAGATGCTTTTACCCTGTTAGCGAGCGACAGGAAGTTGACAAAAGGAGAGACCAAAGCCACTTCCTTCATGACCATCATGACGATGTGAGCGGACGCTTCAGAGACCTCCACACACAGCAGCCGCTCCTCCAGAACCCGCGGATCTGAAACGGGCTGGAAACAACCAGACGGTGTTGGAAGCTGCGGCTTCGCTTCAGATTTAAATCGGGACTGGAAGACTCACGCTGTTGCTCCATTTCATCACAGATCTGTACATCGTCTCCTAAAAACACATTACAGAGGGTTGGTGTGCCTTCAGAGGTCGCAGGTAGGTCAGACTCTAAATCCTGAGGTCACAACTTTATCTTTAATTAATTCTGAGGAAAAATGTATCAAATAACGACTTCAGTCACCAACAATGGCTGTAATGTACTCAGGTGTAGAGGCTAATACACAAAGTGATTATTAAACTAGAACCTGAGTGAGTTGATTATACTTTTCCCTACAAAGGTAAACATAATAAGCAAGGTCAGAGGTTTTCTCACCTCGCTGAATCCCGGCTGAATGTCCTCCAAAACAAAGTGAACGATCAGCTCGCAGCCTCCGATACAAACCGGATTTTCTATATAGTTTAGGACAAAATCACAGCAGGCGTTCCAGCTGCTGAAGAACACAAACGCCTGGAGGAGACAGAAGAGTTACAGCTGGATGAACGCGAGTGGCCAGGTTTGGATCAGCAGGGCTGCTCCTCACCCTCCTCTGTAGTGGAAGGACAATCACGTTGTAGTACAGAGTGTGGAGGGTCTGATTGGGGAAGTAACACCACACTAACTTGGCGATGTCCTCGTGTGTGTAGTGTTCTTGTGGTAAACCAGTTAGCATGACGGTGGAGAACTCAGAGCCCAGAGGACCAGCTTCCTACAAAACACACATCCTGTAAACATTCCTTCATGAAGTCACTTGTTTATCAGTTCAGAAGAATCAGGGTTTCACCACACAGAAGAAGAAAAGAAAATATTATTTCTATAGCGCCTCTCAAGATAAAAATCACGAGGCGCTTCACACAGGAGGTGTGCTGCACTCTGCTGCTGAAAGAGCTTCATGTAAACACACTTTTACACACAACAGTTACACAATCACATGGCACAACACAGGAGAGCCACCTCTTTAGGTCAAGACTCTGCAGTCCACCTACACCTGAATGACAAGGGACACTTTTTGAAGATGACAAAGTACACATTGTGGAGAGAGAAGATGGATGGTTTAAGAGGAGTAAAATAAGTTTTCTATGTCAAACATGAAAACCCCCACTTTAAATAGAGGTGGGGGCTTAGATTTAACCTTTCCAGTACCTATAAGGCAGCTTTGAATCTCATTACCCCAAAATTCAACTACCTCCGCTCTGCTCCGGCACGAACTTCACAGCAAAATCGGTCCCGTTGTAGTCAGTCAGAGCTGCTCCACCACTGCGGCCGTGTGGCGCAGTGCGTCGCCCGCCGTTCCACCATCCGGCAAAAATAGAATCGATTCTATTTTTGCCGGACGCCGGAGCACCTCCGCAGTCAATGGACAGAAATCACAACCGCCCAACAGGAAAAGGAGCAAGCACAACTTCCGTTATTTCACAATACATCGATAAACAAAAGGCGTTTTTTGTTTCATATGCACAGGTTTAACAACTTTTAACAACTATCAATGGCGGCTGAACTTTAAATGCACAAAAATAAGCCATAAATACAGTTTCCACTATCAAAGTAGTCACACTTTGTTGATCCAAACACTGCTGATCTCTCAACACAAATGATGGGCAGATTAAACCGTTCATTTCGATGCTTCTCCCACACAACGGGTGTTTGGATCTAACTTCCGCGTTTATTGCTCGGACTGTATCGCAAGATCTCGAAAATCCCGCGCATGCCTGTTTGCGCACCTCAGGTCTCCGCACCGGAGCGGAGCCGTTGTAGAGCGGGTACCAGTAAAAATTGAGTTCGGAAGCGAGCGGCTGCGGAAGACGGAGCAGAGGTAGTGGAATTTTGGGGTTACTAAGCAGTTTCAGTCTAGGTCACACCTTCCTGTGTTTAATCAACACAACTTCCTCTCAAAAGAGGCCAACAACTCAT
This sequence comes from Nothobranchius furzeri, assembly GCF_043380555.1. Lineage (NCBI taxonomy): Eukaryota > Metazoa > Chordata > Actinopteri > Cyprinodontiformes > Nothobranchiidae > Nothobranchius > Nothobranchius furzeri. The sequence continues at coordinate 85,840,439 of NC_091742.1, forward strand.
CAGAGGGTGGAGAGGCGGGGTAATCAGTAGTTTTGGCTCGTTAAATAACAAAATAATTAGATGTTAGTAAATTGTATTACCTTAATATCCACTAATCCCCAGGCCGTGTGATAATCTGTGAATCAAACAATCACGTAAAATAAATCCTTTAATGTGAGCTCATGTCTCCATGTTTTTCTTACTTGGGATGTTGAACCAAGGCGAGAAGGTGGGAAACACAAAAGGTCTTGTTCTCATAGTGATCCAGAATGGTGAACTACTTCGTGCAACACCACACTTAGCTGTTGGGATGACTGATGCCTCAATGCCCAGGTCTGTAAAAGCTGTCGCTGGACGTTTTGATGCTGCAGAAACAAATAAGTTACTGCTGAAAGGACACAAACATTGTCACAAGGTTTGTTCCCTTAATTAGTCAAAGCTTCTCACAAAAAGCCACTTTCTATTTTACTGTTTCAGGGCCCCAAATGAGCCAACTAGCACCAGGAGGACCCCACTGGAGGACCGCAGCATCATCAGAGCAGAACTTGCTCTAGAATGGCATCAAACAGGTTTGAAAGCATCTGCAGCTCATGGAGGAGACGACATTTGAAGGAAGGCCTGTTGTTGAGAAGGGCAATGAGGAAGCCATTTGTCCCAATAAAAAGCACCAAAAATGTTCTGTAGGTCTGAGCTGCAGTCGGTGAAGATGTTTAGCCCACTACGTCCAGACGGAATGAATTGTGCAAGCAGGAAGCTGCAACTGGCTGATTTCCCTGAACCAACTAGAGGCCCCCACTAGTAGGTAGGCATGAGTGTGACATAACTTCAGCCGAGCAGTCAGTCAGTCCATAGGTTGGTGTGTATGGTCAGCTCAGCACGAAACAGGACCGCAACAAGTGTTCAGCTCCGCACGGATGCCAGTGTAAAAACAAAGACTATCGGGGCCAGACGGAGCTGGCCATGTGTAAAAATCAGTCCTGTGTCCTGCCAACAGTAAAGCATACGGAGAACATTCATGTATGCCAGCATGCTTCTCGGCCAAGGGAGCGGACATAGTCACGTTTACCCTCACAAATAAAGAATGGTACCGAAACATCTTCCAAGAGGAACTCCTAAAATTAAATTGTGATTAAAGGCCTTTGAAACTCATGAAATGCTTGTAAATCTACTTTAGTAACCATAGAAACATCCAACAAAAAAGATCTCAAGAGACTGACGTCGTGACGTCCTGAAGCTCTGTGGTATTTTCAGTCTGTAGACATGGTGGTCAGTAGGATTCAGTACGCTGTACCAAACTCCAAGCAGATCAGCATCACGTGCAGACCTAAACTGGACAAACACCTGAAACACAAAGTCAAGAACAATCAAACAAGATGCTTCTTTTAAACAAGAGTACACTAGAGGAAGGCTGTACCTTGTTGAGAAGAGGCAGGTAGTTTCTTATGAGACAGATTTTTTTAAGCGTTTCCCTCAGATCTTTGGCTTCACTCGGTAAGATGTTGTGAATCAAGACCGTGTTGCTTCCATCGTCCTTCACTTTCTGCTTGAACAGCAAAAGCTGCTTTACTTCAGTTTTATCACCTGAAGGTTTTTTTTTTTTCACTTTAATGTGTTTCTATCCATAATTTAGCCACAGTATTCAGGGCTGAGAGAGTTTTTCCAACCAGGAAACAGAAATTATTATGAGAAGAACTTACATAACGCATCATCTTCATCAGGTATGAATAAAACTCAAACTGAAACAGAAAGAATAGTTAAACATGACAAAAGGCTTTGGATGAGGTCAGAAGCAACATAAACACATTAAAAACACAAATCTAGTTTTTGGGACCAAAAAGAACAGTTCCTCTCAACAGCAGCAGTTTTTTGTTATAAAATACAGTAATTGATACTTCATTGACCCTATCATATTTCTTTACATTTGACCCCTGACCCCTCCCTGAGGAGCGGTGTGCTGCCATTTGTACCCTTTCAGACCTTAGGTCTGGGATTAAACGACTCCCGTTTCATTTAAAGGTCCAAAGTGATAAACTCAAGTCTCTGATGATACGTTTGTTTTATTTTAGTATATCTTTTTCAGTTGAGGGAACGCTATGGTAAATGTTGCCATGTTATAAATACTTACTGGCATCGTTGAAATTTTGCTGCTCACGACATTCAAAGAGACTTTTGAGCCTCTGAGAAAAACATCATTTCTGTCAAAATGTTTGACGATTTTTTGGATGTTTCCCACATGATACATCAGCGCAAAGGCCTGCAAGAAATAACAAAAATTAGTAACTCAAGGTAAAACGCATTATCTAAATAGCTTTAATACTTAGAAAACATACCAGGCATTTAATATGGAGAAAGTTCCAATTAGTGAATACGCCCAAAAAATAAATGTGAAGTGTACGGTCATGAATTTAAAAAGAAACCAGCTGAAACCAGAAAAGTACCACCCCCAGCCTGATGAATTATCTGGGCCCTACCATGCGCTTCTGGGGAAGAATGTAAATGTTGTTGCCCTTGTAGATAAATCCAAAAGGACAAAGCAGGTTGGCAACATCGTCCTCGCAGTAGCAGCCATCATGATACTCTGGTAGGTTTGTTACCAACAAAGCTGTCGCATTGAGGGAAGAGAGCTGGAAACAAGTTGTTTATCATTACCTGCCAGCATCTTTAGGTCATTTACCTTCATTCTAATTTAACCCTCAGCCATAGATGTGTGTGTGTGTGTGTGTGTGTGTGTGTGTGTTGGTAAGAACCTGGCAAGACCATATATATTACAATACAGGTGAGACGATACAATACATTGTGAAATTAAAAGTCAGATGATGTTTCTCATTTTTAAGACTCGGGTCAGATGCTTCCAAGACTCATTGAGAGTCATCAGAATAAAGGCGGTAAAATCTGCTGCCACCTAGCAGTCAGAGTGTGAATTGCACCACACTATAGAAATATTGTAAATATGTGCATGTAATGTTGATTTTAAAAATTGATGTACAGTTTTAAATATCAATTAAGTATAAAATCAGAACATGTCAAATATGTCTATACATCAATATTTTCTTATACCCCTGCTCGCCCAAAGACTATAACCACGTAAATACCCATTTGGTTGCCTAATGTCACTAATTTTATTTACATGAGAAAAAATAAAATAAGGACTTATTAAAACAGGTGTTTGGTGGCTTAGATGCGTTAAAAATTTGTAAGACGTTGACTCGGATGGGTTTTTGGGTTTTGTGTAACATCAGATTTAAAACTCACAACCTTCGTTAAGACCTAAAACTGTAACGACAACAGGGTTTTCTGTTACAGCCCAGTAACCAGACAGGAAATTTAACACTTTTAAATGTCAAAAAGTTAATAAAAACAGTAAAAGGCATTCTTTGGACAAAGCATAATGTATACCTCTTCTATTGTGTCAATTATTTGGGTAAACTACACCAACCATGGGTAAACTACACCAACCATGGGTAAACTACACCAACCATGGGTAAACTTCACCAACAATAGCAAACACACTCCTTGTTGGTTGCTCCTGTTTCAGTGCTGAACTGGCTGCAGACTGGCCAGAACGCAGCTGCTAGGTTTTTAACGAACACAAACCAACGTAGCCATATCACCCCGGTCCTGACACATCTCCATTGGCTCCCCGTTACATTCTGTGTATGGTTTAAGTTATTGACTTTGGAGTTTAAAGCCTTACATGACTTAGCATCTCCTCATCTGTCCCACCTGCTCACCCCCTATGTACCCACGCACACATTGAGGTCAGCTGTTCTCCTGCTACGCTGCACTCCCCTGGTGTCCAACAAATCACGGGGTGAACAAGCGTTCTTCTATGCTGCCATTATGCTCTGAAATTCACCTCCACTTACAGGTAAGCAGGCATCCTCTCTGGCTGTTTTTAAATCTCATTTAAAGGGCTACTTTCATTGCTTGGCCACCGGTGACTTGTTTGTTTTTACTGGGTTTTTTTTCTTGTTCTTATTGTTTTTGCGGCTTTTATTAGCTTTTACTGCCTTACATTGACAGTTTTACTCACGTTGGGGTTTTTTGGTCTAATGATCCTGCCTGTGCAGCTTTTGGTCAGTCAGCGCTCATGCTGTAGTTTAAATGTGCTGCATAAATTAAGTGGTGTGGTATGGTAAACACAGATTTTTACTTGCAGCAGTTTACTTTGAAGATGCCAGATTTAGGATGAAAATCTTTCTACAGTTGATAAAGTAAGAAAACTCACCTTTGATGACATGACGGTTTTCTTGTTGAAGCAGGCTGCAGAGGAGAGTCAAACTCAGCTTAAAGTACGCAGCAGAACATTTACAGAAACATTCAGGGCTTTTCTTACGGATCTTTTCTGGATGTAATAGAGTTTCCATTTTCTCTCCAACAGTCAGCGAGCTAACAGCAGCTGAAAGCCCAGAGCTGGTCGATGGAGCCATCTCAGTCGCCATACTTGAAACATTGTCGACTTTAGAAGCATTTTTCTTTTGAGTCCTCACTACAGACAAATAGAAGAAGTTTGTTTATATAGTACTTTCACAGACTGGGTCACAAAGTGCTTCACAAGACTTCCTAATTTTGAAAACTACTTAATGCAACATAGCTCAGAAGTTTAAATCATTTAGTTAAGGAGTTGTTCTGGTTCCTAATTAAAGGCCTAATGTTGGGTGTTTTTCTGCCATATAGCTTGAAATGCTCTCCAAAAACTGATGACAACCAACAAATTAAACGCTTTGACAAAACATTAATCAGAAAACTACATAAACATACCGTTATCCACCCATCCCAGAGTCTGGTCCTGTTCTTCTACACCCTCAGCGCTGGTCTTCAGCTGCGGTCTGGATGACTCTGAATCCAGGATGTTGTTTTCCTGCGGTGAGGCTTTCACCACCATCCCTGGAGCTGTAATGGAGGGTGTTTGTTGCATCGGAGTTGGATCGTTCTCACTGGTTGGATCTTGTGACATCTTTGTCTCCATCAGTTTGCATCCCTTGACCTCAGCAGGACCTTTGTCCACATCTACAGCTTCAGTCTCTCTTGGTTTGGAAGTTTCTACTTCATTCTTCATGTGAACATCTACTTTGTCAAGATCATCCAGTTTTCCTTCTGCCGAGTTGGTTTTAAAACCCTCAGATTTGTCTTCAGAGAGCAGCTCTTGTTCTTCTGAGCTCTGAGCTCTGTTCCACATAGCAGCATCAGGCTGAGATTTTACCGTTGGATTCAAGACCTTTAAGGTCTTTTCTTCCACTTCATCTTTAACATCTCCTGCTGTCTGAAATCTGTCCAGATGAATGTCTGAAGCTAGTTCAGCTTCAGAAGGAAAGACCTTTACTTCTGTGCAAAGACTTTTGACTCTGATTGAGTTAATCATGATTGTATCTGAAGGTTTTCCAACCATGATTGGTCCATTTGAGGATTCTTCAGTGTTCGTCTCCATGTTTTTATGTGTTGCTCCTTGTTTTGAGTCACCAGTACCAGAATGTTTTGCAGGACATTTGGACTTCTTAGATCTTGGGAGTTTTGACACTTCCTCTCTTAATTCCATGTCTTTAGCAGATCCTGTTCCATCTTTGGTGCCCGTTGTAAAAGTCTTTTTTAAAACCCGCTTCCCTGAGACTTCTTTTGCTTTGGAAACCAAGATCTTTGCTTTTGAAACAAGTGTGCTTGTTGTCATCCTTTTCACGGTTTTTGGTAAAAATCTTTTTACAGGACGCTGAGATGACTCGGCGGTGTGTGGTGAAACAATAAGCGACGCAACAGATTTTCTGCGTGCAAGAAAGTTACAGGAGGTCAAGCTGAAAACGGAGAATAAAGACAATAGAATTTGATTAAAGAGAATTATGCAGCAGTTTGTTCCTTTGAAGGCGTAATAATTGAATTTAGCAAGATTATTACAACTATTGATAATCTGGCGATACGATATATATGACAATTATACAGGGGAGGCATTACCATATAATATATAAACCAGGGATTTGTAATATTTAAGACTGAATTTCACGGGAAAACTCAGGTCAGACACTTCTAAGACACATTGGGTGTTATCATGAGATCTCGGTCCGTTAACGACGGAGGTAAAAACTGCTGCCACCTAGCTGTCGGAGTGTGTTATTCAAGAATATTTTGGAAGCAAGTGTGTTTGGACCATTTCTTTGTTCTACTATTTTAAAAGACATAGCATGCCTAGGAAAAATTCATATAAAATAAGATTACCAAGTTTCCTATGATGCAAGAAGAACATGAGCTGAATTAATATTAGAGTAAAACACAGACTAAAACAAATAGAGGTTAGATGACTTACTGCAGTGGCTTTGTACTAGAAGTGAGAGAAGGAGGTCCAAAACTCGAATCCTAAAAAAAATAAATAAAACATTTTTACTTGTATTGACTTAGTATAACGTCTCCATCACCTTTTTTAAATCTGTTTTGGCGTCTAGTATAAATTATTGCCTTGTGAGTTTTCTGTGGGAAAAAGTTGCATTTGTGAGACCACATTAATTATAGGAAGCAGAAGTTTGGCCTTCAAATGCATCAAAACTACACAAACTACAGGTAGGGGAAACTTCTGTTTAGAACTACATTACTTCCAGTGCTGGGAATTGGTGTTTTAGTGGCACAAGAAGATAAACGATGCACCAACCTGAGGTTTTGTAGAAATGGACTCACTTCTCTGAAGGTTAGACTCTGATCTGAAAAACGTTGCACTAGGAGCTGGAGAGGCAGCCAAGGTCTTCATCTTCTTCAGCTCTGACAGAAGAACAGGAACCAACGTTTTCACCACAGCTTTGAGTTTAGGCTGCTCCAACAGAGACTGGAGAGCTGGAAGAAAGAAAACGTCGTTACAACCTGCCTTTAGGATTCATCTAATGAGGAGAAAGCTGAGGCTGTGGTTTAAGTTTTATATTAGAATTCAACAGGTTGATTAATTACGTTGCTAAAAACGTAGCTGGAAAACATTCCCTACCAGGTGATTTCAGTAATTTTTTCGTCAGCCTCTTGGCTTTGCTCGACTTCCTTCTTTTATCCGAAGCCCTGTGAGCTGAAGATCTCCTGCTTCTCCTCTTAGATGAATGATTCTTCTTCCTTCTGGGTGACGGTGGTCTCTCCCGACTCCTTGAGCGGGATCGATAACGCTGATCGTACCACAAAGAAGGAGAACGAGACCGTGACCTGTGGAAATACAAACCAATATTTTAACACCTAATTATTATAAACATCATCAAATTATAAAGGATAAAAAATAAACCCAACTATAGAGCAGCATACTGAAGGATTCACAGACCTGCAGTTGTACCTGGAGCTCTGCGACCCTCCTGATCTGCTTCGGCCTTTTCTTCTTCTGCCCTCTGAGTCGTGGTAATCTAAAGGACTTACTGACCGAGAGCTGCTGCTGGAACGGTCCTTTCTGTACTCTGGCCTGCGGTGGTGATGCAGGACGTTTGAACTGGATCTGAAGCAGCCGTCGGACCTGAATTTCCGGTGCTGATGCTGGAAGTGCTGTGCAGTCGCTGGTGGAACCTGCTTGGTATGTTTATCAGGGAAACTACAACAAATGGGAAAAATAAGTGACTAAACTTAAAGAACTCTCAGAACTAAATTGTTTTTATGTGAAAACAGAAATGTACCTGAGGGATGGAGATATGTTACCATCCCATTTTGAGTACCTGTAGAAAACAGAAACATATTAAAGGTGAACAAAAACATTTCTGCATTAAGTCAGAAGCAAACACAAATAGAGAGCGCTGTAATCAGATGACAGAAGTCACACCAACATAATATTTACTAATGACTGATTATAATAAACACTACACTGTAAAAAGTTAGTTCAGTGTAAGGTGTTCCTGCAGAAGCTAAAGACCCACAGGGTGCTCTGGTTCTGGGACCTGCGTCTGCCAACGGCAGACTAAAGCAACGCCATAAGCAAAATCACTTCCCATTTTTAACCAAGTGTTGAAATCAGTAACAGACTAACTAAAAGGCTCTCAAAACAATGTGTGAATTTTAGCTTGCATTTATCTAATTAACTCTTCTGTTAAGGGAAGGGAATGATCTGAGCATGCAGGAGGACTGACGCATCTTAAACCTTTGTCGGCTGTGCTGAAGAGAAAGGTACAGAACCACATTATTTAATTAATTAGCTGCGCGTTCTCCTGTCCTCTGTCCTCCGGGCCACACACACACACACACACACACACACACACACACACACACACACACACACGGGACTGTCTCAGCTGTTATTTTCGTTAAGGAGTGTGCACGTACAGCATGCGCGCCTCGTGCACGAGCCTACTATTGAAGCTGCCGTTACGCTTCACAAGGGGGCAATCGCGAGCATAAAAATTCAAAACTCTGTAATGTCCCTTTAAATCTATTAAAAAAAAAAAGACAATGACTCTACGCAAAAGCGGCCAAAATACCAGCAACAGTGTGAAAATCTTGTTAAGACTAACAGAAAACATTTGACCTCTGTTTTGTACTCTTTGTTGGAAATGACAAAGTATTGTGATGGAATTTTGTTATTGATCAAATACTAATTTTTCACCATAATTTGCAAATACATTGTTTAAAAATCCGACAGTGGTTTTGTGTTATTTTTTTCCCCATTCAGTCTCTCAGTTGAGGTGAACCTAGGATGAAAATTACAGGCCTCTCATCTTTTTAAGTGGGAGAACTTGCACAACTAGAGGCTGACTAAATACTTTTGCCACACTGTATTCATGAGATTAAAGATAATGGGGAAAAAGAAAACTGACCGTTTGCAGAGAAGTTTGCAGTGCTCAAGATGAATGCTTGTGTTCTGGTGGAGAATCCAGTCCTAAAAGCAAAAAGAAACATTTGGGGGTGGGGGTGGGGGGTGGGGGTGGGGGGGTGGCAAGAAGTATGATCGCAAATGTCATCAATTTCAGCACCAATTTAATTTCTGTCTGAAAAGAAATTTTTCAAGTCTTTAACTGCTCCAGAGAAGTAAGAATAAAGTTTTAAGAGGCCATCTAGTTGTTGGAGTTTTTTACCATGCGATACCGATTTCCTCATGAAAAATACCCTAACCCCATTTTTGGCTGCATTCATGCATTTTCCTGTTTCAGCTGCAAGTTTTCAGATTTAGAGGTAGGACCTGCAGACACAAAGATGGAAACTAAGTGCATCATCTGGCCTTTCTCCTCCCCATGAAGCTGGTCTCCAAACTGAAGCCCACCTACCCTGGATGTAGATCACTAACTCCCACTTTAAACCTCCTCCGTTCCCAGAGTGGATATTCTGACAAATTACTTCTGCACCAGGAATTAAACATCACCGTAAAAACCATGCATCCTGTCCAAAGACGCACATAACAGCCAGCACTTCTGTAAAAGGTTTGGTGTGTTAGCGCAGTGCTCTCCAACCCTGGTCCTCAGCACACACCGTCTTGCATGTTTTCCATGTTGCCCTTTTAAACACCAGTTTCCCTGCTGCCACACACCTGACTTAAATGCATGAATGATTAACAGACATCTGCAGCATTTGATGTCCTGCTGAGGAGGCAAGGTAAATCACGTGTGCTGAAGCAGAGACATGGAAAACATGCAAGACAGTGTGTCCTGAGGACCAGGGTTGGGAAACACTGGGTTAGCGGATAGAGCGCCTGCCTAGCATGCTTTTGTGCTATGACCTTACACTGGTTCAAATCCCGGTCACAGATGTAAGTTACCTTATTTTGTTTAGCAACACTTTCTAGTATTACATTTTCAACCCTTTATTGGTCAACTGTTAAAAAAAAAAGGACTGATCTTTTTACTTTTGTTTATTTAGCTAGCGTGAGTCCATGTGAGGTGCGAGTCCATGTCAGGTGAGCAGAGCTCAACATTAAGACAACTGTGTCCCATCCAGAGCATTGCAACCAAACCGCTGCTTGGAAATAATCAAATTCAAAGACCGTTAGACAATTTTTTTTTGCAGAAGATAATCAATAAATCTTAAACAGAAAATACATTTTAAATCAGCTTCAGGTGGCTAAATTACTGCCAACACAAGGACTTGAACCAAAGTCAGGACATGGCAAAACAAGATGAAAGGCAGACGCTTTAACTGTTAGACCATCAAACCCAAGACAATGACTGAATTGTCCAAGATACCCACATTTTGTCAGTGAGCGTGAACGGAGTACCGGCGCCATTTGCAAGGACGCTTTCTTATCATTTGTTGTGAAGCTCAGGCCACTGGAGGCGTAGCCGACTGAAACGGTTTTATTTGTGGGTACGAAGACAGGCTGACAAAAATAACTCATATTTAAGATAAAATGACATCTCAATAGAGCAAATGGTAAGATTTTATCCATCTTTACTCTCAAATGTTTAAAATAGCATGACATGGCCACTTGGATATTGGGGTTACAAATAAGATTGCACTTGGTTTTACAACCAATTTAAGGCATGCAGAGAACCTTGGAAATCCTTAACTTGCCTTCATTTTGGCACACTGTATGTTGCAAAGGGAACAGGTGTGTGGAAAGTTTTCTGGCGGGGTGGCTGCATAGTCTTCCATCATCGCAGGTGGTGGCAGAGCCATAAAGACAGGCCCCGTAGCTAAAGACTGTCTGCTGTGATGTGATTGTGGCGCAGGAGGGGAGATCAACCGTCTTGGAAGCTGTGGTGACTGACAAGGGGAAAGAGGAACCATTGTGGGTTGTACGGATGAAGAAGAAGCTGGTTTAAAAGCAGGAAACCCCTGTGGAAGTAATCCTTTCTCCATCTGTGATTCCAGTGGCTTCAGGTGTTGCAGCGTCTGGTACCAGTCCCCCACAAGCTGCTGCGTGTGCAGCTGCTCTACAGACTGCTGATTTTTCTTAGTCCAACATTTGAACCTTTCTTGAGTTTTAATCTGATCAGAATATATATTAGGAATACCCGAGTTCAAGACAGATGGGCCAGGAGCAACAGTACCCGGTGTTTGGTCTTTAGGAGTTGAATGGGTTTGTTGTTTTATGTCTTTCAAAAGGAGGTCTGTGGAAGCGTCCAACTTGGGAAACTTTGCGTCTGTGTCTTGAGAGAAACAGTTGAGGATTTTTTGTAAATTCAGGTTTGGTTGAGTCTGTCCCCGATCAGCTGGACCACAGGTTGAAAAAGCCAGTGAGCTCTTGATTGAGCTGAGACTTTCAGTGCAGGTTTCCTGGTCATGTGAAGACACCAGGCCACTTCTGCTTTTCACTTCTTTTGAGCTTCTGGGCTGCAGTTCTTTACAGCGGCTCCCGTTAGTGTCCATTAATGTCGAACCTTCACTGTGAGCCCCAGTGCCAATGGTTCCAGCAGTACAAGTCCCAATTCCTATGGTTTCACCAGTCCTAGTCAGAGGACCAATGGATCCATTAGCATAAGTGCCAGCAAATCCACAGGTTTGAGTCTCATTGCCAATGGCTCCCCCAGTTGGAATGGTTTCTCCAGCATCCTTGACAACCTCTGGTGTTAGATTCCCCCTTGGTCCTTTTGGTTTAGGAATATGTGATGAAACCTTTTCTACTGGCCCAGTCCTATTCTCCCGTCCAACTGAGCATGTGCAGGGCTGAGGTTTAGAGCAACTTTCTGACTTCTCGTTCATTCTCTTTTCCTTTGCAATGCGGATTTGTTGGAGGATGTGAGGCAGCTTATCAGCAGTAATCTGGTCCTCAGGGTAAGCCAGCAGGTCCTCCATATCATCTCTTCCTAACCCATAACGCTGAAGAATCTCAGTGGCCAGTTCTGGAGTATATTTAGTGCAACTGGATCTAGGAGACAGAAATTGGCCTGCTTTGGTCTCATTATCATCTGCCAAGCTTGTCGAGGATTGTGTTTTGCACTGGCACTCTTTGAAGAGGAATGTCTCATTCCAGCTATAATTTCCAAATAAACACGATAAACAAAACCTGGAAGAATAATCCCTGTCAGCATTTGAGTGTTGTCTTTGAGAAGTTGCGTTCTTTGAAACTTTGAGACTTGGCAAAAAGCAAGTTTCCTGGCTGACAGGGGTTCTCACGTCATCACCGGTTCTGCTCAAATACGCATGTACAGACTTGTCAACGTTCTCTTCAACTGAGTCTCCATGACAATTGGGTATGAGTTTTACTGGGAGGTGAAAAAGCTGCTGGAATGTCGTACCAGACATGCTGAACTGCGGTTCAAGAGAGGGAAACATAACGGCTTCCCATTCTGGCTCAGCTTTGATTGGCTTGCATTTCTCTTGGTGATTATGAGTACACGAGTAATCCTGAGGATCTGACATCATCTCAGGGGTAACTGGTGGCTGTTGAGATTTCAATTTACATCAAAACCTTCAGTTAGTGAAGCTTTTCCTCCATGTGACAGAAGCTCTTTAGAGACCCCCCAAAGCAGAAGACTTGATGAAAAGCTCCAATATTAAAGAAACTGAAAAGTTAAACAAAAAACACAATTACTGACAGATCTTGGCCTTCCCATGTGGCTAGCTTACGATCTGCCCGCTCACCAACACAGTTCTAAATAACAGAAGTGTTTCAACAAGCTCTGAAACTGACATCTAATAACATTTTACGTATAGTGCAATAAGTGTTTCCTTCTCCCGAATCTTTAAATCCATTTGTCAAGTCCATAAGTTATTTCATGAAGATGAATGCATCTTTTGGTTAGACTCTACCCTCTATACATGGCTGTAGTCACAATGGTGACATGAAAAAACAGCCTTCTTCTCTGACCTCTCCTTTAACCGGCCGAGTTAACATTCAACCCCAATACTAGGTTCAGCCACTCAGACAGATTCAGGTGGATTACTGCTCACATGTCAACACGACATAGGTTTAAAATCTACTTTGTTTTCAATCAACAGCGGGACAATTTATTCCCGAAGAGAAATGGCGGTTTTTCTAATATGCTGTCAGTCAAATGGTGCGCATAAATAACGGTATATGTTAACATTGTAAAAAAAGTTAAGAATGAAATCATAATTTTGAGTTTACCAACAACTATTTCTAACTAAACAAATCCATTACCTGCCGGTAGTGGTCTAGCTTTCGGCCTGTCTACCAACACTTGGCAGCCAGCTGACGTTTGTCGCTATTTAGCCTTCAACTATCAGCAGGTGTGTTAAGGTAAGCCAGTTAAGGGAACTTCCGGTTTTGATTGTTGTTTCAAAATAAAAGCATGCTTGGTTCGCATGTGAGTTGGAAGCAGAAGGGGTGTACAGGTCTGGCCGCTTCTACAGCAGGGGCCTTATATTCTGGGCCTGGAGGGCCAGCACGTTTTAGTGGTTTCTCTGCTCCAACACACTAGATTCAGTGTCTGAATCACCTGTGCAGCAGCTGATCAGGCTCAGCAGAAGCCTGACTGAAATCAGGTGTGTTGAAACGGAGTTAAAAATAAAACCTGATGGATACCGGCCCTCCAGACCCAGGTCTGATAACCCCTAGTCTACACACCATCTAATGTAATCATCTAATTAAACTGGTAAATAAAATATTTTTGTAACTTTTAATCCTCCTGGGACTCCATTTGTATTTGTGTGAGTGTAAAAGTAAATAAAATTATTGACAGATTCCCCAAAAATAAAGGAAAAAGTCAATCTTAAATGTCTTTAAATATTAAAACAAAGGTCTAAGTTGATGAGAATAAATTGTTACAGAGCAAGAAGCCAATGTCCTCATGTGGACGCAGGGTCTCAGGAGGATATCTGTTATGGGTTGTCAATTAAAGACTTCCTGTTTTCATCCCCTTCCTGTGGATGGATGAATGAATGGTGATCTTGATCCTGAAGTCAATGTCATTAAAATGTATAAGAAATATGTCACAATGTTTTTAAACATCTTTTTACAGCTGGATCTAAAACAAATAGGTGTTTTCTGTGCTGGCGGCCGATTCTTGTATAAATTTTTGGAATTCTGTATTTAAAAAAAAGTTTTTCATATTTTCTGTAAATGTGTAGTTGTCACAATAGGATATATCCACATGGAGAATAATGTTTGAGGAAAATCTTTATTTCAAGTAGCAACCAATACTCAAACAACTGTTTTATTAAGACAACAAACAGAAATCGCTCATCATGCAGGACCATTAAAAATTCACTCCAACTCAAGTCCAAATGGCTCAATCAGTAAACATGAGTTTGTTTCAGAAAACAATCAATACTGTCAGAAACTTATTTTCATTTTAAGTTGTAAATCAAAAATATAATATTTAGATTTTTGTAGAAACATCTTTGGTAAAATCACATTATTAAAAAATAAAAATAACTTTCTGCTGTTTAAATAAAAGATAATGTTCTGTCAGATAGAAGGTGCAAGTTTAGAAAATATTTCCAAAGATGACAAAAGCTTCCGAGTAACAACGTGATATCGTTTTGTAACACAGAAAATGGTCTTTCCAGTGGAAAACACAAAAAAGAAGGCAAAGGGCAGAAAGTAGATTGACATTATAAACAACAAAACAAGTCGATTAGTCAAAAAGTCTTTCGTGTCGATATTCTCGATTTTCGTTCCAGCGCCTGCTGATATCTCTGAAAAGTGAAAGAAAGACAAATGAGAATCCAAGATGGTGTATTTGCATGTCGAGTCTTATTTGCTGGAGGGTTTTTGAGCAAGTACCTGCAGGTTTTCAGCGTGAGTCTGGCTTCTGCAGTGCTGGTCCCCGGTAGCACCCTCACTCATGTAGGAAACAGAGCAGAGGTTACAGAAATAACCCCATTTACGACTCACAAACTCCGTACCTGAACAGCGGCACAGACACGAGCGCAAAAAGGTCAGAAAACGGCTGATTTTCATCTATTCTTCATTTTATTCTATACACTCTTCGTTTGTTTTACATTTCTTACCGAGAGGTTTATCAGGGCTGAATGGAGGCAGTTTGAAGTCTGCACTGACACGAGGAGACCGAGAACGAGATCTCTTTGCCTCTGGTTCGACGAGCTCCGCTATCTTTTTGTTCAGAACTGAAACAAAAAATGAGTAAATATTTGAACATTATAACAGGAAAATAACAATAAAAATATTAACAGTTATAGATGCATGAAGCAAGACTGACATCTTGTGGTCGTATTTGGGTACTGCAGTCCACGTGTGAAAGCAAACAGCTCCACTGAGCTACTGTTGCCGTTACAGCTCAGCACCAGAAGACTCGAGGTGACAAGTGAAGACGAGTCGCACAGAGCTAGTTGATACGTAGATAAATATGTTTCGCTGTAATATTGAGTTGCTGGTACTGTTTTTTTTTCTAGTTCATAGTTAGCATTGTTAGCTTAACATTAGCCACTAGCCTTCTTTACCTAATACCTAAAACCAAAAGGTGATGTGGCTTCTTAGGGTTACAATAATGAACTTCTGGGTTGCTGCTTTTTACTGGCTGACATTTTTTTCCCACAACACTGCTGTTTTATGCTGGATTGCAAATGCTGGCAAAGCAGTGTTTGTCAACCTAAACATGACTGTCTCTAGAACCAGGAAGTATGGAGGCGGGGCAGATTGCAAACAACAACTTAGTCCCCTTTCAGCCCTTTAAAAGAAAAAAAAAACAGACAACCAAGAAGGAAATATGTTTGAGTGTAACCCTCCTTCCAACATGATTAAGACATTAGACTTTTTTGTGATTATTTTACTGTAAAATTCTTACTTGTTGCACCTTTAAAGATTCCATTTTATTACCTGTAACACAGAATTAGCCTCACATTCCCAAAATGATCCACACTCATCCTGCTGAAAAACTAAATTGACATTTTATAACAAAACATTATAGAAGTAATCATATCAGCTGAAAATTCATTTAGTAAAAGGCTTATTTATAACTTACCCTTTCTTCCTCATATTGAGAGTAAAACTGTAAGAATTATTAGAGCAGCAGCTAAATAAGAACCAATTTCTGCCATTTTTTGCTGTGCTTTACACCTTCCTCTACATTATCAGCACCCTCTGGTTTGAGTGGTACGGTTAATTTTCCAGGTTCCTAAACTCTCCTGAAACATTCAGACGAGTCCTTAACGTCCTCTCGTTGGTCGCAGAGCCTTGTTCCTGCGTCGCAGGAATCTTGCATGTTCGACATTCACCAGACAACTTTAGTCTCAGAATAGTCCCTGAGAATATATTAACTAGTCTAGAATCATTCTCGGTTTAGTTTCCTTAACCCAGAACGTGTGAGGGTTGACAGGGTTTGCAGACCTCTGAGACCTTTGACCAAGACAGGTGCACAATGAAGTTAGGATGAGTTGCACACAAATTGAGACAAACTTAAGACGCTTTGTGACTGAATTGTGACGAGAGCATTTAAAAAATATGTTATATTTTAAATAAATGCATTAATATTATACCAAATCAGATTGATACCATTTGATAATCTGACACTTTTCTTGCAATTTTGTAGTCTCCAGATATTCTCCAGTGTGAGACACTGTAATGTGGTCTTCAAGCAAATTCTTCTACACTCACCAGGAGATGCTACTGTGGTTGTCTTCCTGGGTCTGCCTCTCTTCCTGGGGCTTGCAGCTTGTTTTGTCTCTTCTTCAGACTCCCCCGAGACCTCTAGCGAGGTTTTTGGCCCATCCGTGTCTCCATCAGTGTTGGTTTTGTTTGTTGGTGTGATGTCCTTCACCTTTGGAGTGTCCTCATTGTTTAGTTGCTGTTCATTCCTGCCAAGTGTCCTCCCCGGTCTCGTTGGAGTCTCTTTTTCTTTTCCATTCTTTTCCCCATCTTCAGATTCCTCAGCCGTCATTGTCCTTCGTCCTCTGGTGGACCTCGTCACGATTGTCACTTTGTCTGGAGAGGTCTTCAGACCTTTGGTTCCCCTACTAGATCTTCTAGCAGACATTTTTGGGATGGACTCCTCTTGAAAGTCCTTTACTTTCTCTCCATCCTCTGTTTGGGACTCGTCCTGGTTTACTGGTACATTCTGGTTCTCTTCCATTGCCTGGTCTGGTTTTGGAGGAGAACCTTCTTCCTGTTGCGCCGTAGCCGATTCGTGTTTAGCATTTTTTATCTCACTGCAAATTTGATCTTTATTAACCTCTGAGACATGAAGACACTCATTTTGTGAGACTTGGTCTCCCTCAGATCGAGGTTTCTGGGTTTCCTCGTTGCTCACTTTATTCATCTGTTCATCTAGTGAACTCATGACCAGGTCATCCTCTTCACTCTTTTCTGTCACCTCTGTACTTTTACCTTCATCCTTTTCTTTTCTGGTCTTCACATCTTTGAGGACTGTTTCTAGCTTGTCCCTGGGTGATGGTGGACGTATGTCCGATGTTTCAGTGCTGCTCTCCGCCGACGCCTCAGCCATTGCACCCCCAGGAGGCTCACCTTCCTTTTGATGTGACCGTAGCGTTTCTACAGATGTTTTAACCGCTGCTGCTGACGAGCGAGTTACCCGACCTGTGGGTAACGCCTGTGACGCTCTTTTAGGAGTCTTCGCTCTAATCGGCTGAGCTTTCAGACCAGGAGAAACGCTTGGTTCTACGGACTTTGAAGAAGGGACGAAGGGAGATGTATTATTGGCAGAAGATGAAGGATTTGTTTGGGACTTGTTGGGTTCAAGCGGGTGTTTCTGAAGCTCTGTAGAAGACGGGCTGGCATCTGTGGAGCTGGGTGAGGATGAAGTAGGTTTTGAAGCCTCTTCTGAATCTCTGGAAGTTGGCTTCGATGAGGGAGACACATCTTTGTCCACCTCGTCTTCATTAATTTCGTCAATCGTAATGAAGTTCTCAAAGTTCAAATCTGTCTTGTCACAAACCTCTGAAGAACGAACGTCTTTGGTAGCCTCCTGAACCTGGACGGCAGAAAAACAAATCACTCATGGTTCTATCAGACAAAGCCGGTCTTTGACAAATGGGACATCTTTGTGCTTTGAGTTGGCGACTCAGAGAGTAACTGAGTAACTACTAAGTAAAAGAGGACCGGGAATGAACACAATCCTGAACATCTCTTGTTTTATTTTCTTTTATATTAGATAAGTTTAAATCCTTGATGTTCATCAGTGAAGTAAACCTCTTAAAACCAGCTATTAAATAAAGCCTCTGGGTTTCTAATGTTCCATTAAACTCGTCTTAAAACTGGTTATTTTGTAGCCTAGTGAACTAGACCAAATTCTTGCTTTGCAAAGTTTGGTCTAGGGACGCTCCATTGGAACCTCAGCAGCTCCTACCAGGACTCTGGCTGGCCAATCACAGCTCTCTAGAGGGGTTTCAAACACATAAAGAGCTGTGATTGGTCCATAATGGTGGGCCAATCATAGTGCTCTATCTGCTTAGTGAACAAATCACAGAGCTTTATCCGCTTTGTGGGCCAATCAGGGCACTCTATATGCCTGGTGGGTGGGATGATGCAACAGAGTGAGAGTATGTCACATTCTTTGTCCAGATCATTTGAAAGACAACGGTAGAACCCGCCCCACAACCAAGAGCCGTCAATGGAGCATGGCCAGACTAAATAATACATTTATTTAGTCCGGCTTGCCAGGCTAGGTTATTTTGTATTTTTAAAACACGAATAAAGTTTAAATGACCTGTTTGCTGTGATGGAGTTTGTACAGGTGAATAACTTCTTTTAAAGCCCTAAAGCTGCTACTGTCGATTGGTGGAAGATCGGCCTGAGGCTGAGCCAGACTTGTGGGTGATGGAGAAGAGTTGGTTACAGACTCCTCTTTCTTCTCCTCCGCTGTTCCCAGATCAGTGATGCTGCAGACTGGGACCTCGGCTTCACGTCTCTCCTCCTCCATCGCTGTGCTGCTCAGTCCTGTTGCTGCTGCAGGATCCAACACCAAGGAGCCAAGCTCAGCATGATCCCAGCCGGTTTTTGGTGCCTCTTTATCAGCGGTGGATTCAGAGTGGACGCCAACGTTGCTCAGTTCAAGGTTCACTGCAGTCCTTTTAGAGTCTTGAAGACGGAGTTTTCTACTCTTCAAGCTGAAATAAACAGATCATCTGTATTTACACGATACCTCCACATCTGTAGGAAAAAATAAGACTCTGAGGCTTCAAAGCATCACCAAAGAGTTTATAAAATGTTATGCTATTGATTTTAAACTGGCTCCAGTGATTCTTCAGCCATAAACGTGAACAACTTTACATTCTACATCACTCAGTCGCCCTCTGCTGACCCGAAACGGCACTTAACTTGCTTAAAAATAATATTTCAGCTTAAAACCGTAAATACATCTCCATCTTCAGGTTAAAACGCTGCTCCACACTGATTGAGAATCAGTCACAGCTGATGGCTGTAGAGCTGCAGGGTGGCGTCTCTACCTTCCTACGTGGCTGCACTGCACTAGACTCTAGCTGAGTCTCGGCCGCACCTCCACTTGGCTCAACCACTCGCCTGCCGATTTTAAAAGTTAGTGCTCGGAGTCGCTCGCTTCCTTAAAAAAACTGCCCCCCCCCCACCCTTTTTTTTCTAATGATGGTGGACAGGTAATCTTCCAGCCTGCTGGTGCTTTCTGAGAGAAAGCGAGAGTTAGCATTTTAGGTTCACCGAATGTCAATAAAAAGCTCAGGAAAAAGAAGAAGAAGAAGTTTGCCATGGTTCTCGAACGGAAAAGGGTGGCTTGCCAACTCCGGGTCGGGAGAGAGGTCCTACCTCAAGGGGAGGAGTTTAAGTATCTCTGGGTCTTGTTCACGAGTGAGGGTAGGATCGGGAGATCGACAGGTGGATTGGTTCGGCATCTGCAGTGATGCGGACGCTGAGCCGATCTGTCGTGGTGAAGAGGGAGCTGAGCCAGAAAGCCAGGCTCTCGATTTACCGGTCGATCTAAGTCCCAGTCCTCACCTATGGTCATGAGCTTTTGGTAATGACCGAAAGAACGAGATCGCGGATACAAGCGGCTGAAATGAGTTTCCTCAGTAGGGTAGCCGGGATCAGCCTTAGAGATAGGGTGAAGAGCTCGGACATTCGGGAGGGACTTGGAGTAGAACCGCTGCTCCTCCGGATCTAAAGGAGCCAGTTGAGGTGGTTTGGGCATCTGGTCAGGATGCCTCCTGGACGCCTCCCTGGGGAGGAGTTTCGGGCATGCCCTGCCGGCAGGAGGCCCCCGGGTCGACCCAAAACACGTTGGAGAGGTTACATCTCCAATCTGGTCCGGGAACGCCTTGGGGTCCTGCCGGAGGAGCTGGTGGAGAAGGCCGGGGAGAGGACGGTCTGGAGTTCCCTAGTTGGGATGCTGCCCCCGCGACCCGGACCCGGATAAGAGGAGGAAGACGACGACAACGATCATGGTGGAGCCTGGCACTAGTACAAGTAAGAGAATAAGTTTTTGGAGACAAAGCAAAGAGCTAAAGCGAGAGTGAACATCGGCACTGCCTACACTCGGAGGGAACTGGAGGAGGCTACAAAACCATGGACTGATGGTGACCTAGCTTTGTTGCTACTGGACTTGCAAGTAATACTATTTTTGTCCAACTTTGTGGATCCTTTTATTTCGAGGCTTATTTAGTATTAGTTGGCTTGTGTCAGTGTTAGCTCGTTGTTAGCGCTAGCTACAGCGGCCGCTGCAGGTTTTTTACGAGAGTTGTAATTTTGATTTCAATCAATAGGAGGGAAAAGCGGCAAACTACTTTAGTGTTGCTAAAAAAACAACAATAAATACTCACGACTCAACGCGTCCAACCTGCTTCCTGTGGAATGAAATAAAAGGACATATTTCAAAAAAGAAAATCACACATTAACAATCTAATTATGCACTTTGATCATTTAAAACTAAACACGCACCACGTTTCACACTGTTCAGACGATTTGGACGCAGACAGGGTCCCCACCACCTTTGTTACTCCGCTGGATTCAGCCATCTCGATGTAAATCTGTTTAACAGAGACAAAAAAAAACAGATAAATAACAGGGATTAAGTTGACTGTTAACATTTTGGTGTGAGTTTCCAATATTTTGGTTATTCTTGGAGGAGTTACGACTAAAACTTGGGTCAAAAAATAATTTGGAAGGTAAATTTTTGAATTTACACTCAAACAAAATCATCCCAGAAGTCACCGAGACACAGAAATTATTGTTCTTCTGAAACAAAGACACCATAGGTAATGTAATAATTAAAAAAACACTACAAATGTTAATGCTTCAGCTGGTCCAAGATGGTATACGACAGCACAAAGTCATGTGCTTCTAAGAATTTCTAGAGGATCTTCTTAAAATCTCTTCTAAAATAAGTTCCTGTTGGATAAAAACTTCTGTGTGCTAGCAAAAGCTAGCTAGAAATTCATGGACGAAACATTAAATTTTTGGGACAAGTCATCCCAGGTAAAGCTAAGCTAACTTGACCCGTTAGCGTACCCTGTTAGCCAGCGGCAGGAAGCTGACAAACGTAGCGATGCTAGCCACCCTCTTCATGACGGTGCAAACGAAGGGAATACCTCTTCCTGAAACCTCCACACACAGCAGCCGCTCCCCCAAAGACTTCACGTCAGAAACATACTGAAGAAACACTCGACTTTAGTGTCAGGAGGTAAAAAAAAAAAAATCAACGATAACCATAACCGCTCAGATCAGATTTAAACATCAACTTACACTGTTGCTCCATTTCATCAGGACTCTGTACACGGTCTCCTGAAAAATCATCACAAGCATATTTTCACTTTGAGCTTTCTTTGGAGTTTTCAGAAAACATTTAATAACTTATGATTAATATATTTGTTAATATTTTGATATCGACACAGGTTTAGTGAGGATTTGTTCACAGCTTCTGATTAGCGGGAGAGACGTGCACAATGAATTTGCCTCCATATGTAAATGTAGGTCTGGCCACGACCCGCTGAAAGAGCCCGGTCGTGGGGCGGAATCCGTGGTGGTCTTTAAAACCGCCTTGGGAAGAAACTGGACAGCGCTAGGTCCAATCTGAGCAGTTACACCGAGTTAATCGTTGCTACAGGCATCAGTCAACAGGGCAGTTCGCCCTACACCATCGCGGAAGAAACGTGGCTGGATCTTCCAGCGTGACCATGACTCCAAACACACCACCCAGGCAATAAAGGAGTGACTACGAAACAAGCTTTTTAAGGATCTGGAGTGGCCTAGCCAGTCTCCTGACTTCAATCTTATGAGTAAAACTTGTTATCCTTCCGTTTTTATGACAAAATTGTCCCAATCCACTTCTGGTGGGTGCTCTGACATCTGGGTCGACCCGGTCTAAACCTGTTAGGTTAATTGTGTTCACATCTGGGTGATCTGTGCGTTTTCTGTGCTCAGCTGATCAGTTTTTTTTTTTTTTGGAACTGCTCCCCGGCGGTCATCTTGGTGCTCAACTGGCCCAACATGCCTTCATGTCTACCTACTAGAGGAAGCCTCTGATTGGTGTGCAGGATCAGCCAGCGCTGGATTCCCACATGCATGATTCACTGTCAAACTGATGCAGATGGGTAAACATCTTCTGTGACTGCTGCTGGGACCTGCCGCTCCAGCGCGAGGACAGACTGCTGTCGGTGGAGCCCACGGCAGCACCGCTGCTCAGGGAGAAGGAAGCTGGGCCTCATTTATAGTCTCCAAAGCAACACTGCTCGCATCCACTGTCGTTACTAACTCAAGGACACCACAGACTCCTCCGTGCATCCTTTGCCCTGCCCACACGCTCTGACACATCCGCGCTTCTGTGAAGGCCGAACCAAAGACGACATGTGTGAACTGACCACGGGGAGCGTCATTTGGAATCATAGGGTGTCTGAGGAAGGTCCCACCTTTCTTGCCTCTGATTGGCTGGAAGGGCTCTCCTACGATTGGCTAGTTCATGTAAGAGGAAGCAGTATTCCCTTGCTGCAGGGTTTTTATGTTTACAGCCAGATCTTGAGGAGTTTTTTGAAGAAAAGGTGAACTTGTTGCATTAATAACCATTCTGTCCTCTTTTACCAGTTTCATTTTTCATAAAATAACCTGACAATGTGAGCTTGTAATAAACCTTGTTGCATTTTATCACACAGTTAGATTAACTTTATATCTGCTGGCTCTTCTGGGGTTATATTATAACTTAATTATTCGGCCATCTTAGGTCTCCTCTTTAATAGGTTAAAGGGGCATTATGGAAGTTTGACAGCCAAAACATGTATAGAAATAATAAATGTCTTCTTCATACATTCTCCTGCAATGCCCTGGTCCTGTAGAATGAGCCCTGGCATTTTTACTGTGACTGCATGTTTTTCTGTAAAATCACAGAAAAAGAGAGTTGCTCGGGTCGAGCAGGCTGCTTCATGCGCGTTCACGCTCAGGCATAGCTCTTAGCATTTGCTATCAGTAGCTTTAGCAGCAGAGAGAGAGGTAGTGCCAACTCAGCAACTTTGTCGCTGTTCCTAACGCCTAGTGATGAACCTAGCTACTTTCTTCTAGATATTTCCTGCAAATTAGCAACAAAATAGCCATTTTCGCTCCGAACCGTTCTTTGAACACTGTTTCAGCTGTCATCAAGGATATAAATGTTACAGATACGAAAGACACTACTGGCGCTTTAGCTCATCTAGTAAGACGTCGGACTTTCGTGTAGAAAATCCGGGTTCAATTCTGGATGTGAGCATAGTTCATTTAAAGTTTCTTTTTTACATTAATGGTATATTTTTTTACAGTAAGATGCCCAAATTTTTATTTGAGACTTGCCGAACGGCATTGAATTCACAGATAAAAAAGATGTGGGTTCAACTTTCATTTTGGAACAATTTTTCAAGCAAGGGAAGGGAATGATCTGAGCATGCAGGAGGACTGACCCATCATAAACCTTTGTCAGCTGTGCTGAAGAGAAAGATACAGAACCAAATCATTTAATTAATTAGCTGCACGTTCTCCTGTCCTCTGTCCTCCGGGCCACACACACAAACACACACACACACACGGCACTGTCTCAGCTGTTATTTTCGTTAAGGAGTGTGCACGTACAGCATGCGCGCCTCGTGCACGAGCCTACTATTGAAGCTGCCGTTACGCTTTTGGCCTGAAAATTCAAAACTCCGTAAAGTCCCTTTAAGGCTGCTAGAGCACACCTGTCATCTGATTAAATGTGCATCATTCAATCAAAATTTAATTCAAAGCTGATTATGATTTAGACTTATTCTAGAAGAGAAACAGTCCTGCTGCACACAGCTGGGCGAAATAGGGCAGTTTTATTATATTTCATACCCAGGTATGGCACGCACATTTATCCTATTTACTCTGCTTTAATAAGTGCTTAAGAGCCAACAGATATACGTCCAACAGAGTGACAGATGCAACAAGATGTAATATAGGTTCAAATTTTACGTTTTTAAATAAAAGAAACAAAAAAATATTTAGCAAAACAGGACAGAATGGTTATTATAGCAATAAGTTAACATTTTCTTTAAAAAAAACTCCCTAAAAACAGCTGTTTTGTTGGTGGTAGGAGGACCATAGTAGTTGAATATTTCTGTCTGTGAGGACAGTCTGCACTTAGCAAGGGGAGACAGTTTGCTGCTAAATGAAATAGCCAGTAGAGCCCTTCTAGCCAATCAGAGGCGAGAAAGGCGGGACCTTCCTTGGACATCCTACGATTCCAAATGACGACCCAAGACCAGTCTGGACCGACCCAGACGTGAATTCGCCACGGGAAGGTGCGTTTAGGGTGGAATAGTTCTTACCTCATTGGTGTTCAGGAAGATGTTGTCTAAGACATAATGGACGCACAGTTTGTAGTTTCTTTTGTAAAATGGATTTCTGATGTAACTTTCAAGAAAGCTGAAGCAAGCTTCCCACCCGCTGAAATACACAAAGGCCTGGAAACAAAAAAAGATAAAGTATCACTGGGTGCAGTTACATTAAAACAGCAGTGCTTGGTTTGAATCCTTACCCGCCTCTGCAGCGGTAAAAACATCACGTTGTTGTCCAGAGGGTCAAGATTCTCCTCAGGAAAATGCTTCCACACCAGCTTGGCGAAGTCCTCCTGCGTGTAAATGTTCGGTGGCAACCCCGTCAGCATGATGACTTTCAGGCGATAGAGCCTCACAGGCTACAGAATTCAAACAGAGGTCACTGATTCATTATGTAAAAGAACAGAGGAACAGAAACTATTTTACTTCCACAAGGAAAACGAACTGACGATGCTGTTTACAAACAAAGAAGGAAAATGAGAGAGTCTGAAAATAGGCTTACAGGAAAAAGTAAAAAAAAACTTTCATTTAAAAACTAACTATTAAAAAGTTCTTACCTCGAGGTGCTTTATTTGTGATCGCGGAGTGACTGTGCGAAAAGCTGGAAGTGGAGAACAAAAAACAGCCTGTTCAGACGTCATTGTGACGAGCATCGAATTTAGCTGTATGCCATCATCAGGTCTCACTTGTTAAAAACACGTGTGTATGTTAAAACGTAGTGTGTCACACCAAGTCAGCTGAGGTGGTAACAAATCCCAACCTTCCTTTACGTAAAGAAACGAGATCAAAAGAAATATCAAAGCTGCTGCCAGTGGCTCATTAGGATCACCATAGTAACCACCTGTAAGGTTTTGGCTCAGACAGAGCCTCTGCCTTGTCACTCACTCAGGATGTTACCAGACGTTTGTCAACAGAAGAAAAAGCAAGAGTCCCAGGATGTTGCAGAGCTCTGACTTTTTATCCTTTTTAATGCAAACAATCCATGACATTGGGGCATGGATTCCCCTTAACAAGCAACCAACCAACCAACAACAGTGCCAAATCCATCTGGCCTTTTCAAGCTACTTTAGAGCCAACCATTATGACATGGGAAGGGGAAACAATTAGCTTGAAATCTTACAATCAATAAAGTACATCTCAACAAAATATTTCAAACAATCTATTTACATATTTACTTCCTACCTCAAATCAAAAGAACAAAAACAACAACAACTACACTTAAATAAACACAAGATAACCTCCTCTCCCCCCTCTCTCTTCAGTCAGTTAGTTTCTCCCTCAGTAGATCTGATTAAGCACACCAGGAACCATGGACGTAATTTTCACTTTAGAAGTGGGGGGGACACGTGTGTGTGTGTGTGTGTGTGTGTGGGGGGGGGGGGGGGGGGGTGTCTTTACAGTATGTTCTAATGGGAAACAGCCTTCAACACAAATGGTTGTTTTCTGCTTGGTCCTAGAGCTCAACCAGTGCCAATTTAATATAAAGTATTGGTAAAAAGTGCAGGGGTGAAAACTTGACTTTGGAGAAAGTGGGGGGGACATGTCCCCCCGTACCCCCCCCCCAAAATTACATCCATGCCAGGAACTGATCATGGCTGCCTATGGGCGCGCTTCCATGGCAACACTTAAACAAATGACCTTAGAAGGAAAGGAGTGATGATCACCAATAAATCAACTTAACTTAAAGTAATTTATAGATTACCAAGCTTATTTGACCTAAAACACTCACAGAAATACAGGATTAAACAGAAACAAGAGACATAACCATTAGCGAGGAGATAAATCCCTCACACCACCATTTACACCACGAAAAATGCTGAAACACCAGTCCAGCTCTGAAAAGTCAGACTTTCAGTGACCCGTTTGAACTTTGAATGCTATTTCTACTGTGAAATCAACCTGAGCTGCTTCATCAGCTCTAGCTGTCTTGACTCTCACCTGGGATGTTGAACAACGGCAGCCCGGTGGGGTAAACGTAAGGATTGGTTGTCATGGTAACCCAAAAAGTTGTGCCGGTGCCCACTGGAATGCCCATCGGTGAACTTGGGGACGATGCCCCGGCTACGGTGACATCTCTGTCCGACAAAGCCAGTACCGACAGTGACGGCACTGCACATACAAAACATACATGTGTGTTAACCGTCTACGCACCTGAAGCAAAATGTTAATGCCTGGACTTTGTGGATGAGTCTAGATTTCCATCTAGAAATGGATGATTTTCTATTTACGCCTCAAATTGAGAGAAAAGGTATTTAAGCTAGTGTTGGGCAAGTCACATTAAAAAAGTAATTAGTTACTGATTACTTCTTCAAAAAAGTAAACAAGTTAGTAACAAACAAATAACTTCTTGACAGGGAAAATAACTGTTTTGTATCTATCTAACTATCTGTAGTTACGACTGGAGGCTTTGTTGTTTAAACCAACTTACAAACGTTTGGAGTGTTGGGGCATGGCACACCCATCCTGAACACGCTGTAGGAAAAACACGGCTTTAGGAAGCTGCACCAAATTCCAAACCGGTCAGCATCCAAAGATGTCAGAAATTCCACCAAAACCTGGAACATCAGATGGGAACAGATAAAAAAAAAAACAGTGAGTTGTTTCAGTGTCCAAGAATGTGCGTTTGTTGGTGTGTGTGTGTTTACCTTGTTGAGCATTGGCTGATAGTTCATCAATCCGCCGATTTTTCTTAAAGCCTGCCTGAGATGTGCAGCTTCGCTTTGCGAGATACTCCAAACGTAAACTATACTTGTTTTGTCTCGGGGTCCCTTCCGCTTTTTCTACAGAGAAATAAAGTTTAAATAAGTCAGAGGCTTGCTTTAACTTTGAATTTGCAAACAGATCTGGCAGCGCCTGAAATAAGCAGGAATGTAGAAAAATGTTTGCTGATGTAAAACGAAAATCGCAGGTGAGAACCTTTTTTAACCAAAGAGATGAAAGAGAAAAACTTACAAAGGTTGCGAGACGCTTCAGAAATTCGTAAAACGAAAGCTGAAAATAAAAGAATACTAATGTTAGAAACACGTGATTTGTCTGTATTTAAACCTTGCACTAGTGTAACCTCTCTTTGTGCTCCTCCCAAAGTCATGCTGCCACATTTGTGTTCAGTGCGCACCCGCTTAGTTTAACTGTTGTTTTTACAGGTAAATTTGGGGTTATTTTAGTTGAATAAATTATATTATTATTAACTTTTACATGGTGCGTCTCTCCTTTTGTTATGGCCCATTGAGCTAGGGAAGTAACAATTGGGAGCTTGTCCAGGATTTGCTTCTGGGACCTCTTGCAGAAAAGTTGCAGTAGATGAGGACAGATCTGGTGTTAAGTCTTCTGGTAGTTTGTGGGTTGCTGATGTGGTTGAAATTTTGTGGTTTAGTGTTACAGCTGTTTAAAATGTTGTCCGACTCCATCAGTAATAAGGGATTCTATGACGAGGTGAGTATCTTGGGTTTTTGGTGTTGTGGAGGGACAAGTCCATCTTTGTTTGGATCACATTGTGTTGTTACTGGCTCAACAGCACCCAGGGGCAGACTGGGAGAACAATTCAGGCCAGGAATGTGGCGGCAATACTGATGTGACAGTGTGAGCGTCCTGTCACAATGTCCCGATTAATCATGCGCCCTGGCTACTTGGCCAAAGGGGATGTCCCTTTGGCTGACTGGTTAGAGCGTATGACTCTCACCCGGGAGTCCGGGGATCGAATCCCGCCCGGGCCCTCGTTTCTCCACCTTGCCACATTGGCGTTGTTGGCAGGATCCATGTAGTACTGTCAAGTAGGTCCATGGATGTGAAGTTTGTGGCACCCTGCACGGGAGCACAAGGACGTGCTTGTGGAAAGAGGGGGGAAGATGTGACAGTGTGAGTGTCCTGTCACAATGTCCCGATTGATCATGCGCCCTGGCTACTTGGCCAAGGGGATGCCCCTTTGGCTGACTGGTTAGAGCGTATGACTCTCACCCGGGAGTCTGGGGATCGAATCCCGCCCGGGCCCTCGTTTCTCCACCTTGCCACACCGAGATGGCCACTTGAGGTGTCAGGCCACCGGGAACTGTCTCGGTGCTCCCGATAGTAAGTCTGCCATTTGTAGCAGCTATGACTTGTATGGGTGTGGTATTGGACCATACCAACTGAAATCATTGTGTGGGTGTTGCTCTCCATTTGTTTGGTCACTTCTGATTGCCTGGCTGAATTTGGAGCCTTGAGGTGATATGAGGCCACTGTGTATGTAACCGTTTGCGTTGGTGGCCACAGTTACTTCTGCTGGGTTGCCTTCCTTTGGTTGGTTGCGTGTTGCCACAATCCAAGTGCAGCATTTGGGTTTAACCATAGATCATACATCTCACATCTGTGCATAGTACTGTGCTATTTGGTATGGCATGCCAATGAGTCCACTCCAGTGTGGACATGTTTTGGTGTTCCAGTTGTGACACAGTCACCCTGTGGGTCATTATGTGGCCAATCAGGGCAGTCTGCCTCAAACACCTGGCTGATTGGGATGCTGTAGAGCACTTGAGTACCTGCAGTGTCTGTATATTAACCCTGCAGTAAGTCTAACATCTCTTTGAAGGGTGTAGACTGACGGTTAGGGGAATTCTATGGAAAAAAGCAAGCCACGTGTGTACTGGGGCGGTGTTGAGGTTTCTAAAAAGCACCAAGGTGAGGAGAAGGATGTAGTGGGAAAGATGGGAGGGATCGGAAGGTGGCGGTAATGCATCTGCAGATCTTTGCCAACTGCTATTAAACCACAAAGAAAAAACGACCCCACCCCACCCGGGCATGCTGCCACATTGGCGTTAGGTTTGCACCTCTTTGGTTTAACCTTTGCTGATTTGAAGTTAACTTGAGGTTGTTTTAATGAATAAATTATATTTTTATTAACTTTTATAAGGATATGGCTGTTTTTTGTGGCTCAATGAGCTGGGTCATAACAATGCTAGAAGTTCAGAATTTTCCATCAACTACAGCCATTTTTTTCCTAAATACATCCCACATAGAAACACATCGATCTACACGGTTATCTTTTAAATTGTTTAAGCAAACTTACAAAACTTTTATTAGGAAGGGAGAAAGCAAAGACGCTGAGTTCGGACCCTTTGAGAACCACACTCTTAGCCTTTACTTGCTCAGACACTTTGAATAAAGTCTGCACCTTTGACACATCTGGGAAAAGAACAAAAGCCTGAAAGGAGAACAAAAAAACACCAAGTTACTAATCTAAAAGGAAGAACGTTCACATACAAGTCAGAATT
This sequence comes from Nothobranchius furzeri, assembly GCF_043380555.1. Lineage (NCBI taxonomy): Eukaryota > Metazoa > Chordata > Actinopteri > Cyprinodontiformes > Nothobranchiidae > Nothobranchius > Nothobranchius furzeri. The sequence continues at coordinate 85,870,189 of NC_091742.1, forward strand.
AGTTGGGCTTATTGGAATCATAGTAAAGCCATCTTCTCCTACCATATGAATATGAGGAAGGACAAAAAGTTTGTTTTCTTCACACTGAATCTCATATTTTTGAAGCAATTTGATGATGTCAGCTTCTGTGTAGCAGCCATTGTTGAACTTTGACAAGTTGGTTATCGCGAGACTGATGTGTATCGAAGAAACCTGGAAATAAAGAACAGAAACATATTTAAGGACGTGAATTATACGATGAAAATCTGTCTGATGTCTAAGGAAGAAAACAAGAGCACAAGACCTAAACACGGTCTACTAAAAGGTGTGTGTGGTAAAGTGCTTTAGACATAAAATGGACTCGGCACAAATAGGTTCCCTAGGGGGAGGTCTCTACCCAATTCATGGCAGTAGATGTTAACTGTGCCGGGAAGCTTATTTAAAGGCTAGCAACACCTAATAAGTTTCCTGCTCCTCCCTCCTACTGGTTGAAAGCGGGATTACAACTGTCACACACAACACTTCCACAGCCTGTGGTAGCAAGCACCTAACAAGTCATGAAGTAAAGAGATCCACACTGCTGGACAAAAAAGTATTATTAGGTATCAGCTGGCTTGTGTTAGCATTAGCTCGTTGTTAGCACAAGTAACAGCAGGCTGCATCAGACTTGTTAGGACAGTTTACTGCTTTCAACCAGAAGGGAGAAGCGAGAAGCTCAAGTGTGGCTTTAGGATGGCTCGAATGTCAAATTCCAGTGATTGATGCAACATTATCTCATAAACCTTTTACACCGCCGTCAGTTTCAGGTCACATGATTAATTACATAGAGTTCTGTGGGTATATCGCTAGATTTCATTATTTATTTATTTTTTGCAGGAGCAGTGGCAGTGTTGACATATTCAAAGGAAGCGGCGTCCTGACTAATCACAAGCTTGCGCTCTCCGTATCATTCAACGGATGTTTAGAAAAGTGCGCCTGTTGAAGAGGCCCGACAACGACGGATAATGGCGCTGCGTGTCTCCATACCGACACAGACAGAGAAGCATAAATTAGGCTTTAGTCTTTTGGACAAAAAAAAACTTTTCAGTTTAAGTCGACTTTAAAAGATTTTAGTCTACAAAGATTTTGGTATTAAGTCTCACAAAAAATTTGGTAAATGGCCTGTATTTGTATAGCGCCTTCTTAGGGTTCTAAAACCACCAAGGCGCTTCACAACACAGTCATCCACCCATTCACACGCTGGTGGGGATAAGCTATAAGCTATAATGTGGACAAAGCTGCCCTGGGGGGCGTACTGATAGAGGCAAGACCTGCTGTACTCTGGCACCACCAGCTGGCAAGGTGGGTTAAGTCTTGTTACAAGCAGAGTCACTGGGCTACCTCCTAGGTATAAAATCGCAGGGCCTCAGCTCATGGTACAAAATGGTGGGCTTGACACCCTTGTTCTGTGGGGAGACAACCTGTAAACCTACGTCCTCATCACTGGTTAAACTAGGGTGTCCATCTGGTTAAACCAGAGGTCCCGCTTTGTGCGGGACAGTCCCGCATTTTCATTACTTTTCAATCAATCAATCAAATTTTATTTCTAAAGCGCTTTTCAAACAAAGTGTTATTCAAAGTGCTTTACAAAATGACCCCAGATTCCCATAACAGGTTAAAAACATTAACAAACATATGCAATCACACGCACACACACACAGACTCACACACACACACACACAAGTAAAAATTATATTAGGCTGAGTCCAGATGAGCCAAGTATGGTAACGCAAGGAAACGCCATCAGAGGAGCCATCTGTCCCGGCAGCATCAGGTCTTCCACACTAAGTCAGGGCGCTCATTGGAGGGGGGGCATAGACCCCCACCCATAGAGCGCCCAGGAAGCTACAGTCGACCACCGCTCCCAGGGCAGAGGGCCCCCACGTGTCCCGCAAATTGAGACTCATGTCCCGCATCATTGACAGTTCTTATAAAAGAAACTGTGGAGAAATCTGCCTGTTGCCGTCAATCAAACGGAGGCGGGACTTTATCGCAGATCCAGAGCGTGTGTGGAGCGCGCCCGAACCACCAAAACAACCGTGAGTGAGCACGGGGCAGAAAATGCTGCTAACTCGTGAATTAAACGTGTTCAGAGATACTCGACAGTCTTTGTTGTTTCCGAGTCATTTTTTCAGGTCTCGGTGCGGAGTCTGATATGAAGAGGTCAAAAGCAGGTTTTCCAGTAATTAGACAGGTCCATGATAAACACAATGGAGGCTCTAACACAGACAAGGTGCTGCGGTTTCAGATACCTGCGTACATGCTGAGCCCCTTAAAGCACAGTGAAGAAATAATGAGAATAAATGGAAGCTTTCATCACTTATTCTCAGAAATTTGAGGCAAAAAGTTACTCTAAGAAACTTTATTATTAGATTAGACCAGAATTTTTTAGAGATTAGAATCTGATGTTTATTCTCTCACCTAAAATTAGAAGAGATTTGTTGTCATTTAAAAAAAAGGAGTTATGAAAGAAAAAAAAAAGCTAAAAGTATGGATACATTTTCAATGAGATGCTGATTTTAGTGGAAAATTAATGAAAAACAAACACAAATAGATCTAAAAAGGCACAATTTGTTTACCTTCAGGGGGTAAACAAGGGGTATTTCCTTGGAGAAAAGTCATTTTGGCCGCTTGTATCCGTGATCTCATTCTGTCGGTCACTACCCAAATCTCGTGACCACAGGTGAGGGTAGGAATGTAGATCGACCGGTAAATCGAGAGCTTTGCCTTCAGGCTCAGCTCTCCCTTCACCACGACTGAACGGTTCAACGCCTGCATCACTGCAGATGCAGCACTAATCCGCCAGTCTATTTTTCCGTCACCTGTTAACAAGACCCTGAGATACTTAAACTCCTCCACTTGGGGCAGGGCCTCATCCCTGACCCGGAGAAGGCATTCTACCCTTTTCCGACTCAAGACCATGGTCTTGGATTTAGAGGAGCTGATTCTCATCCCAGCTGCTTCACACTCGGCTGCGAACCGCTCCAATGAGAGCCGCAGATCACGTTCAGATGAAGCCTTTCAAGAGCTTCATACCAACATTATTTATTTTAGGGATAAAGAAGATTGGACACAAGCTCAGCTGCACCAGATTTTGTCCAGTAAAACAATAATCTTGTTTTCCCTCTTTATTGAAAATCACTATACAGCATATAATGAATTTATTGATGCAGATCTGAGCATCATTCAGTAGATTTTCAAAAAAGAAATTTGTGACTTACTTTCCTCACCACAATGGACACGTGGGACCATACAGATTATTCTACATAACAATTAAATAGAAGTTTATTTACTTATAATTTGAGTTGTAAACCCTTCAACTTAGAATCTTTAAATATATAACGCCACCCCCCCCCCCCCATTTCTGTCAATGTTCTCCTACTTGAATGCAATAATGTTTTTCCATAGAACTATAGCATTGAGTTGTTATGAGCCTGAAGTATTTATATACATAACTAAGTTCTGCACTTGAGCATTAACAGTGATGTAAATACATTCTCACCCAGGTTGTGTCCTACATCTGCACCCACAGCAGCATTCAAATGCTCACAAACATTTAAATGTGGCACAGGACTTAAATTATTATGCTGTTGGTTTAAAAAAGCAGGGATGTGACCCGTAGTTAGGAACCGGCCAGCTAAAAACTAATCCGACTTCAAAACACTGTTCAGCTAAAAAGTCCAAAATCTGCCCAAAAACATGACGTTTTCAGTAAACACAAAGATGTGAAATGTGCTGATAACACAACTATATTTAAAGGTAGCCCCGTCGCTCATGTTTCTAACCGATTACTTTCTCAATAAGTGTCCGTGTTGAGCACAGCAGGGTTGTTGAGCAGAAAGCAAGCTGCTGCTGCATGACGGTGGGACAAAGCCCCCATAATTCAGGTCTGGAAATGAAGCCAAACAGGAAGTAACAAACATTGCAGTTCCACCCTCATCCACTAGGGGCTGGTGTCAGAAGCGAGCAAATCCTCATTGACTCCCATGTTAAAAATACCAATTTCACAGCAGAAATAAACATGTTTACAGCCTGGTACCAAAACATGTTTTTGGTTTTAAATGATCTAGTTTACACTCATGACAACTCTGAGGGGGTGAATTTTTTTCTCACTCTTCTGTTTAAGTGTATTAAAAGCCTAAAATTCTGTATAATTAATGAGCATCCGACCCACGTGACCACAGTAGAGCCTCGGTCTGGCTTGGAAACTGCTCCGTCAGTTTCAGTCTCTCAACTTAGACTATTAGTTGTAGCGTTTGTGCGTTCTTTTTGGATATTATTTGTGCAATTGTTGGACAAAATGACTTGCTGTGGCATTAATTGCACTAATAGAGCGTCCAAGGAGTCTCCACTTCATTTTTTTCGGTAAGTAAAATTATATTTATGTATTTTAGGTCACTGCCGAGCTGAGCTTAGATTTTAACATGTACTGTTTAACCATGAAATTTAAATGTAATAGGGTAAAACCCAGTGCATTTAACATAATGTTGCACGGGAGACCTCTGTGTTCCACCCGGTTTTACCCAGCGGTCACCCCGGCGTATCTCTGACTCAGAAGCTCTGGTGTTGTGCACAGTTAACTCCGGTTGTAGCTAGGTAGCTACCTCCGTTAGCTTAGCTCCCACCTCCGCGTTAGCTTTGGGTTAGCTTGTAGCTACATCGCTTCAGTTCGATGGGGGTCATCATTTGATCCCAGCCTTACAGCCCCACCCTCAGCTCCACCTCTTTTCCCTTTTTTGGAATTGTCTGGGCTTGACGGAAGCTGTGACACGGTCAAAATAGCGGTGGTGGCCACCTCCCATTTTGGCACAAAAACTTATAATGGGAGCCTATGGACACAAATTGTCCAGTATATATGTCGATGGGTGGGACCCAGAGACCGCAGCACTGTTATTTAGTGGGTTTGTGAGGTGGGAGCAAATTAGCATTTTGAGCATAAATTTTGTCCCGTCACCAAAGAGCTATTTTTAGCGCCCTGCTACTTCTGAAATAGAAAAAAAGTGACTGAAAGCTGTTGTGTGACTTACATGTTCTGAGAAGATGGTAGGGTACTTCAAAGAAGTACAGCCTGCAAAGAAAAGTGAAAGAATGAACATAAGTAAAGCAGGGAAAGCATCACGTGCAGGTGTTTTCCATCTTCTTATGGATTTCTTACGGAGTTTGTCCAAAGCCTGGTATTCTTTTAGCTTCTCTCCAGGAGTCAGGTGTAAATTAGGAGCAGATGATGTGGTTGGATTCATCTGCTTTTGACTTCCTGCTGCAGCAGATTGCTGTTTTGACTCGGTTTGTGCAGATGATGTTTTTTCAGGAGCCACAGCTGAAACTTTGACAGCTTTTGATGTTGGATTTATTCCAGCTTCCACAAGATCTTCAGGAAAAAAAAAAGAATGTGTTTAATTTGTTCCACACACGTCAAACTTTCACACAGTTAAACTAATGAGAACCATCCTGAAACTAAAACTACCCGAGTTTCCAGTTTTCTGCTGCTGCTCCCGTGAAGCTGCTGTTGTGGTCTCCAGTTTTTGAGTGGTGGACTCAGGATTTGGTTCCACAGGTTTCTGCACCTCAGAAGAAGCTTTCACTGAGGTTTGTTGGGGTTTTAAGGTGGTCAGTGGTCTCTGAGGCGGACCAGTAGGAGGTTCAGGTGGTGTGGTTGGTGTTAGACCTTCACAGACTGCAGCAGAACCTTTCACCTCCACATTCTCTGGTGCTTCTCTTTT